>NC_088842.1:33663510-33906010 GCF_904066995.2 Poecilia reticulata | reverse complement strand
TAACGTTAGCGCCGGGTCAAACAGGCGGCCATGTTGCAGTGCCACGGCTAACCCCCGCTAGCGCCTGGTCAAACAGGCGGCCATGTTGCAGCGCCGCGGCTAACCCCCGCTAACGTTAGCGCCTGGTCAAACAGGCTGCCATGTTGCAGCGCCGCGGCTAACCCCTGCTAACGTTATGAAAGGTCAAACAGGCAGCCATGTTGCAGCGCCGCGGCCAGAACAAGGACCAGACCCAGAACCAGAACCAGAACCAGGACCCGGACCATAAACAGGACCAGGACCAGGACCAGGAACAGGACCAGGAACAGGACCAGGACCAGGAACAGGACCAGGAACAGGACCAGGAACAGGACCAGGACCAGGAACAGAACCAGGACCAGAAACAGGACCAGGAACAGGACCAGGACCAGGACCAGGACCAGAACCAGGACCAGGACCAGAAACAGTACCAGGACCAGGACCAGAACCAGGACCAGGACCAGAAACAGGACCAGGACCAGAAACAGGACCAGGACCAAGACCAGAACCAGAACCAGGACCAGGACCAGAAACAGGACCAGGACCAGGACCAGAACCAGAACCAGGACCCGGACCAGGACCAGAAACAGGACCAGAAACAGGACCAGAAACAGGACCAGGACCTGGACCAGGACCAGGACCAGGACCAGGACCAGGACCAGAAACAGGACCAGGACCAGGACCAGGAACAGGAACAGAACCAGGACCAGGACCAGGAACAGGACCAGGACCAGCAGGACCAGACCAGGACCAGGACCAGAAACAGGACCAGGACCAGGACCTGGACCAGGACCAGGACCAGGACCAGGACCAGAAACAGGACCAGGACCAGGACCATTAACAGGAACAGAACCAGGACCAGGAACAGGAACAGAACCAGGACCAGAACCAGGACCAGGACCAGAACCAGAACCAGAACCAGGACCAGGACCAGAAACAGGACCAGGACCTGGACCAGGACCAGGACCAGGACCAGGACCAGGACCAGAAACAGGACCAGGACCAGGACCAGAAACAGGACCAGGACCAGGACCATTAACAGGAACAGAACCAGGACCAGGACCAGGAACAGGAACAGAACCAGGACCAGAACCAGGACCAGGACCAGAAACAGGACCAGGACCAGAAACAGGACCAGGACCAGGACCATTAACAGGAACAGAACCAGGACCAGGACCAGAACCAGGACCAGGACCAGAACCAGAACCAGGACCAGAACCAGGACCAGAACCAGAACCAGGACCAGGACCAGCCTCTCCTCCCTTCGATCAGCTCTGGGTCCGGTGGTTTGCTTCATGGGATCTGCTGGCAGTTTGTCATGTGACTTTATTTGACCAATCAGCCGTGAAGCTGCGGAGGCCACGCCCAGCGTCTCCATGGCAACGGTTGCCTCCTCAAACTGGACTCAAACATGCAGGAAACTTAGAGGCAGAACCAGAGACTGATCTGAGTACCGCTGCTGATTATTATGGGATGGCGCGGGTCCTGTGAAGCGGGTCATCAGAACCAGAACACAGAGCTGGGGAACAGATGAGACGTTCCAACAAATCTGAGTTCAACTGGTGAGTAAAAAAGTGAAAAAAATCAGATGAAACGTTAAAATAATGGACAACGACCCGACTGACTGCAGAGAATGGCTCGTTGCTCATCAGCCGCAACAAAAGCAGAGGTGACGCCTGAAGAGGCCCAGTTGGCCCGGGTTCTGAGAGAACACAGGTGACCCAGTAACACACTGACACAGTGAAGCATGCTGGGATATCCACCACTGCCATCCATGTTTGGTTCGAGAAAAGACAGGAGTGATAACGCAGAATGAGCACAAAGAAACCGAGACACCAGAAATAAAATGCTAAACCTGAAGGAGTTAACCTGTGTGGTAGCACCCACTGGTGAGCACCGCTAGCTATGCTAGCTACGCTAAACGTTTTGAAGTTAGGAAAAATGGGGCTAAACAAAAAGAAGCATCTGCTATAGCATAAGTATGCTAAACAAGGAGCTGCTAACCCATAAACATTAGCTCTGCTAACGCTAACCCAACATTCTATTTAGTGGGAGCTAATGGTAAAGCGCTAAATTCATTAGGCTGAATCTGTTACTACCTGCACGGTTTGCGCTTCAGGAACTGATTCTGGTGGTTCCAGCTCTACAGCAGCTGATTTTTTTTCAACTGTCAGGATGCAGAAAAGACGTCAGGAGACCTAAAACTGCTTACTGTGGAACCACAGCGATGCATTCTGGGTACAGAATAACTGCCACTTGCTGCAATGCATCATGGGTGGAGAAGCGGAGCAGAGCAAGAGGAACTGCTGTGTGAACAGAATTAAAAATAAGAGCGTGAATAAAACGACTGAGGGGCTGAAACCTCAACACAGATTAACTTTATTTAACTGAAAACATTAAAACAAGAAAATGAGTTTTAGAATTTATCTGGAAAACTAAATCGAGTGCTGAATGTTTAGCAAAATGCTAGCTATTAGCCGGTTAGCGGAAGTGCTCACTGTTACACAGAAAATGAGAAACTAAACACGTTTTAATCAGTAACACAGCAACGTGTTCTGATTCGTCCAGCTTCATGGTTCTGATCGTATCGGACCTCAGGCTCCGGGTTGCTGTACTGAGCTCGGTCCAGAACCCAATAAGACCCCTGATCCGCATCACTTCCTGCTGTTCCCCCGCCAAGCAGCCAGAACTTCCTGCCATCATCTGAACCTGATCAGAACCAGAACCAACACTGACTGGGTTTGGTCTCGTGGTTCTAAAGTTCTGTTCCGGTTCTGGAACTGAAAAACAACAAACATGAGATGCTAACATGTAGCTTCAGGGCTATAAGTACTTCCTGTCTCTGAGTCAGAACCAGCTGATCGGGTCTTTATGAAGTTCTGCATTTGCTTCATCTGACCTGATGGATGGCCGAGTCTCCACGCTCCAGAACCAGAACCAGAACCACAGAAACATGCTGCTCATGTCTGTTCCAGAACCCAGCAGGACTTCCTGTTTGGCCCGTTTCAGAACCGTTGAGGTGAAGAACTGAAGGCGCCTCCGTCGTTTCTGTGGAAGCTGCTCCTGTTTAGAGCTGCGGGTCGGTTCTGTGGTCTGGGTTCAGAACCGGGCCGAGAGCGAAAGTCCTCCTCCAGCCTAAACACGAGGCTGGCGCTGCGACACCCTTCCTGCTGACCGCTGTGTGTGGTCCAGAACCAGAACCGGGTTTCTGCTGGTGCTGAGCGTTCTGATGCGACCCAGAACCTGGAACCTTCTGTGGCGGATCGGACCTGAAATCTGAAGCCGGGTTCCTCTGGGGTCCGAACTCCAACCCGAACCCGTCCATCAGAAGTACTGAGTACTGAGTACCGCTTGGACTGAAGTACTGAAAGGTACTTGGATACAGGAAGTAAAAGGTATTTTTCAGCAGCTGGTTACAACCTGAGACCAGCAGGTTCCAGTCAGTCATGGCGCATCTGAACTTTGACCTCAGTACGGGAAACTCCAGGCCGATGGGAGGAACCAGAGGTAAAATAACCTGAACAGGTAGGTGACCAACTCTAAACCTTTTTACTCGCTGTCATTTAAACGCACCCGTTGCCGTGGCAACCGCCCTGAGCGCCACAAGCCAAGCAGAGATTGGTTAAAAACGTTCAGTTCATCAGGATATCATGTTTTCAGGCTGGATGCTTATTTTGTGAATATTAATCAGTGATTATCAATCAGTGATTATCAATCAGTGATTATTAATCAGTGAATATTAATCAGTGCATATTAATCAGTGAATATTAATCAGTGCATATTAATCAGTGATTATTAATCAGTGATCATTAATCAGTGATTATCAATCAGTGATTATTAATCTGTGAATATTAATCAGTGATTATTAATCAGTGATCATTAATCAGTGAATATTAATCAGTGATCATTAATCAGTGATTATCAATCAGTGATTATTAATCTGTGAATATTAATCAGTGATTATCAATCAGTGATTATCAATCAGTGATCATTAATCAGTGCATATTAATCAGTGAATATTAATCAGTGATTATCAATCAGTGATTATTAATCAGTGATTATCAATCAGTGATTATTAATCTGTGAATATTAATCAGTGATCATTAATCTGTGAATATTAATCTGTGAATATTAATCAGTGATTATCAATCAGTGATTATTAATCTGTGAATATTAATCAGTGAATATTAATCTGTGAATATTAATCAGTGATTATTAATCAGTGATCATTAATCAGTAAATATTAATCAGTGATTATTAATCTGTGAATATTAATCTGTGAATATTAATCAGTGATTATTAATCTGTGAATATTAATCAGTGATTATTAATCAGTGATTATTAATCTGTGAATATTAATCAGTGATCATTAATCAGGGAATATTAATCAGTGAATATTAATCAGTGAATATTAATCAGTGAATATTAATCAGTGATTATTAATCTGTGAATATTAATCAGTGATTATTAATCAGTGATCATTAATCTGTGAATATTAATCAGTGATTATCAATCAGTGATTATTAATCTGTGAATATTAATCAGTGATTATTAATCAGTGATCATTAATCAGTAAATATTAATCAGTGATTATTAATCTGTGAATATTAATCAGTGATTATTAATCAGTGATTATTAATCAGTGAATATTAATCAGTGAATATTAATCAGTGATCATTAATCAGTAAATATTAATCAGTGATTATTAATCTGTGAATATTAATCAGTGATTATTAATCAGTGATTATTAATCTGTGAATATTAATCAGTGAATATTAATCAGTGAATATTAATCAGTGATCATTAATCAGTAAATATTAATCAGTGATTATTAATCTGTGAATATTAATCAGTGAATATCAATCAGTGATTATTAATCTGTGATTATTAATCTGTGAATATTAATCAGTGATTATCAATCAGTGATTATTAATCAGTGAATATTAATCAGTGATTATCAATCAGTGATTATTAATCAGTGAATATTAATCAGTGATTATCAATCAGTGATTATTAATCAGTGATTATTAATCAGTGAATATTAATCAGCGTTTATCAATCAAAGCTCCCCACACAGCAGTGGTTGATCAGCTGGTTTAAACTGCTGCTCTGATGGTCAGTCAGTTTTTAATCCCTCTTTTATTTTCTAATGGAACCAAAACACATCTAGTTGAATCAATAATTACTGACATTAATATTTTTGTTGGGTCAATAACGTTTTGCTGATTTTTTTACTCTTTAGTTGCAAACGTTTTGGATCCCAGTGAATATTTTTTTAAGTGCGTCAGAAGAGGAGGCCGGTTTCCCATCGACGTATTGAGCTCCTCTGACTCGACATTTCATTTCCCTTTGGGATCAATGAAGTATTCGTACCGTAATTTGGATTTTGAACTCGTTCTTTACTGATTGTTGTCTGAGCAACGATTAGCAATGGAGCCTCGTTTTTAAACATGAGTGACTTCCTGTGTTACTCAGGTTACAGTAACTTTTACTGTTTTCCTCTAAATCTCTGGCTGAGAGCCCAACAGATGCAAGTTGTGAAACTTTCCTCAGAGGGGAGCCATAAAGCGTGACCTTTGACCTCCCTGCACTCAGCCTGGAGGTCTCCTCAGTTTGTTTTCAGTTCTAAACACATTCAGGTTTGTTCTGTTTGAGGAGCCAAAGCAGGAAACTGAATTTATAACCCTGATCTGTGACCTCTGTGACCTCTGCAACCGCAGGAAGGTTACCGAGGCTCAGAAATATGAAAACAGACAAGATGAACCTGATGTTCATCATTAGTAAGGGAGCGCAGCTGGCTAACCGTAAAGCTCCACGCATGAACAGTTCCACTAACCCTGAAGCGCTACACCAATATGCTATTTAGCTAATGCTAAAGCGCTACACCAATATGCTATTTAGCTAATGCTAAAGCGCTACACCAATATGCTATTTAGCTAATGCTAAAGCGCTACACCAATATGCTATTTAGCTGATGCTAAAGCGCTACACTAATATGCTATTTAGCTGATGCTAAAGCGCTACACCAATATGCTATTTAGCTGATGCTAAAGCGCTACACCAATATGCTATTTAGCTAATGCTAAAGCGCTACACCAATATGCTATTTAGCTGATGCTAAAGCGCTACACCAATATGCTATTTAGCTGATGCTAAAGCGCTACACTAATATGCTATTTAGCTGATGCTAAAGCGCTACACCAATATGCTATTTAGCTGATGCTAAAGCGCTACACCAATATGCTATTTAGCTGATGCTAAAGCGCTACACCAATATGCTATTTAGCTAATGCTAAAGCGCTACACCAATATGCTATTTAGCTAATGCTAAAGCGCTACACCAATATGCTATTTAGCTAATGCTAAAGCGCTACACCAATATGCTATTTAGCTGATGCTAAAACGCTACACCAATATGCTATTTCGCTAATGCTAAAGCGCTACACCAATATGCTATTTAGCTAATGCTAAAGCGCTACACCAATATACTATTTAGCTAAAGCTGATGCTAAAGCACTACACCAATATGCTATTTAGCTAAAGCTGATGCTAAAGCGCTACACCAATATGCTATTTAGCTGATGCTAAAGCGCTACACCAATATGCTATTTAGCTGATGCTAAAGCGCTACACCAATATGCTATTTAGCTAATGCTAAAGCGCTACACCAATATGCTATTTAGCTAATGCTAAAGCGCTACACCAATATGCTATTTAGCTAATGCTAAAGCGCTACACCAATATGCTATTTAGCTAAAGCTGATGCTAAAGCGCTACACCAACATGCTATTTAGCTAAAGCTAATGCTAATGCGCTATACCAATATGCTATTTAGCTAAAGCTGATGCTAAAGCGCTACACCAATATGCTATTTAGCTAAAGATAATGCTAAAGTGCTACACCAATATGCTATTTAGCTAAAGATAATGCTAAAGTGCTACACCAATATGCTATTTAGCTAAAGATAATGCTAAAGTGCTACACCAATATGCTATTTAGCTAAAGATAATGCTAAAGTGCTACACCAATATGCTATTTAGCTAAAGCTAATGCTAAAGCGCTACACCAGCATGGTACTTAAGCTAGCTCTTATACATTTTACCTACATGCTAACTGGCAGAAGCTAACCATGGAGGATCTCTAATTTTCTCCACACAGGATGGGATTTGAACCAAAGACCTTCTTGCTGTGTAGCAACAATGCTAACCATGTTACAGCTTATAAACCCAACAGAACTACAAAACCCAGTTAGTACCACGATGAATGCATTTATTTTTTCACTGAATAAAATGCACTAAAGGAGATTTTTTTAGATACGCATCTCCTCCACTTTCTTGATAACAAACCCGGTTCTGGCCGAGGTACCAGCAGAACCGGAACCGTTCACTCGGCCGGCAGGCAGGAAACTGAGGCTGAAACATGTCAGACAGAACGATCTAGAAATCCAGCGGAGAAAACGAAGGAGATTTCCACAGAGAGGTTCAACACAATGAGAGACAGAAATAGATCCGCCTTCAGTCTGCTCCGTTTGCTCTATTGTCCTGTGATGAATTCTGGGAAACGGAGTCGTCTCAGCGGACAGCGAGATGAGACACACACAGCTGTTTCTAGCACACACACATCGCTCTGACGAGCTGAAGCCTGTTTTCTCCGTCAGTCAGTCAGTTTCTCTGCTTCCTGGTGCAACATGACGTTTCTGTCGCTGCAGGGACTGAAACATAAATCTGTGTCAGTCTGGAGCTGCTGACTTCACATTACAGATTTTTTTCATTTTCCTGACTCTGTCGGGACTCAAACCCACAACCTGTGACTCTCCTACAGAGCTCCAGCACGCTGTCCGCTGCACCACAGAGCCAGCACGCGTCACATTCCAGGAACAGCGAAACGGTTTGTTCCTTCAGATTCAGAGGACTGACTGTAAAAACTGACACGTTATCATACCTGATATTACTTCTGACTCAAGCTTGTCGTCCATTTTAGATTTCATTAAAGATGCTTTGACCCTTTCGGGATTCAAACCATGGACCTTCTGGCCTCCACAGGTCCAGCTCTCCTGGTATAGGAGTGAAAACCGGCGTTGGTCTAATGTCAAACCAGCTGCTCTCAGTTGCCGTGGCGCCAGCGCGCATGTTTACTGCGTGTTTCTGTGCATTTGTGCCGCCGTGTTTTCCTGCATGTTGTTTGCCGAGCGGCTCTGGGCCAGGATGGCTGTGGTATCCAGCTGTCGCCGGACTCACACACACTCACACACTGTGCGTCACAGCAGAGCCTGTGTCTAACCTCAGAAGATGCTAAATTGTTGGACTAATTATTATAAACGGCAAACGGTGGTAACCCAGGAAACGACCCTCCCACATCCCATAATTACAGGCTAAATATTAAAAGAGCTTCCAAATAGTTGAGATGGTTGGGGTGTGTTTGGTTCTGCTTGGCTCCTGGAGTCTGGGTCGGAGCGGGCCGCTCAGAGGAACCGGAAACACTGGAGCCGCTTCAGCTCCAGATATCGGGATTTACCGGAACGCCGGAGGACAACGGCGCCGCTGGGACTCGAACCCGTGAATCACATCGTCAGGCAGGAAGTCCAGCAGGTTTCCACTGAGCTGCTGATTCTGACGGACCGCTGGTCCGAATTTAACATTAATAAAATACAGAAAACGTTGGAAATGTCGGAATTTGGGCTCAGAATCTGTGAAAATCGACGACATGGCAACAAAATAACAAACTGAGAGGCGAATGAAACTGATGTTAGACATTCTGACGAAACCTGAAGTCCGGCTACGTTCACTCAGCAGGCCGATCCGATTTCATCCAAGATCTGCCTCTTCCGCCAAGTCGGATCTGATCTGAACAAGTTTTACATGCAGAATCACGACACGCGACATAATCTGCAGCAGAAGAAGACAAACCAGGACAATGGTTGAAGAAATCGGATGGAGCTAATCAACGTCAGTCCAACTCGTTCACGGACCAGCGGAGCAGGGATCCAGTTTCCTGCCATCTTTCTGAACAGGTAAGTACGCTGCTGTTTCCAGTAGTGAATAAAAGCGGATGTGTTTTGATTTGCCACAGCGTGTCACTTCCTGTTTCGCTCTCAACCTCACCTTCAAATTGCTGAGTCAGCGGATCGTCAGCGGCCGTTTTCTGTCAGAGCGGACGATAAATCAGATCCTGTGTGTTTGAGCTTTGAATTTATTTAATCAAATTACTGAAACATTTAATGATAATAAGTTAAACTGGATTCTTGTCTTGTCGTATAACGGAGGCGTTCCGACCTGAACCAGAACCCGAACCCGACCAGTTTGTGTCAAACGGCATCAAGTGCAGAAGTGAAAGTTCCAGGTTTCACTGACGCCTGAACATGGAGCATGAATCGTGTTGCAGCTCTAACATCTGGCTGTGGTTGAGTCTGGATCTCTGCTCAGATCCACCAGGCAGCAGCAGGAGAAGCTGCTTCCTGTTTATCATAAAATGCTCCTCATCCTTCACCCGTCGGAGCCGCCAGGGTCAAAGGTGCTGTCAGGATCCCTGCAGCGGCTGGTTGCTTCCAGTGAGGTCAGAGGTGAGGAGAAGAGAACCAAACGCCTCGTTAGTTATGATGTTTTACTTTCTGTTTGATCGCAGATCAGGTGGAGGCGTCCAGCAGAACCAGAACAAAATCAGCGTCTGTCGCCTGAGGCTGCAGGCCACGATGAACCATGAGGAGGGGTCAGAGGTCACAGGCACTCTGCATTCTGGGACGTCACGATGCGTTCACTGGCCTCATGATTAAAATGCGGGACGTTTCTTCTGGGTAAATACGTAACGGGGAAGGAGAACCTGAACACGCCGATACGATGCGTTCACTGACCTTCGGCACACAGAGTGGCTGCATGAAGGAACCATCAGTTGAACAGTTCTGACTTGTTCACTTGTCTCTATTTTCTGTGAACCATTCAGGCGTGAAGAGCAGCGCCGTGAGGCAGACAGCAGAACAAACTTTAAACTTTAAACGGTTCTTAGGAAACGTTAAGGAATAAACTCAGGGTTGGTTCCTAAAGACGGCGACTTAAATACGCTCCTGGTTTCTTTCAGCACTGAACTGTGAAAACAGTCAAACTTTGCTCAAGAATTAGAAATCTCTCCAAAGGTGCCTCCATATTGATGATGAAGCTTTAGGACAGCGTGGGCTGAACACGGGCTGCACAGTGGTGCAGTTGGTAGAGATGTTGCCTTGCAGCAAGAAGGTTCTGGGTTCGATTCCCGGTCTTTCTGCATGGAGTCTCCATGTTCTCCCTGTGCATGGTGGGTTTTCTCCAGGTACTCCGGTTTCCTCCCACAGTCCAAAAACATGACTGTCAGGTTAACTGGCCTCTCCAAATTGACCCTAGGTGTGTGTGTGTGTGGTTGTGTGTCTCTGTGTTGCCCTGCGACAGACTGGCGACCTGTCCAGGTGACCCCGCCTCTCGCCCGGTACGTTTGGTGGAGAGGCACCAGCACCTCCTGACCCACTGAGGGAAAAAGGGTGCAAGAAAATGGATGGATGGGCTGAACACTGACAGCAGCAGCAAGACCAAGGTTGTGGGTTCAAGTCCCATCAGAGTCGATGTTTTTGACTTTTTTAAAAATTATGTTCAAATTTAACAAAACCTCAAAAGTGACGAACCAAATTCAGATCCTTACGGCCGCCAAAGGAAACACATGACCGCTTTTATTAAAGGACATGCAGATGAAAACTTGTTTGTTGAAAGTAAAGATGAGGATCCAGAGTTAAGTTATGACTCAAATCCTGAATGTTTGTTTGTGTGAAAAGGTCCAGATCAGCAGAGTGACGAGTCAGAATCAGCTCTTTGGTCAACAGGCTCCATTAAATCATTCAGACTTCAGTAGAACCAGAACACACAACCTCCACACTAAAAAGCTTTAGAAAACAGACACCGCTAGCTTACCTTAGCCTAGCTGATTTTAGCCTAAGTAAGCTACATTTACCCTGTCTTAGCTTATGTTACCCTAGCTTACCTTGGTTATGTTTATCTGACCGTAGTTTAGTTTACCTTAGTTTTACTTAGCAAACTTTATCTCAATCTAAATGTATTTAGTTTAGCTAATGTTAGATTATTTTAGCTAAACTTGGCTGATTTTAGTTAATCTCAGTTTACTTTAGAATAGCCACCATATTTTACCTTCCTAGTTTAACTTAGTTTACGTTAGCTTAGCGTAATTTCTGGCATAGTTTATTTTAGAATAGTTTAGTTTACTTAAGATAATTTTAGCTTATTTTACCATAATTCAGATGACTTTATATTTGGTTTAATTGATCTGTTACTGTATTTTAGCTTCTTAATTAATCTTACCTACCTTAGCTTGGTTTGTTTTAGCATAGCTTAGCTTATTTTAGATTAGCTTAGCTTACTCTATTGAAGGTTAGTTTATTTTAGCATAATTTGAGTTAGCTTAGTTATTTCAGTGTATCTTAGCTTAGCTGAATTCAGTTCATCTAAGTTATGATTAGTTCATTTCTGCTCCATGTAATCAGACAGTAAATCTATAAACTCTTTTTGTGACGGATCTAATCTTTAGTTCTTTTATTTGTTTTCCCCTCTGATGAGTTGGAGGCGTTTTTGTGCTAAGCTAACGGTAGCGCTGCTGTTTCCTCTGTATGAATGAACATTGATCCGTGTGAACATTAAACTCTCCGCTGGACAAATGTTGTCGTTCCTCCTGGGAGTCTGTTCTATAAAAATCTTTGTTTTCCTTCGTCATGGAGATGAAATCATCAGATTTTCTGATTTTGGACGTGTTTTTATTTCTTAAACAGGATTTCAGGCCTGAAACTTCCTTGTTTTGCTGCTGACAGATGTTTGCTCAGCGTTGGACGTTGCCTGTCCTGTTTTTGTTTTAACTCCCACATCAGTCGGTTTCTGCATGTTGGAGCATTTTTTATTATTCTGACCAAAAGCCGTCGCCGTTCCTCTGAGGAAGACTGTGGATCTTCGTCTCATGTTGTTTTCCGTCTCAGTCCGGCTGACATTCCTGGATTCTTCGTCTGTGTGGGAACTTTTGTTTTTAAAAGAAATGTTTGGAAGATGAGCCAGAGAGGCCAAACAGGATGACGGTCAGATGAGACCCCCCCCCAACACACACACACACACACACACACACACACACACACACACACACACACACACACACACACACACACACACACACACACACCGTCCTGTAGGTAGAACTAAGAGGAAAACGTCACGGATTCACCTGAACTGAAACTCCTGAGTTCAGCTTTCAAACAGCAGAAAGCGCTCAGCGCGCCCCCTGCAGGCGCTGGAACACATTACAAGTAAAGATCTGTTGATGGTTTAACTCTGAAATTATCAAACTTTTTAATCTGCAAGACATCTTTCAGGAGGATGACCTGAGGTCTGACCGGAAGTCAGAATGCTTCATCATCATCATCATCATCATCATCATCATCCACAACAAACTTTCATTGTTTTATGTCATATTTAAATCAGGATCATATTTAATAAATAATAATCGGGACTCGGTGGGGAAAGTTCCCTCTGTGTGGGAACCAGCGCGATAAAACCAGGTTCGGATGGGACCTCACCTCGGAGCCGGACCGGACCGGACCGGAGACATGGACCGCCCTGCTGCTCGGTTCTCCCGGTATTCCAGGTCGCTCCAGGAAAAACGCGATCCCGAACCAGTCACAGCCCCAGTCCGTCCAGTAAACTGGGTCAGCTGTTACCCAGCGAAGGCAAACAAAGAATCCATCCGAAACCAGTCCGGCTCACGAAACCACAGACCGGCAGGAGTTCGGTGAACCGGCGGAGGAACGGAACCAGAACCAGCGGGCTGGAGATGAGGAGCTGCGAGCGGCGAACAGAGGGAGGGGAGGGGGGGGAGGGGGTGGACCCGCTAGGGGGGGGGAGGAGGTCCAAACTCTGGCTGGGAGAAACGAGAGACGGTTCTGACAAACTTCCAGCTAGAACTTCTCAAGAATCTGCAGATTTTACAAAAACTGGAGAAGAGAAAACTGATGAAGGAGAAAAGACTGCATGGATCCACCGGAACCACCGGAACCACCGGAACCACCGGAACCAGGCGCGCAGGGGAGCAGATCCAGTCAGGAGGTTGAAGCTGCAGACAAATGAATCCACTGGATCAGAAAGAATCAAGATCAGACAGACAGACTGATGTGTTTCCAGGTTTCATGAGTTTTTCCTCTGACTCAGCGGGGAGCATGAACAACATGGAGGTCGCCATGGCAACCAGGTGTGCAGCCGAAGAGCAGGACGCTGCCGTCCCCAAGTCTGCCTTGGAGGTCAGAGGTCAAGTGGGGTTTCTCAGGACCAGAACCGAAATACGTCTCCATGGCAACGCCTTGACAGGTCCAGATGAAGCTCCGATCCTTGGATTCCAGGAAGTTTCCAGGCGGCTCAGTGGAAGACAAACCAGTTTTATTAAAAAAAACAGACGAGGAAATATGAAAACATGAAAAATCACATGACAAAATATTTTTAAGACAAATAAAATGAAATAAAATAATAGAGAAAAAACGTTTTAATTGAAACATTTAAATTTGTATATAAAAATAAAATAAATATGGAAAATAAAAGGAAGATCAACAAGATCTATATATATATATATATATATATATATATATATATATATATATATATATATATATATATATATATATATGCTCTAGTTGCCTTTGTTTTACAGTACATTGAGAGATGATGTGCATCAAAGGTCAAAGGTCAACAGGCCAGGACTTGAACTTATGACCTCTGCATCGAGGAATTATTATGTAGTAGATAAATAAATTAAATAAACACATAAAAACGATTCAAAACCTTATGGTACTTATTTAAATTTATGTTAAAAAAACATGATAAAAAAACACAAATAAATTAAAAATGAGAAAAACTTACAGAAAATAAAAACAAAAGAAAATCCACAAATAAAGAACAAAAGTTTCAACATGTGGAAAATGTTCGAGAGAAAACATCTGCAGACCTGATCAGATTTAAAGCTGCAGATGAAATGTTTTAACACTTTTATTTATTTTAACACTTTTATTTATTTGATCGTCTGATTCATGTCTGCAGGTCGACTGGAGCTCAAATCAGAGAAAACTCCAAACATTCTGCAGTACATCTGTTCCTACCAGCTTACCCATGTGAGACACACACACACACACACGCACACACACACACACACACACACACACACACACACACACACACCCAGATGGAGAAAGTGTGAAGCAGCGCGGGTCAACAGAGCCGGCTGGCACCATCCGCTCTGTGTTTTTCCAAACTCAGACATTCCTCAGCTCACTTTCCTCCCAACAATTACCCTCCAGACTGTCGCTGTGTTTGTGTTGCCTCTTCAGCAGAGGTCAGAGGTCATCAGGAAACAAAAGGGAAACTGTGGCAGCTTTACATTCTGGACACAAAGTCTTGGAGCGTCCATAAACCTCAGTGGATCGGCTGTACGACGGTCAGAGAGGCTCGACTTTCGGGTCCCTTCAGATCCAAACCTCAGACTGAACACAGGAACCGGGTCCTTCACCGTCAGCACACAGCTTCATTCAGTCTCCCAGCAACCAGCACAGCCAAGCATAGCTGCAGTCTGGAGGTGTGTGTGAGGTGTTTGGAGGGTCCTTCACCGTCAGCACACAGCTTCATTCAGTCTCCCAGCAACCAGCACAGCCAAGCATAGGTGCAGTTTGGAGGTGTGTGTTCCCACCTGCAGTCCATTTCTGTTTCCTGAACAACGAACCATTAACACACACGGTCGGTGGAGACTGGGTCAGTCTGAGCACAGGCTGCAGTGAAGAGCGCCCCCTAGCCCTCGGACCAACACCAGCAGGCATGGCGAGTTAGTACCTTGCTCAATTACACAACTACAGAGACAGACAGGGTTTCAAACCAGAGACAATCTCCTACCTCCATCGTCACAACGTCTTGCTAATGCTAAGCGCTAAACTAGCATGGCAGTTAGTGGAAGCTAATGCTAAAGCGCTAAAGTGCTAGTTCAGTTCAAAATACGTCTGCTTGCCTTGACAGACTCCAACATGTTCTATAATGAGATGTTGTGTTCATGTTTATATCTCATCTACTGTCTGTCTTTTGGGGGAAAGAAAGAATGCAAGGACAGGAAATGGAACTGCTGCACAAACAGCCTTCAAAATAAGAGCATGAATATAAAATTCTAACTACTTCAAGAATTTGTAAAAGCCAAATAACCTGAGTTAACAGAGTTCAACCCAGATGTTGAACTTGGTTAAGTTTACCAAACAACAAAGTAAGTTAGCACTTTAGCTTTCATCCAGAACATTAACAAAGGGGAAGCTAACAGTGCTAAATGTTTTCAACATTAGCATAAGAGCTAAAGTGCTAAATAAAAAAATTAGCTCCTCTGTTAGCACATTAGCAGAAGTTTGCCCACCACAGGTGACCATGCTGAGTTACTGAATGAAATGAGGGAACATGAACGTTTTCTGATGAGTTTATTTCCTTGTTAGGATTAAATTTAGGTTCAATAAGAAAATAAATTCTGAAACATTTTCCCCTGCTGGATCTCTGCCTCGGTCCGACCATCAGCTGATAAATCCCATGAGTTTATGAGGGATGGGAGAAGACTGGTCAGGTTTGCTCTGGTCGGGTTTGCTGCTGTGAAACCTGACGTCCGTTTTCTTCTCCTTCAGCCTGGACGGGCTCTCAGCTGGATCAGAACCTCAGTCAGAACCTCAGTCTGGACCTGCAGAGCAGCAGCTTCACCAGCAGGTTTCATCTCCAGCCACATTTCCACTGCTAATGACACGGCGGCGGCCATGTTGGCTCGGCCAGCGTCTCATCACTGGGTATCTGAGAAACGGCGGCGGCCATGTTGGCTCGGCCCGCGTCTCATCACTGGGTATCTGAGAAACGGCGGCGGCCATGTTGGCTCGGCCAGCGTCTCATTACCGGGTATCTGAGAAATTGCGGCGGCCATGTTGGCTCGGCCAGCGTCTCATTACTGGGTATCTGAGAAACGGCGGCGGCCATGTTGGCTCGGCCAGCGTCTCATTACTGGGTATCTGAGAAACGGCGGCGGCCATGTTGGCTCGGCCAGCGTCTCATTACTGGGTATCTGAGAAACGGCGGCGGCCATGTTGGCTCGGCCAGCGTCTCATCACTGGGTATCTGAGAAACGGCGGCGGCCATGTTGGCTCGGCCAGCGTCTCATTACTGGGTATCTGAGAAACGGCGGCGGCCATGTTGGCTCGGCCAGCGTCTCATCACTGGGTATCTGAGAAACGGCGGCGGCCATGTTGGCTCGGCCAGCGTCTCATCACTGGGTATCTGAGAAACGGCGGCGGCCATGTTGGCTCGGCCAGCGTCTCATTACTGGGTATCTGAGAAACGGCGGCGGCCATGTTGGCTCGGCCAGCGTCTCATTACTGGGTATCTGAGAAACGGCGGCGGCCATGTTGGCTCGGCCAGCGTCTCATTACTGGGTATCTGAGAAACGGCGGCGGCCATGTTGGCTCGGCCAGCGTCTCATCACTGGGTATCTGAGAAACGGCGGCGGCCATGTTGGCTCGGCGGACCGGAGCGTCTCCGTCTCCGCTGCTGTGGGAAAACCGTCAGCTGGCGTCTTCTTTGCAGAAATCAATACTCACTGTTTAATGGAGAAGACTCTGAGAGATGCATCAAAGCTCCTCCTCACGTTTCCGATCCCAAATGGGAAAATGTCAGCTACCCAGCAGCTTCCGTTGGCCTCCTCAGCTGAAACACAGAGCAGCAGCTAAACGGCTCAGTTCAACACCAAATGCTTAATAATGAGCAGCAAAGTCAGGTTCAGCATGTTATCAGTTCGTTTATGTCACAATTTCAACCTAAACATTTTATTAACAAGCTAAAAATGTAGCTTCAAACTAACTAAATGTTTAGCTTTAGCATTAGCTTCTGCTAATTGCTGTGTTTCGGCGGTGCTTCCTCGTTAGCACCACTTGGTTCTAGTGTTTCAGGGCCTTTACTCTCAGGCTTTTATACATTTTTATTTGTGTTTTTGTAAACCATGCAGCTGTAACCGAAACGTGATTTATCTGGTGACGTCCCTTCTGTTTCCGCAGGCGACCACAGCGCCACCTTCAGCTCATCTCCATGGTTACTGCATCATTTTTCATAATAGCGGTTCAGATAGTTTCATCTACTCTCTGAAGGAGTTGCGATCAGGCCTGTGATAGAAGTGGAACCAGGCTGGGTTTCTGGTTTGGGTCGGGTCGCTTCATTCTCAGCGTTTCTGTGGTTTTAATGAGTTTAAACGTTTAGATGCTGCAAACAGCTGATTGGTCGAACATCTGCAGCTCACCTGCACACACAGCTGAGGAGCCCGTCCTCACGGAGCGCTTGGCTCGGATCGGTCGGTAAAAAGCTGCAGATTCTTTTCATTAAATCTGAATTCTGCGTGCGTCGCTTTACGGCCTTTAATTAGGCCGCCGAGCCGAGCTGCAGGCCCGGCTGCTTATTACAGACTCAGCTAAACGACTGAGATCCAGTCTGGACTAATCTCTCCCCATCGCTGCCAATAAGCACTTACAGCTGTGGTATGTGGTGTGTGTGTGTGTGTGTGTGTGTGTGTGTGTGTGTGTGTGTGTGTGTGTGTGTGTGTGACTCCATCAGGACCTCAGGGTGAGAACTCTCAGTCCGGTCCTTCCTTTGGGTTCGCAGCTCACCGGAGCTGCTTGCAGCCAGAGTTCAGGTCCGGTTCTGGTTCTGATTCCTCACAGGTCGGGCTCTGGTGTGTGTGTGTTGTGGTTTCTGGACCTGGACCAAAGCAGCGAGCCTCAGAACCACAAAGCTGGTCAGGAGGGAGAGAGAGAGACGCTGCAGGAGGAATTCAGTTTCTGAGGAATCTTGGAGGAGAAGGACGGAGCAGGAAAACCCAGAAAACTGGAAAAAAGAGAGAAAAACCAGAAAATACAAAACGAAACGACACAAATTCTGCAGCTGAAGGGAGGATCTACATGTAGGGGGCGCCGGACAGCAGGGGGCCAAAAACTCTTTCATCAAACTGATACTGATTGTTTATCTGCAGCTCTGAACATCTTCACCTCGTTTCTCAGGTCTCCCAGTCGCTCAGTCTCAGGCCTTCAACCCTGTCCTCCCACAGCATGATGCTGCCACCACTGCTGAACAGAACCAGAGGTTTCATCTTCAGACGGTCCTAATCATCGATCAATCCTTCGGAGCGACCGTCATCCTGGTTTTATCGTCTCCTCTCGCTTCCTCGTCTCTTCCTGTCGTCTCCAGGAAGTGAGCCGCTTCACTTCCTGTCGCCGCTCCGCCTGTCGTCCCAGAGGCCGTCCACCCTGCAGCTCTGGCCATCTCATGCCGACCACCAGGAAGTCAGCAGGAAGTGACCTCAGCCGACTGCAGCGGAGACGATTCCACAGGAAGAAACCGCAACAGGAACATTTACAGGAAAAGAAAAAGGCAGGAAATGGACCAGAACCAGAACCAGAACCGCTTCTGGTTCATCAGAAGCACGGTGGTGGCAGCATCATGGTTCAGACCGTGTTTCTGAACCAACATTTAACTTTTCCATATTAGTCTAAATATTTTCTTAAAGAATATTTGAGAAATTCTGACGCGGGGTTTTGTGGAGAGGCTGTAAGTGGTCAGTATCTGACCCGTTTGGACTACAGTGAAAAATCCTGAAATCTCATCATGTTGATTAATTTACTGCTGTTGCTCAGAGTTTATCCACAGGACAACAGTTCAGCAGTGCATGTTTCATCTATTTAGCTCTGCATTAGTAATCATTAGTCCTCGTATATTTAAATCCAGAGACGTCACACTTAATGCTCAAAATTTCAACTGTCCATCAAAATGGACAAATTTGTCCTTTGAATTTCCCGACCGCCTAAAACAGCAAAATAACTTAAACATGAGGTGGTTTTAATCCAACTTGTCAGTAGTAAATATAATCTGATTTATTCCAACTGAGCCAAATTAATAAAATCTGAGAGAACATGAGGTTTCATGACGCAGGTGTAGTTCACACTCTGACCACTAGAGGGTGGAGAAGGGCTTTAATGTGGGGCACATGCACTAACGGTGTACATGCGGGAGAAAGGCTGAATTCAGACTGGAACCAGTTTGATGCAAATTCACGACAATCGTCCAAAACGGGTCGAGAACCCTGGAGATCGCCAACATTTATGACTGAATGCTTTCTCATTTCTTTCAGTCTTCGTCCTCAGACTTCCAGCAGCTGAAGCCCAATCAGGTTGGATGATGATGAAGAGGACAATCATAAAAACAAATTAACCAATGAGAGCTTGGCTGCAGTGGTAATATGCTGATCCTCTGCATGAGATCATCCCGGAGGATTGATCCAGAGCTGCAGCTTGGTTTGGTATCTAAACAGTCAGGAGACGTCGGATCTGATGATGATTTTGTTGGAAATGGTTTCTGTTGAGATAAACGTTTAAAGAGAGACGTGAGAAGGTGAAACGTCCTGTGGTGAGCGATCAGCAGACGGACCAACAGCAGACGGGTAGAGTCTGAACGACGTGTTGAGTGTGAGAGTCGGCATTCCTTCCAGACATGTCAGCACAGTTTCTGCTTCCTGGCAGTGCTCTTATAACACAGGCATGCTAACTGCAGCAGGATGACTTCATGGATCCGGTTCTGCTGAGTCAGCCCCACCAGAGTAACCAGGAGGCTGCGCAGCAAAGAGAGCCTTTATGATGCAAACGGGTCGGTTTGGGATCAGAGGTACGGCCTCAGCTGCGTTTGGGTCAACAGGAAATGAAGAGGATAAATCAGAGGCTGGGCTGAAGGACGGCCTCGTGTCGCGCTGAAGGCCTCCGAGGCGTCTTCGTCAGCTCTTCACTCATGTCTGCAGCAGGTCGGCTCTCCCTGCTCACCTCCTGACACTCCAGTACAGCCAGACTTTTCCCATCGGAGCACCGGATTCAAAAAGGAAAACTTAAAAAGCAGCTTTCAAAGCTTTCAGCTGTACATGTTTATGAAAACATGAACAAAAACCCAATAAAGTCGTGACATAAAAATCTGGGACAAGAAAATGTAGATGTTGGCAACGCTAACTAGAAAGATTTCATTCTAAACATTACTTCCTCTGAAGCTAAAGCACTAAACCAACACAGTATTTAGCAGAAGCTAAAGCTAAAGTGCTAAACCAACACAGTAGTTAGCAGTAGCTAATGCTAAAGTGCTAAACCAATACAGTAGTTAGCAGTAGCTAATGCTAAAGTGCTAAACCAACACAGTAGTTAGCAAAAGCTAATGCTAAAGTGCTAAACCAACACAGTAGTTAGCAGAAGCTAATGCTAAAGTGCTAAACCAACACAGTAGTTAGCAGTAGCTAATGCTAAAGTGCTAAACCAATACAGTAGTTAGCAGTAGCTAATGCTAAAGCGCTAAACCAACACAGTAGTTAGCAGAAGCTAATGCTAAAGTGCTAAACCAACACAGTAGTTAGCAGTAGCTAATGCTAAAGTGCTAAACCAACACAGTAGTTAGCAGAAGCTAATGCTAAAGTGCTAAACCAACACAGTAGTTAGCAGAAGCTAATGCTAAAGTGCTAAACCAACACAGTAGTTAGCAGTAGCTAATGCTAAAGTGCTAAACCAATACAGTAGTTAGCAGTAGCTAATGCTAAAGCGCTAAACCAACACAGTAGTTAGCAGAAGCTAATGCTAAAGTGCTAAACCAACACAGTAGTTAGCAAAAGCTAATGCTAAAGTGCTAAACCAACACAGTAGTTAGCAAAAGCTAATGCTAAAGTGCTAAACCAACACAGTAGTTAGCAGTAGCTAATGCTAAAGTGCTAAACCAATACAGTAGTTAGCAGTAGCTAATGCTAAAGTGCTAAACCAACACAGTAGTTAGCAGAAGCTAATGCTAAAGTGCTAAACCAACACAGTAGTTAGCAAAAGCTAATGCTAAAGTGCTAAACCAACACAGTAGTTAGCAAAAGCTAATGCTAAAGTGCTAAACCAACACAGTAGTTAGCAGTAGCTAATGCTAAAGTGCTAAACCAACACAGTAGTTAGCAGTAGCTAATGCTAAAGTGCTAAACCAACACAGTAGTTAGCAGAAGCTAATGCTAAAGCGCTAAACCAACACAGTAGTTTGTAGAATCTAATGCTAAAGCGCTAAACCAACACAGAATGATTAGTGTGCTAATCATTTTCAAAGTTAGCATAAGTAATAAGATAAATATTAGCCCTATCTTTAGTAGTGGAGCTAATCTTTAGCTTGAAATCAAAAATCTGAAACTTGAACGTGAGGGAAACTGAAGGCGCTAATCATTGTTGTGTGTTTGGGATCAGCGTGTTTGGTTCAAAACACAAATCATCAGAAGCCCAGACATTTAGTTTTAACCGTAAACCATCGAGAGTCGTGTCCTTTTGTTCACAGGTTGCCATGGAAACGCCAAGCTGTTGGAGAACCAGATGCAAACCCAGAGGTTGTTGGGCCGAGTCCCAGAACCAGAACCAGAGTCTCAGTCACATTACAGAGACAATTCAGAACAAGAAGGCTGGAAGAGATGGAATCATCCGTCCGTCCATCCATCCATCCATCCATCCATCCATCCATCCATCCATCCATCCATCCATCCATCCATCCATCCATCCATCCATCCATCCATCCATCCATCCATCCATCCATCCATCCTGATCTCTTCCTCTCTTTAGTCTCTAACTCTATGAGGATCATTAGATAATCAGTTAAACTGGAAGCTGAGGTATGAAGGAGGAGGTAAAAATAACTTCATCACAAACCATCATAAATGTCTCAATATTCTAAAAACAGAAGCTCAGGAAACGAAGATGCAACCAATCAGGAAACATCTCAGACTTTGGGTTAGAGGCAATGATGAGGAGTGAGACGCTGGTGATGAGTGAGACGCTGGTGATGGAGTGAGACGCTGGTGATGAAGTGAGACGCTGGTGATGAGAGACGCTGGTGATGGAGTGAGACGCTGGTGATGAGAGACACTGGTGATGGAGTGAGACGCTGGTGATGGAGTGAGACGCTGGTGATGGAGTGAGACGCTGGTGTCGGGTGATGGAGTGAGACGCTGGTGATGGAGTGAGACGCTGGTGATGGAGTGAGACGCTGGTGATGGAGTGAGACGCTGGTGATGGAGTGAGACGCTGGTGATGAGAGACGCTGGTGATGGAGTGAGACGCTGGTGATGGAGTGAGACGCTGGTGATGGAGTGAGACGCTGGTGATGGAGTGAGACGCTGGTGATGGAGTGAGACGCTGGTGATGAGAGACGCTGGTGATGGAGTGAGACGCTGGTGATGGAGTGAGACGCTGGTGATGGAGTGAGACGCTGGTGATGGAGTGAGACGCTGGTGATGGAGTGAGACGCTGGTGATGGAGTGAGACGCTGGTGATGGAGTGAGACGCTGGTGATGGAGTGAGACGCTGGTGATGGAGTGAGACGCTGGTGATGGAGTGAGACGCTGGTGATGGAGTGAGACGCTGGTGATGGAGTGAGACGCTGGTGATGAGTGAGACGCTGGTGATGAGTGAGACGCTGGTGATGGAGTGAGACGCTGGTGATGAGTGAGACGCTGGTGATGGAGTGAGACGCTGGTGATGAGTGAGACGCTGGTGATGAGTGAGACGCTGGTGATGGAGTGAGACGCTGGTGATGAGTGAGACGCTGGTGATGGAGTGAGACGCTGGTGTCGGGTGATGGAGTGAGACGCTGGTGATGGAGTGAGACGCTGGTGATGGAGTGAGACGCTGGTGATGGAGTGAGACGCTGGTGATGAGAGACGCTGGTGATGAGAGACGCTGGTGATGGAGTGAGACGCTGGTGATGGAGTGAGACGCTGGTGATGGAGTGAGACGCTGGTGATGGAGTGAGACGCTGGTGATGGAGTGAGACGCTGGTGATGGAGTGAGACGCTGGTATGGAGTGAGACGCTGGTGATGGAGTGAGACGCTGGTGATGGAGTGAGACCTGGGTGGGTGATGGAGTGAGACGCTGGTGATGGAGTGAGACGCTGGTGATGGAGTGAGACGCTGGTGATAGAGTGAGACGCTGGTGATGGAGTGAGACGCTGGTGATGAGAGACGCTGGTGATGGAGTGAGACGCTGGTGATGGAGTGAGACGCTGGTGATGGAGTGAGACGCTGGTGTCGGGTGATGGAGTGAGACGCTGGTGATGGAGTGAGACGCTGGTGATGGAGTGAGACGCTGGTGATGAGAGACGCTGGTGATGGAGTGAGACGCTGGTGATGGAGTGAGACGCTGGTGATGGAGTGAGACGCTGGTGATGAGAGACGCTGGTGATGGAGTGAGACGCTGGTGATGGAGTGAGACGCTGGTGATGGAGTGAGACGCTGGTGATGGAGTGAGACGCTGGTGATGGAGTGAGACGCTGGTGATGGAGTGAGACGCTGGTGATGGAGTGAGACGCTGGTGATGAGAGACGCTGGTGATGAGTGAGACGCTGGTGATGGAGTGAGACGCTGGTGATGGAGTGAGACGCTGGTGTCGGGTGATGGAGTGAGACGCTGGTGATGGAGTGAGACGCTGGTGATGGAGTGAGACGCTGGTGATGAGAGACGCTGGTGATGGAGTGAGACGCTGGTGATGGAGTGAGACGCTGGTGATGGAGTGAGACGCTGGTGATGAGAGACGCTGGTGATGGAGTGAGACGCTGGTGATGGAGTGAGACGCTGGTGATGGAGTGAGACGCTGGTGATGGAGTGAGACGCTGGTGATGGAGTGAGACGCTGGTGATGGAGTGAGACGCTGGTGATGGAGTGAGACGCTGGTGATGGAGTGAGACGCTGGTGATGGAGTGAGACGCTGGTGATGGAGTGAGACGCTGGTGATGGAGTGAGACGCTGGTGATGGAGTGAGACGCTGGTGATGAGAGACGCTGGTGATGGAGTGAGACGCTGGTGATGAGTGAGACGCTGGTGATGAGTGAGACGCTGGTGATGAGTGAGACGCTGGTGATGGAGTGAGACGCTGGTGATGAGTGAGACGCTGGTGATGGAGTGAGACGCTGGTGGGGTGATGGAGTGAGACGCTGGTGATGGAGTGAGACGCTGGTGATGGAGTGAGACGCTGGTGATGGAGTGAGACGCTGGTGTCGGGTGATGGAGTGAGACGCTGGTGATGGAGTGAGACGCTGGTGATGGAGTGAGACGCTGGTGATGGAGTGAGACGCTGGTGATGGAGTGAGACGCTGGTGATGAGTGAGACGCTGGTGATGAGTGAGACGCTGGTGATGGAGTGAGACGCTGGTGATGGAGTGAGACGCTGGTGATGGAGTGAGACGCTGGTGATGGAGTGAGACGCTGGTGATGAGTGAGACGCTGGTGATGAGAGACGCTGGTGATGGAGTGAGACGCTGGTGATGAGTGAGACGCTGGTGATGGAGTGAGACGCTGGTGTCGGGTGATGGAGTAAGACGCTGGTGATGGAGTGAGACGCTGGTGATGGAGTGAGACGCTGGTGATGGAGTGAGACGCTGGTGATGGAGTGAGACGCTGGTGATGGAGTGAGACGCTGGTGATGAGAGACGCTGGTGATGAGAGACGCTGGTGATGGAGTGAGACGCTGGTGATGAGTGAGACGCTGGTGATGGAGTGAGACGCTGGTGATGGAGTGAGACGCTGGTGATGGAGTGAGACGCTGGTGATGGAGTGAGACGCTGGTGATGAGTGAGACGCTGGTGATGAGTGAGACGCTGGTGTCGGGTGATCTTGGACGGGTGCAGGAAGTGAAGCAGCTCAGCGGCTGGCTCTGAGGGCTGAGCGGTTCTGTTGCTGCGTGTTTGTGATGTGATGCAACGTCTGTTCCCACGACACCAAACGACCTGGAGCTGCGACTCTCTGCCTATAAATGGGTCGTCTGGTGGCGTTTTGGTGGCCGGTCAGGCCGTAAAAGGGCAGGCAGAGAAATGGACAGAAACATCCAGGAAGCCGGTGGAGGAAAAACTCTCAGGGTGGTTCTCTGTTGGACCTCATGGTTCTTCTGGTTCCCTCTTTGTTCCGCTGCAGCTGCAGGTCACTGAGATTTGCAAACATTTGTTTCTGCTCAGCTTTCTGAACACAGCGTTTCAACCAGGCTTGGGCCTGAGCTTTGACTAGGACGCGTGTTCTTTTTCAGCCATTCTAAACAGAAGCACTGAGGCAGGAGCAGCTTCTGCAGTGAATGATTGGAGAGCAGCAGGAAGAAGAAGCTCACCTCACAACTTTACATGGACTAGTTTAGTCAACACCGATCACTTTACTTAGCATTTCTAGGTTAACTTGACTTAAGCTAGCAAAGATTAGCAACTTTAGCTGAGTTTGACAGTTATTGGTCTTTTTTTGCTAAGCTTAGTTTACAACTTAGCTTAGCATTTCTAGGTTAACTTAAGTTGTCAAAGTTTAGCTTACTGTAGCTTAGCTTCACTGTTCTTAGCCATGTTGACGTCAGTTAGCTTAGTTTATTACAATGTAGCTTAGCATAAGTTAGCCAGCTCATCTCCATCTTCCTCCTGCTGGAGGACAAACCAGACGTCAGCCGCAGAGCAGAAATGTTCAGCAGTTTGTGTGTGTGTGTGTGTGTGTGTGTGTGTGTGTGTGTGTGTGTGTGTGTGTGTGTGTGTGTGTGTGTGTGTGTGTGTGTGTGTGTCATGGACCTGGTTTCAACATCTCTAATTTAACCCTGAACATCTTCAATCAAATGAAATGTGATCTTCATCTGGAGGTTCCATCCGGTTGCTTTAAATCGACGGATGTCAGAACCCCAGCTGGTCTGCCGTCGCTGTTTTAATGATTTATTTCATTTTAAAACATTTTACAATAACAGAATTCATCCTAACATTCAAATTTAAGATTTTTTTAATTATTCCTGCAGGTTTAAATCTCCTGAAAACACGTTAAAATCAGGCCTGTTGGTTTTATTCTGACAGGATCTACAGAGAAGCAGCAGCTGTTTAACCTTTGACCTTCAGCTCCTCATCAGTGTCAGATCCAGAGGTGATCAGAAGGAGAAAACGAGGCCTTGGTTCTGATTTCTTAATCTCAGGAACAAAACCCAGACAACCTGAGGAGCTTTACTTTGAATGTTGAGCCCAGAGCTGCTTCCCGACCCGGAGCGGCGACTCGGACGGCGCCGCCGGCTGTCAGGATATATCCGTCTGCGTCCTCACATAGCGCCGCGCCTCACACAGCTGTTACCCCGCAGAGCGTTTCGCATTCTGCAGCAGGGAGTCGGACCAAACAGGCGACAACTTCCAGGAAGAGGCAGCATCATGGCTGCAGGGGCTCACCTGCAGCTGAAGACGGCCAGCAGCCATTGGACCAAAACCCGGAGGAACAGATAGTTTTTCACTCTGATTCATCTGTTAAAGCTGAGCTTGAAATGGATCAACGGCAAAATATTATTATACACCTATGATGGATGGATGGATGGATGGATGATGGATGGATGCTGAATGGATGAATGGATGATGGATGGATGGATGGATGGGGATGGATGGATGGATGGATGGATGGATGGATGATGGATGAATGGATGGATGCTGGATGGATGCTGAATGGATGGATGGATGATGGATGCTGAATGGATGAATGGATGATGGATGGATGCTGGATGGATGCTGAATGGATGGATGGATGGATGGATGCTGGATGGATGGATGGATGGATGGACGGACGGACGGACGGACGTATTACACTGAAATGTGACTTAAAAAGTTTTAATGTGTTCGATCTTCAGGAAAGTTCATGTTGCGATCACAGCGCCATCTAGTGGCCTGGCATGGTAACTACATGGTAACTACATGGTAACTACATGGTAACTACATGGTAACTACATGGTAACTACATGGTAACTACCTTGTTGATGTGACCTAAACGTTGGTGTAGATGAGATGTTGGATGTTGATTGAACTTGTCTCCAGGTGACCTGTGGAAACACGGCCAGCGTCTCATGAAACGCAGCAGGACTGAGGAACTCTGGGAGCCTCTGAGGAATCGGGCTCTGGACCTTCAGGACGTCTCCAGATTATCTTCCAGGTTATTCTGCTGAAGCTCTTTATGCTAATCCTGTTTGGATTTTCCTGCAACCTGAATGGACCAACGTTCTTGTTGTTCTGGTTTCCATCTGAAACCAGACTGAGTTTGAATCTTCTCTAGAGCTGCAGAGATGAACGAGGTTCTCAGGATCATCTCCAGATCTTCCTCAGTGACCGTCTGAGCTGCAGCCGCCATCAGCCAGCTGATGACATTGACCTTTGCCCTGGTTGTCTCCATGGTTCTGCTGTGGCTCCTCAGAGCTTTCTGGGTTTTCCGCTGTAATCTAATTGACCGGTTTAATCAGATTATCTTGTTTGGAGTGTATTTCAGCTCAGATGAGATTCTTCTAAAAAAGTTTGGATTTCTGCAGCGTCATTTCCAGGCTGGAGAACCGATTAGGCGTAAAGATGATCTGGAATCTGGACATTTTGACATATTTCAACCACAAACTGTGATTTTATCCTGATTTTGTTTATTTTTGGTTAACGAAGGACAGAAGCTCCTGGTTATGAATATTTTTACATGAAATGTCTGAGGAATCGTCTGGGGTTCGTCTCCTGCTCTGAAACAGAACATCTGTGAACATCAGCCTTCCACAGATTCTCTGTCAGATTTAGGTCAGGACTTTGACTAGGCCATCCCATAACATTTTTAGGGTGATTGTCCTGCTGGGGTTGGTGAACCAGTCTCAGCTCCTCGATTTAACGCCATCGACCGTGACCTCTGACCTGCTTCTCTCTTGCTCTCGGTGAAGGCGGACGCTTTTTCCCTCTGCTCCCTCCGTGTCCTCGTCTGCCCTGTTTGCTCTGTTTCTGTCCTGTCTTTTTCTCTTTCTCTATATTTTTGGAGCCTTTCTTCGCACATCATCCAAATCTACAAATTATTGATCTGGACACAGAGAGCCTCTTGTCCTGCCGGGACACACCCAGTGGGATTCACCCTGGATTTATTCATGATAACAGGATTTCTGCTGTTTGGAGCTTGTGAATTCCTGGATTATTGATAAATTTGTGACGGACTTGGCCAAACTAGTGAACACTCAGACTCTAAAACTCACTAATGGGATGGAATGGATCTCGGAGAAGCTGCTGGTTTCAGTGGAACGACCAAACTAATTTGGATGATTGGGAACTGAGATGCATCGGAGAGACTTTAGGGAAGATTGAAATGTATAATCTTCCTGACCTCAGACATTCTGTTTCTGAATTGCTTCCCCCGTGTGGCCTTGGAAGGGCTGCATATCTCTAATCTCCTTGAAGATATTCAAACATAAAGCTCTTCCCACCTCATCCCCTCCTGTTTCCATGCAGCTGTGGAGCTGAGCGCTCCTAAGGACATTCCTCGATGAACAACCTGTCGGACTTCTGCCAGGAGCCTCAGCCACCTGGTTTCATGGCCGTGATGTCGCCGCCTTCACTCGTCTTTGTTTTGCCTGAATGTTGCGATTTGCCCTAATGTGTCCTTTCCTCTTTGTCCTCTTTCCTTTGGTTTGTTATTTTTGTTTGCATTTCCTTTTAATCTATTTAAGCACTTTGAATTGCCTTGTTGCTGAAAATGCGCTGTATAAATAAAATTACCTTCTCTGTCCCACAGCATGATACTTCCACCACTAAAATAATCAACTCCTATCTCGTCTGCATTAAGCTGTGATTAACAGTGGTAGAATAGAACGGATGTTAAATCTACCAATCAGGATATTCTAGTTTCACCTCAATAAAACACTAAGAGGATCAAATGGATCCATCCAGATGTCAGGAACTTTCCTCTCCTCTCATCTGATCTTTGGATCAATTTCTTTACATTAATGTGTCAAACAGAAACAATCTGAGCAACACTGCCCCCTGCTGCCCCCTGTTGCCCTCTGCTGCCCTCTGCTGCCCTCTGCTGCCCCCTGCTGCCCTCTGCTGCCCCCTGCTGCCCTCTGCTGCCCCCTGCTGCCCTCTGCTGCCCTCTGCTGCCCCCTGCTGCCCCTGCTGCCCTCTGCTGCCCTCTGCTGCCCTCTGCTGCCCTCTGCTGCCCCCTGCTGCCCCTGCTGCCCCCTGCTGCCGTCTGCTGCCCTCTGCTGCCCCTGCTGCCCTCTGCTGCCCTCTGCTGCCCCCTGCTGCCCCCTGCTGCCCTCTGCTGCCCCCTGCTGCCCCCTGCTGCTCCCTGCTGCCCTCTGCTGCCCTCTGCTGCCCCCTGCTGCCCCTGCTGCCCTCTGCTGCCCTCTGCTGCCCCCTGTTGCCCTCTGCTGCCCCCTGCTGCCCTCTGCTGCCCCCTGCTGCCCCCTGCTGCCCGACTCAGATTTCCCTTTAACGCCTAAAATCAATGAGTTTTTGTTGTCCACCATTTTGTTCAAACCCATCAGTTATGAAAATAATGACATTCACTTGCATTTAATTTAGTTTAATAAGCAACAAGCCATCACACATCAAGCAGATGAAAGCATGTCAGAAACTGACTGCAGCTCCAGGAACTCCACAAAAACGATGAGATGAAATGAACGATTCACTGAACGATTCACTGAACGATTCACTGAACGATTCACTGAACAGTCTCTCAGTCTCCTGAATTGTTCACCAGCTTGTGTGTAATCATGAGGGTGGAGGGTGAAACACCCTCTGCTGCCATGCTGTGGCCTGGAAGCATCACTCAACGTTCCTCCAGATTTAATCTCACTAGTACAGGGATTACAGTCATAAAGAGCATCTTTATGCTCTATGAGCTCCAACAGCAGCGCAGACGGTGCAAGAAAAACAATATAAATACAATATAAACAACAGATGATGCAGAGATTGGATTTTCTTATAGCTTTAGTGACCAGTGGGAGGTAATCTGTGCGTAAAGTTGAAAATGTCTTCTGTTGTGCAGCAACCGGGTTAGTTTCAGGAGTGGATTGTAATCTGTCAAATGACAAACGGCCTTCAGAATCTTTGGTTAAAGTGACTCCATAACATCTTTAATAACATCTTTATTACCAGTAAAGTCCAGTTCAGCCATCTAAACCTGTTGAAGATAAAAGTCTGGTATTCATCCAACAGTCATCTGACTTGCAGCAAAGTTAGTAAGGACTCGAACTCAGACGGCCATGTTGAGGTCTAACCTCTGCGCCACACATGTCGGTCTTTGTTCCCATAAACATCCAGTTTCTGGAACATCTGCAATGCTGTTCATGGTCTTTGTAGACTGCGATTAGACTGCAGTATCCTCATCTGCATGAGCCTTTGGCAGCATCACTTCCTGCACAACCTGCTCCTCTGCATCGACGGCCTGGTTTCTGCTGCGGCGAAGGAGCCTCCTGACCGTTTCTCTGAACGCAGCGTCCAGGTGGAAGAAGAGAAGCGGGTCGAGGCAGACGTGGAGCAGGCTCAGGAACAGCGTGGACTCCTTCCCCAGAAACAGCTGCCTCTTGGTCTGGCAGTTCTTGATGACCTCGGCCTGGGCCAGAGTGTACGGCGTCCGCACCACATGGTAGGGAACGAAGCTGAGGGTGTAGGCCAGCGCCATGGCCGTCACACTCAGCACCACCCTCCTGGCATCCAGCCACAGTTTGGGGTCACTGCGACTGTGCAGGAGTCTTTTGAGGGCCAGGGCGCTGGAGATGAGCACGGCTGCCGAGGCGTTGAGGAAGAGCGCCGTGTTGAGAAACACGGTCAGAGTGTGCCAGTGGAGGCTGATTTTCTCCTTCAAAGATGAACAGCTCAGGTACTTTGTCACCTGATCGGAGAAAACAGAAACATTTCAGTTGGAGGGCGTGGAAATCTAAAGGATCTTTGGATCCATTCACATCACAAGCTGCCGTAACTGAACTCTGGTTCACTTGCCTAGCAAGTCTGGTTCTTTTTGAAAGGTGTGAATGCACATTTGGACTCCAATGTGGAACAAAAAAGCACATTCTGGTCCATGTACAAACTTAGATCTTGGGTCAGTTGAAGTGAACTTTGGTTCTTTTGAGACCAAGACCAGGAAAAATATCCCAGACTAGATGCCCCAAGACTAGGCATCTGGGTTTAGACCGTATCAAATAGCCAAACACCTCAGCTGTCTGCAGGAAAAGGTCATTTCAAAGCTCAGACTTGAACTTGTCTTCATCATTTACCTCACTCAGCTGGAGACTCGCCTCCACGAGGAACCAGATGATCCACAAGACATTGTGATGGAACCTCAAACCCTCACAGATCACACAGAGCTGCGTGTTTAACAGCGACCGCACAGCCCTCATGCTTATAACCCATATATTACCATGGTGCTGCCTCCAACTTCCCCAGTGAAGAAAACAGTCAGAATCTTCACCTCACAGTCACTTAAACTCAGACCTGCAGGCTGGTGACCCTCAAATACCTTCAGTATTAGAATATACCAGCACTGGAATATCACTTGAGAATGGAAATGGTTGAGGAACTAATTTAGGTGTTTGAGTCTCTTCTTGCCCTCAACATCTGCACAGAAAACATCTGCAGCATTGAGGAACTTGTAATGAACATCTTGAGGTCATCTGGAGGTCTGAACATCTGGAGGTCTGAACATCTGGAGGTCTGAACATCTGGAGGTCTGAACATCTGGAGGTCTGAACATCTGGAGGTCTGAACATCTGGAGGTCTGAACATCTGGAGGTCTGAACATCTGGAGGTCTGAACATCTGGAGGTCTGAACATCTGGAGGTCTGAACATCTGGAGGTCTGAACATCTGGAGGTCTGAACATCTGGAGGTCTGAACATCTGGAGGTCTGAACATCTGGAGGTCAGCAGCAGCGATGGGAAGGTTCTCCTGACCCAATCAGTCTCACTTCACTGCCTGGTTAGACCCTCGTCCACCCAGACTGTCCACTGCATTGCTAAAGCATAACTATAACTTCCTCAGCCAAAACCTTTTTAAATGTCACGTTTCACTGAGCTGGACTTCCTCTTCCATTGAAAACACCTGGTGTTTCACTTCTCCCATGGTCGTGTTGCAGGCGATGGGGTTCCAAACGATTTAAACTTTCTTCTCTGCAGAAGAAAGACCTCATTTCTATCGTCCCACTGATATCGGTAAAGGTTGTGGTACCTTTTCCTCCTTTGTGGGAAGCGCCATGTTGGGCACCATGATGAGCAGCAGCAAGGCCCAGACCACCACCGTCAACAGCCAGGCGAAGCTGGACTCCTGCAGCCGCAGAGAGCGCGCCGTGTGGCGGTCCTGCAACAGAACAGAGGCATCATACCACAGTCAGACACAGACGGTCCTACCTGAATGTCCTGCTCTACCTCCAGGTAGCGGTCTACGACGATGAAGGCAAGGAAGGCAATGGATGCGTAAAGGCTGATGTATATGATGACGCCGCTGGCCTGGCAGTGGAACACCATGAGCTTCCACGGTGCTTTCCCGAGGTCCTTCAGGATCTTAAATGGGAGGGCAAAGAGCAGCAGGATGTCGGCCACAAGCAGGTTGACCAGGTAGACGTAGGCGCTTTGCTTCTGCTGAGACACAACCAAGACATCCAGAATGTCAAATTATACCAGAGAGTAAGTAAACCAGGGATCTGTGAAACACTCAACTACTCCATAGTTACGTCCAGGTACCGGATTTTCCGCACTATAAGGCCTTCAATGAGTGGAAAACATTTAAAACTTTTTTCATATATAAGGCGCATAGAATAGACGCTACAGTTAAGATCGCCACCCGTCACTTTGTTCTGTCCTCTACTAATGTGGATGTATAATAAAGAAATGGTTCCCAGGACTTTATATAGCAGCTGCCCCAGTCGTTGTTTCACTCACGGTGTTGTGATATTGTGCCCAACTGCATTCTGGGTAACAGACCAACCGACACGCCGCCGCCGCCGTCTCTGTCTGCCCCAATATTGGTCCATATATCAGCCGCACCGGATTATAAGCCGCACTGTCGGCTTTTGAGGAAATTGAAGGTTTTTAGGTGCCTTGTAGTGCAGAAAATACGGTTCTTCACTCCGTGGAGGTCCACACCTGCTCAAAGCGGACGTCCGCCGGACACATCTGTGCTAAGGTCCATTTTTACGATTGCGTACTGTGTCGCACAGTAATCTGTTGGGCGTGACACAGTGTTCACATCTAACTCTTTGTGTGACAGTGAACTGATAAGGTTAACACTCAGCGCAAACGGTCACAGGACACTCATTAGCTGGACAGCCACTGCAGTGACCACACTGTGGTGACTGCATTGGTGGAGAAGACGGAGGGCTAGGAGCAAAACTAGCTCATCAAACTTGTTAGTATCCACTTGAATTGTAGAAAATACAGAAATGTCGGTACGCTCAACCATGAAATCTCAACCACAGTGTACACGGCTCACACGGCTACATACTCAGGCACAGCATGCCTGAGTACAGGGCCGGATCTACCGAGAGCCTCGCCACCCTGCTGCCACCCAGCTGGCGACTATGAATTTAATAAATAGTTATGGGAAGTCGGACATTATGAATCTCTTTTTTCTGACAACATTGAATGCAACACAATGTAACCTGACACCTACTGCTGAGTAGCGGAAAGAAGGACAGAGAACGAGGCAGCAGCATTGATATGGGTATAAATTACTGGACTTTATGTGATTTATTATGCGCCATTGCTGTCCATTGGTCAGGAATATCGGTGGTCAGGAAAATACTGCAATCACGCAAAGAATCTGAAAAATGGACGAAATGTTTAGCGGTTAATTCAACCCTATGAATTAGATAATAAGGGCTTCAGATTTAACAGGTGAGGAAAAAGTTTTAATTTGGAGAAAACATTGAACAAGTGAGCAGTGGGTCAGTTATGCTAGGCTAACTGTTGCTAGCCTAACTGTTGCTAGCCTAACTGTTGTTAGCCTAATTGTTGTTAGCCTAACTGTTGCTAGCCTAACTGTTGTTAGCCTAACTGTTGCTAGCCTAACTGTTGTTAGCCTAATTGTTGTTAGCCTAAGTGTTGCTAGCCTAACTGTTGCTAACCCAGCTGTTAGCCTGCTACTGACTTTGATAACCTTAGCATGTGCTGCGCAGTTCGGTGTGTTTTGGTTCCGTTGGCACTAAACAGGTCAACCCGCCACCACGTCATCAGTAGAGCAGCTGTTCAACCACAGCTGTGTTCAGGCAAAAACTTAATAATCACAATATTATTGTGATTATAAACACTAAAGAGAAAAGAGGCCTCAGTTAAGATCCACTGTCATGATTTAACAATAAGAAAATGGCCTCCATGTGGGAGGAACCACTGCTGACCCAGAAGAAAACAGAGCTGATCCCACCAATGTTCTGAGGATCTTCCAGGAAGGTTCTGGTCTCAGAACCAAAACACAAAATTAACATCTTTCTGAATACTGACCAAATATTTGTCCATTGGGATCAATAAAATCTGTCCAACTTGTTCTAGTTGGTATCGGTGTCAATAGAGACACAGCAGGAGGATCACTGAGAGAAATGATAGGAAATCACAGCTTCAAGACGAGACCTGCTGTCCCACCTGAGACCTGCGGCTTTGGACGAACCCCCAGACGGACAGCAGGCTCCCAGGAAGGCCCACGGCGAAGATGAGGATGTAGAGAACGATGAAGGGGCCCATCTGGTCGTTGACGATGCACGAGTTCTCTTCACCTGCTCCTGCAGGGGTGATGTTGGAGGAGCGGAGCATCGTGGTCAGCTCCATCTGACTCTACAACACACAGCTTCCTGTTTGCTTCATCACACAACGAGGAAGAGGAAGAGGAAGCAGGCGTCTTGTGGGTTTCTTCTTCTGCTGCATGCAGCTTCACTTTCTGCTGGAAGAGATCACAGCTGTTACACATCTACAGACGATGAAGGCTTGATGACGCCTCATCAACAACCGTTAAGAGAGAAGGACCTCGCTGCAGCAAACATGAAGGGGCGGGACGGACCGCTGTCAGTCTCAGACATTATTTGGAAATGGGACCATTGTGTAACACTTACGATGTGATTACGGTGCTGGACTCAGAACAGGGTTAGGGTAGGTTCGGCTACGGGAGTAGAGAGGTGCATCAATGACCACCGACCAGAAAATAAGTTTAAACTGCCGGCTTATTATATTAGTAGAAAAAAGAAAATAAACAACAATTATACAAACAGTTTACATACAATGACACAAATTCAATGCAAAATAGTTCCCCTATTTCTTTAGAATGATTTATTTAACCCCTTCTTTTAAATTTAAACCTATTATTAGGTATTAAAGGATACTATTTATTTAAACCTAGGTTATGGTTCTATTTAAGTTCAGTTTACACTGTTAATCTACTTAATTTACAGTTTGTTTTAATCTTTTAAGATCTATTTTAGTTTAGTGCTCTTTTAAGAAGTTAAAGTTTTTAATTTCCTGTTTTAACCCAACAATAATTTTACATCCCACATTGTTGTAACAACAGACACTGAATGTGGTTCAAAGGAAAAACAATAAAACACAACAGACACAATCCAACCAAAGACCGAATAACTTCAAATCGATCTTTTCTCTCTGATGACCCTGAAGGGTTAATCCCGTCTCTCTGCTGTTTCAGCCGGTGTCCAGCAGAGGGCGCAGCTCCTGCTGGACGGCCACAGGGCTCCTGGGTTCCGGTCCGCCATCTTGTTTCTCACTAGCGGAATCCAACTCAGCAATCGACTCGGAATTTCCCGGTCCAATTTCCAGCAGAACCTCAAAAAGGCCTGGTTTAGTAACCAACAAAGCTTAATAAAAGTTCATTTAACTCCGCTTGGTCCTGAATAAAGTTACATACTCGCTAGGTTGAAAGACGCAGAACGTTCCTTCTCCAAAAATGGACAAAATGTGTTTTAATCGTCGATTTCTTTAATCTTTTTCCTGTTCACAGATCAACTCTCTTAGCTTCTTTGCTTCTTCTTCGCTCTCTCTACTTCTTCTTCTGGCGCGAGAACATAGCAATCCGGTTGGCTGGAGCTAGTCACATGGGCTACACGTCAATGTGACCCTTCAGAATAAGAGATTTATCTCACACTTGACCTTTTAGCTGCTGACAAAATAAAGCTGTTTTATGCAGATTTTTAACCAAATAAAATAACATAACATGAAATACAACACTTATGTCTTTTTATATTTTTAACTGTTTTTAGACCTTCTTATTCTCTATTTATTCTCCTATTTATCTATTTATGTCCTGTTTATCTATTTTATAGCTATTTGTATGAAAAGGCTTACAGTTAGTGAAGATTGTTAACCTCCGGAAGTGAAGAGGGCGCTATTTCCTATACTTCCGTTTTTATTTTCTTTTGAAATCTGTGATATATTTTCATCTTTAGGAACGAGTTTCACTCTCAGAATGTATTTGAACTTCTTTCTTTCATTTACTTCAGCGCAGCTCACAGTTTTTAACAAATTCTGTAGCTTTCTGTGAACTTCTAAATCTGCTCCTTAGTCGCATCTTTTCGGGCCTGTTACTGCCTCTAGTGGCGTGGAGGAGGTAACACAACTAATCTAATTACAGTACTAAATCAGAATACCGTAGGAAATAGCGCCCCCTTCCCTTCCGGATTGGAATGGTCCCATTTCCAACTAAGGTCAGAGACTGACAGCGGTCCGTCCCGCTCCTTCTGTTCGCTGCAGCGAGGTGGACTTGCGTTAACAACTGAATGAAAATGGCTGGGAAAACTTATTACCAACGACTGATTACACGTATCTGGGTATAAATCAAATCTGAGATCTGAGGTTTGTGGTGAATCGTCTCTAAATGAGTAAAATGAATTAAATCCAGCCGGATGTTGGTTCTGCTGGATCATGGATTGGATCAACAGCAGCGGGTCTCATCCTTTGGTTCTGTTGAGGTGACTGATTGCGAAGCTGATGAAACTGGTTCCGCTAACAGGGACTTCCTGACACCTGACGGTGGTCATGGTTCCCCAGGGTTAATGGTGTCGTCAGCAGTAATGGCCGCCCTCTCCAACAGTTTGGAGGCGTTCTGCTGCCAATGTTCCTCTTGGTCATAATCCTCCTGAAGGCTTTGCAGCTTCTTCTGCTTAAACCCTGAGATGGAGCCTAAAAACATGTTTAGAGCTGCTGACTGAAGAGTTGATCTGAAGCAACCGGATGAACTCATTTCACAGCAGAATCAGCGTCTCGATCATCACATCTCTGCAAACCTCAGACGCCTCATCACCACTTTCTGAAGGTAAATCAGGTCAGACATGCTGCAGGTAAATGAAGGTGATTACAGCGTCTGGGTAAAGTCTTCACAACTTGCATGGTTTACCTTTTTTATTGACTTTACAAATAAATATATAAAAAAATGTCAAGGTGACCAAATAGTCCAGAGGTCCAGTCAGTTAGTGCCAGAAGTCTCTGAGTGAGTGGAATCACCTGAGTGCAGTGGGAAGCTGTGCTAACACTAAATCACAAGTATTTAGCTAAAGCTAATGCTAGAGTGCTAAGCTAGCACGGTATTTAGCAGAAGCTAGTGTTGGAGCGCAGCGTTCAGTTCAAACTATAAATGCTGTTGAAAGGCTGAACCCTCAAGCATCCATTTAATCTGGACATTTATTTGCTTTACATGTTTATGATACATGTTTTAGGATGTTATGTTTATACATTGTTCTCATATTTGGTCAAATTAAAGTTTACTGAAGATTCTTTAACAGTTGAGAACCAAAACTTCAAACTTTATTCCACTGAAAGTTGACAAAACAGCCAAGAAAATTAGAATTGATCCTTAAAAGTTAATTTAAGGGAAACTAAGTGCATCAAATGTTTTCAAGGTTAGCAAAAGCATCAAAGTGTTGAGGTAAGAAAGAGGTTTGCTGGTAGAGGAAGTGAGCTGACCGCTGCTGGACGGGAGTTTTCCCAACGGGAAGAGACGGACGTTTATGTCTGGATTACATATTTTATACTACATGCTTTTATTTTATGTTGTGCTATTTTAAATGATTATTTAAAAGCCCATCTAGTGTCAAACGCTGTGAATTGCTGCTGTCTTCAGTTTGTCCACGTCGATGTGAGTCTGTCAGATGAACTTCATAAGTCAAATCAGTTTTCACTTTGAGTTTATCATTTGGTTTTAAAAGGCGATGAAGAGATAAAACTCTTTTTAAAGGCACCGCAGATGACGAAGGTGTGAAAACCAAGCAGATTTCAGATCAGTTTCTGCCGAAGGAAGAAGAAGAAGAAGTGAGGAGAGTCTGACAGGAAGCAGACGGAGCCTCTGTGGTCTCAGACGAGCTTTTCGGCACGTCGAGGTGAAACGGAGCGTCTCCTCCTCAAACATGGCCGCTGAAGCGCAACGATCAGCCATTTTCCAACAGTGACGCGTCTTCATGCAGGCTGTTCCAGACAGCCGTGGGTTAAAGGTCACCAGCTGAGAAACACTCATTCTGCCCGATTTCTCATCACTGTCCCACTCGCTCACATGGCCTTTCCTGTCAGGAAGCCGTCGGCTGCTGCGTGTCAGACAGGCGGATGATCTGAGGCGACGAATCAGCTCAACAGAAACGGGTTTAGTTTAGTCTCATCAGATCAAAATGACGGTTTCTCTCAGAAACGTCTTCACTAAACTGGAAGTGAAGGAAGTTTTCTAAATCTGAATCTCTCCAGATTAAAGTTTCATTCAGGAACGTTTGTAAAAACTCCCTCACTCTGAGTCTTCAGGTTGAAACCAGCACAGGTTCTGCTTCAGACACAGACTGACGCTAAAAATGATCCAGAATTAAACAGAGAAATGAGGACAAGATGGCTGCTGCAGGTGAGACGGCGGCTTCATGTTCATCCCTCTGCGCTGCTCTGAACGTTCCTTCATTTGGATGTTTTTATCTCTTCATCACTTCTCTCTGTACAAACACATCTTCACACACCTCCTCATTCAGGCTCAGGTTCCCAGAAACACATCATTGACGTCCAGTCAGTGAGCTGAAGTCCAGTTTGATGAAACGTCACCATTAAACCAGTAAACTGAACTGGTTCAGTGATCTGATTGGTTGAATGTTCATTCATTGGTTAATGTTTCTTCTTCCTGGACCTTCCAGGTTCCTCTGCCGTGTTTTTCGGTCAAGGTTCAAAACCTTTGCATTTATTTGCATGTGGAAATTAACCTTCAGGAACATGTTAAAATAATCACCAGAGTGAGACATCTGTCAGAACAAACTGCCCCTCCGTTCTCCTTTTAGACTCTGAGCCTCGTTTTAACATCCGATCTATTTTTGATCTCAGCAGAGACAAGTTGGACCTTGTTTACCTGCTGATCCGTACCGTCTCTGGGCCTCAGACCACGGGTTGGGCCCCTGGGAGCGTGGCCCGGTTCTCCTGGGTGCGTTGGGTTCGGTGCGCTGCTGCAGATTGACTGCTGCAGCAGCGGAAGGTGTTTTCCTGTATGAGAGTGAGCTGCTGTCGTCAGTGTGACCACAGACCCTGCCTCCTAACACACACACACACACACACACACACACACACACACACACACACACTCAGGTTTTCCCTGATGATTTACTTTCAGGTTGATTCTCTTACTTAAATGTCACAGATTAGGTGTTTGGATAATGACGTCATATTTATCAGAAACTGATTGATATGCGTTTCAATGAAGGAGCAGGAAATGTGTGGTCCTGTAGTTCCTCTCATGGTCACTAGGGGGTCCCCAGTGCCTTTCATTTCACCTGTGATCCACCAACCAATCACCTTCCAGTACAGACTCTTCCTGTAGTTTAATCCCTCCATCCATTTTCTTAACACCCTTGTCCCTCAGTGGGGTCAGGAGGTGCTGGTGCCTCTCCAGCTATCGTTTCGGGCGAGAGGCGGGGTCACCTGGACAGGTCACCAGACTGTTGCAGGGCAACACAGAGACACACAGGACACACAACCATGCACACACTCACTCACACCTAGGGGCAATTTGGAGAAGCCAGTTAACCTGACAGTCATGTTTCTGGACTGTGGGAGGAAACCGGAGTACCTGGAGAAAACCCACCATGCAGGGAGAACATGGAGACTCCATGCAGAAAGACCGGGAATCGAACCCAGAACCTTCTTGCTGCAAGGCAACAGCTCTACCAACTGCGCCACTGTGCAGCCCGTGTAGTTTAATCTTCATCAGTAATTCTCTGTTCTCTAATTATTTAGATTTTCTGCTGTGATAAACTGTTTGGTTCTCCAGCTGCATCTCATTTTATGACCTTCATTCTGAACTGAATGAATGAATGAATGAATGAATGAATGAATGAATGAATGAATCTTCCAGAAAGTTTTTATTAACAATGATGAAAACACTAAAACGTTGTAAAGACATTTGAATGAAATCCCATCAAAGTTTTCCTGATAAACAGACTAAATGTAGATAAATAAACATATTGCACACAGATACGAATATTTCCAGAAATTAACTCTTAATTACAGAAATCATAGTTTTAAAAAACTTTATATGTTTTCTCAGATTATCTTCATTTGACATTAACAATAATCTGATAATCTGACATTTATGCCAGAGCAGAAGAAAACAACAAGGGTGTAAATACTTTTCCTACATTCGCTCCTGTTTAGTCGACCAATCAGACGCGAACTTTGACTCCTTATCAAGAACTCTTCACATTTAAAGGGACCAGTGCGACTAAACCTCTGGAAAACAGGATTATTGGATTATTGGGAGATTATTAAAGAGATTAGGAGTGTTGAGCTGCTGTGGCTCTGAGGGAATCAGAAGGTTGTTGGTTAGATTCCAGTTGGGCACTTAACCCCAAACTGTGCATGTGTTCAGGACGTTCATCAGAAAAGCCGTTTTTGTTGAAGCCACAGATCTTCATGGACAAACCTGGAAAAGCAGCAGCTGCTTCCTTTTCTCAGCAGAAACTCAGAGAAACGATGTGATAGGGATTTTTTGGTATTATCATTTTGTTGTTACTTTAGTTCATATTCAGTCTAATGTTAGTCAGTTTAAAATGTTCTCTTCTTTAGTGTAACTGAGCTGGGGGTCACAGCTGCCTGTTCATCTTCAGGTGAAACAGTTTGACCGAGATTTGAACCGGGCTCAGATCAGATGTCACATCTGGAACTGGGTTGCTAGTTGTTTAGGTAAATTGTTTTACGACCTTTGCTGTTTTTCCTCTGCTGTCTATCTTGCCTATCCTCCCTCTTTGAAGTTTGATAATAACAGACAAGCTGTACCCAAAGATCTTCAGACGCTCTGTGAACGGCTCAGAGGAGCAGTTGACAGAGTCTTCTCCTTTTGCAAAAGCTTGGTCATAAAATTCATATACGTTGTCTGTGGTTCTTTTATGTAGGTTCTAGGAAAATACCTATCACGATGAGCTGCGACAAAGTGATTCCCAAAGAGACGTTGATGAAACCGGCCCTGCAGATGATTAGCTTGTTATGATTAGCTTGTTATGATTAGCTTGTTATTAAAAGCAGCGGCCCCACCACCAGATTCCCAGGCACACGTCCGTGTCAGGTCGGCTGCCAGTCCCTCCGGACGTGATCCAGGGTTCATGACCGTCTCTGAGGGTCAGAACGTAGACGGACCAGTAAATCAACAGCTTTTCTCTTTGGCTCAGCTATTGTGTTTCTGCAGATAATTCACATCAACTTGAAGCTAAGCTAACTAGCCTGCATGTGACATTCACACCGTTGAACCTTTGGTCAGGGACGGTCAGTGAGAGTATCACCTTGGCCTCATCACAGCTGCTGTCTAAGCCGCTAACGGTGCTAACGGTGCTAACAGTGCTAACGGTGCTAACAGTGCTAACGGTGCTAACAGTGCTAACGGTGCTAACGGTGCTAACAGCGCTAACGGTGCTAACAGTGCTAATCAGACTGCATAGCGATTTCATCAGACGCTACGCATGGCCGTGATAAACAGGAAGTAGAGGTTGCTAGCTAACTGGACCACACATCTCAGATGAATGAGGACTTTTCCCCTACAAGCTTGGACTGTGAAATATTCCTGAGCTTTGTGTTTCTGGTGAGGCACCCCGGACCAGTGGATGGGAGAATTAGACCTTATTCTGTGTTTCCACCTCCCCTCTGGCACATTAACTCAAAAACCACCTCAAGCAAGATCAAAAATGATGATGGGAAATGAAGGATTTTGGATTTTGCTGGTCCAACCAGCTGTTCTGCTGTGATACTTAAAATGAGCAGAGCTGAAACGGTGATGGAAACACAGAAACACAATGGACCGACTTTTGGACTCGCTTCATTTGAACCTGAACCACCTGAAACACGAGTGAAACAGCCAAAGCTTTAGAAAGATTCTGGGAGACGCTTAAAACCTTGAAAGTCATTGGTCGACACTAAACAGTCAGCATGACTCTGCTGTCAATTTCAGTCAAATAACTGAATAAAGTCCCAAAAATGTGTTGATGTTTATGAGATTATATGATGCAACTTATTTAACTGGACCATGTTTGAGAGCCTCTGTGTTCTTCCTGTTCATAAGAGGATGTTCAGGTTGAACTATTAAAGGTGAAGATCAACGACTTCCCTCCACTGGCGCCAGGTTCAGGATCTGTTGGGGATTCAATGACTCCTGTAAGATGGATTTACAGGGATTTCTTGAACTTCCAGTCGGGATTTTCTGACATTGGTAAAGGTCGGTTCAGGAGCTTCTACAAGACGCTGGTTTGCCTGGTCAGCGAGATGACTGACAACTTCCTGAGGTTCCTGAGGGAGTTCATCCATCCGTCGCTGCTCCGCCTGTCGGCGGCGTCCGGCTGCGTCGGACTGTCCGTGTTGTTGGAGACCCGCCTCATGGTCATCTGGGCCCGGAACGCCTTGCAGAAGATGAAGTAGATGAGCGGGTCCAAGCAGACGTTGAGGACCGACACCAGGACGGTCAGCTCCTTCAGGTAGAAGAACCACCCCTTCCAGGAGCAGATCAGCTCCTTCATGAAGGCGTAGGGAAGGCGAATCAGGTGGTAGGGGACAAAGCAGATGCAGAAGACCGAGACCAGAACCAGCATGTTCCGCCGGGACTTGGCGAGCTTCTTGGAGTTGCTGGAAGTCGACTGATTCTTCTGCGCCTGCGCCAGCCTGCGGGAGGTGCTGTGGTAGAACCAGATGAGGCTGATGAGGACGGCCACAAAGATGGCGGCGGAGCAGGTGTGGATGACCTTGTAGAGCAGTCTGAGCTGATCGCTGTGCAGGACGTCACAGCTGACCATACCGGGCAGATTCTCCTGACCCTTCTGGGTGATGAGGGACAGGATCACGTAGGAGCTGGTCATCGTCAGGAGGAAGCCCCATGTCAACATGGAGATGATGTAAGCGGCTCGGGCCTTGTGGATGAAGTGATTTCCCAAAGGATGGACGATCTTCATGTACCTGCAGGAAAAAGAGCCGTCATAGAGTAAAAACCCAGTGGGACTGATTCCAGCTGCCGTCTGGGTAAAAACTAGGCTGACATATTCAGGACGTGAAGTTTGGGGTTTTTGGGTCAGGACTTCCTGTTACAGACAAAAACCAGCCGACAGTTTAATCAAAACGGAAAGCAGTGGCTCTGGAGACCGACTCACCTTCAGGTCACCTCAAAGGTTTGGTCTGTGTTCGTCATCCGAAAACGTCTGGTTTAAACCACACTTTATCTACAAAAACTATTCAAAGTGCCTTCATATGAAACTGGCAGATGAAGCAGCAAGAAACATTAAGATCAGACAAGAAAAAGATAAGAGATAAAAACTGGCCGAAGAATTACATTAAACAAATAAACAGTCATTTATATTACAATCCATTTTGAAGGTTCTTCTCAAGTTTGGAGCAAATGAGTTATATTTGTGCTGTAATTCCACTAGAGGGCAGTAGAGTACAGAAAGCTTCATGTTGAAGCTCAGAACCATCTGACATTGTTGGTGTCAGACCGTTTAAAAGAGGGAAAATGGAAAATAAACGTATTTAAAGGAGCTGAGGTTCAGATCTGGACTCGTTCCTGGAGGCGTCGTCCCGATGAGACGCCGCAGGCAGAACCAGCTGAAGCAGGATTGGTCTCCACCACCTGGTTCCAGGTGAGGAGTGGGAGAAGCCCGATGGCTGGACGGATATGAAGCATCAAAGTTTAATCACAACGTCACTGAAGGTTCAAAACCGAAACCCGAACATTTACCACTTCTCCAAGTCCAGACGGTCAGACCAACCCGAGCACAGAACTGGCACAAACACACAATCTAAGGATTTACTCCGTCAAACCAGCAAAAGAAATTCATGGAGACAGAAAAAGACAAAACCTTCAAAACGGAGAAGATTGTTCAGATGGAAAGTTTCAGACGAAACTCTGAGGCCCTAAAGGTTGGAGCAGGAAGTCAGATGGTTTCAAGATGGAGATAAAAAAGGAAAGAAAAGAAATACAATCAGGCGACAAGAGCCACGTCTACCACAACTCGAAGGCAACTGAGTTTGAAAGAAGCTGCAGAGATTAAAACGTGCGTAGAAATCAGCAGAAACAGATTATAATCTCTGCTTGGACTCATGTTCAGAAAAAGCCAGACAGGTTCTGAGCTAACGACGCTTCAGACATCAGGATTTTTCTGTCAGAGTTTTAACCTCTCAGCTCTCATGGATACATTTTAAAAGGTTTCCTTTCAGGAAGGAGCTGGTGGCAAAGCCTCTTGGCTCAATCTTAAATTAACATCTTCATGTTGTGACTAAACTGAGATCAGGAGGCTTCGCATTCCTGAGCGGTTTAGACAGAAACAGGGCTGAACTGATGACGAGTGGAAAAGAAAAACCTCCAGGAAACTAGAAGCACTTGAAAAACTTTCCATTGATCCTCAGTTATTTCAGTTATTCAAATTAGTTTCATAGTTTTCTCTAAAACCCAGCAGAGCCTGGAGCTGCTGGCCTGCCACCGGACTTTCCCTCATGGCAACAGGAAAAACAGGAAGCTGGACCTGGTTCTGCTGGGTTCTGGTCCAGCAGAACCAGAACCGGGCTCCTCGGTGCATGCAGCCATTTCATACCACAGCTCTGAGTCTTCAGACCAGAAAACATTTCAGCTCTACAGCTGAACAGCAGCCTGCAGGAAGTTAGCATGAAGCTAACCCACATCCTGAAACCCTCTCCTCGACTGTCAGTGTGTGAATCTCATGTTAATGTGGCCACAGATACGTGCAGAAATGTGCAAATTTAGCACAAAATGCTCCGGTTAGCGGTGGAGGAGGGAGGCCTGCCACACCAACAAGAAACAGGAAGTAAACAGGTCCAACCGGCCGTCGGGCTCAGACATGTCCCGGCTACGTTTTCATATTTTCTTGTTGTTCTTTACATGGCAGTGATCTTGTTGCCCTGGCAACAATCAGATGTAAAATGAACTTGTGAGAACAGGGAAGTGAAAATGTCCGAGCTGAAGCTGTTCAGCCTCTCGGCTCTAATGAATCAATCAATGACCTCACAGCTCAAACAAGCCAAGACCGATAAAACCGTCTCAAACTGCTGACCGGACAGATTTTAAAACCTCTGATTTCACCCAACCTGAGTCAGAAGGATGTCAAACAACCTGCCCACATTTTCCTGGACTCCAGATGTTTGAGTTCCAGAACCGCTGAGTAAAATGACCCACGTTGTTTTCCTCTCATCACAAAACACACAGCGGCTCAGCGGCTCCCCTCCTCCCGGTGGGACCTGAACTCCTCACCAGGGAGGCGTCCAGGAGGCATCCTGACCAGATGCCCGAGCCTCAACTGGCTCCTCTGGACGTGGAGGAGCAGCGGCTCTACTCTGAGTCCCTCCCGGATGACCGAGCTTCTCTCTCTAAGGGAGAGCCCAGCCACCCTGCGGAGGAGGAAACCCATTTCGGCCGCTTGTATCCGTGATCTCGTTCTTTCGGTCATGACCCAAAGCTCATGACCATAGATGAGGGTGGGAACGTAGATCGACCGGTAAATCGAGAGCTTCGCTTTTTGGCTCAGCTCTCTCTTCACCACGACGGACCGGTACAGCGCCCGCTTCACGGCAGACGCTGCCCCAATCCGCCTGTCCTAATGATCAATTAGATCAAATGTTATATCACTTATATCCTCCGTCTGTCAGACAGAAGAGACAGGCAGCTTTTCAGGCTTGACAGCATCCTCCACTGATGCTTTTCCTTTCTGTAACCTGGCTCCTTCAGCCCCACCTGGTTGCCTCTGCGCCTACAGCAGACGTGCGTTTCTGCAGTGAACTCGACCAACTGTGAGCTTTCAGAGCTGCTGTTTGTCAAATGAAGCGCTGGTCTTAAAGGGACAGAAAGCTCTGCTAAGATTCATCTTCCACCTTCATCATTTCCCTCCGTCCATGAGGACCAGTCCGTCAGAGGCCAGCAGGGAATCCTCCCGATTTCCCGCTGGCTCAGATCCTCAAACCACCATGTGAGCTAACGAGGACGCAGAGGCAGAAACACGTCGTGACGAGGATCATGATCATCTTTTGAACTGCTGTGAATCTGTTTATACTAGCAAAGTTTTCCTTTGGATTGTTTTCTGTGTGGATGTTGGTCAACAGAAACGGCTCCTGGTCTTTAGCCTAAAGAGAAATCCTCCAACAGCAGCGCAGGGCATTCTGGGTAAATCCAACCAAAGCTAACATGTTAGCCTAGCGCTAGCAGCAGAAATGGCTCCTGCTCTTTAGCCTAAAGAGAAATCCTCCAACAGCAGCGCAGGGCATTCTGGGTAAATCCAACCAAAGCTAACATGTTAGCCTAGCGCTAGCAGCAGAAACGGCTCCTGGTCTTTAGCCTAAAGAGAAATCCTCCAACAGCAGCACATTGCATTCTGGGTAAATCCAACCAAAGCTAACATGCTAGCCTAGCGCTAGCAGCAGAAACAGCTCCTGGTCTTTAGCCTAAAGAGAAATCCTCCAGCAGCAGCACATTGCATTCTGGGTAAACACAACCAAAGCTAACATGTTAGCCTAGCGCTAGCAGCAGAAACGGCTCCTGGTCTTTAGCCTAAAGAGAAATCCTCCAGCAGCAGCACATTGCATTCTGGGTAAACACAACCAAAGCTAACATGTTAGCCTAGCGCTAGCAGCAGAAACGGCTCCTGGTCTTTAGCCTAAAGAGAAATCCTCCAGCCGCTAAAATCCTCCATCTTGTTTCCATCTGGTGAAGAAGGAAGTTGCTCTCGGTGTCTTCAGAGGTTTCTGTGTCGTTTCCTTCAGTGGTTCTTGGTGCAGCGCCCCCACAGGCCAGGAGGGCCTGTGGGGGCCAGGACAGTTGGCCCCCACAGGCCAAGTTGGACAGTTGGACAGTGGCCCTCTGTCCAACTGTGGTTGGACAGAGGGACACTGAGGGACACTGAGGGACACTAAAGATCATCAACGCAGTAGAAATAAAAGTTGGAACGAAGTTGAAGCAGGAGCAATCTAAATCCAGCAGATGGTGACTGGAGGCTGTTTTCACTGCAGGTGTTGAGCGTCCATCTTGTTTTCTGGGCCTTCATGCTGGGCTAGCTTGGACATGTCAGCCTGTCTGCAGACAGATGGACGAGCCTCCGCTTGTTTTATTGGTCCCAGCCAGAAATAATGTTGGTACCGTATAAATCGGCCCATCCACTTCGCCCAGGTTATAACCTGCTTCCATATTTCATTGCTGAATTATTCGAATTGTTGTTGATAAATAACAAACGTTACTATTATCCAGTTAAATCCTGCTTTGAAAGGACAAAATCTAAATATTTTTCACTGTTTGAACCATAAAACGTAAAGACATTTGTGTTTTGTTGATGATTTTCTTTTGGGCAGAAAATCTTCTGTCAGTGGAAATCTGTCAACTGCCCTTTAAATGGCGTCTCATTTAAAGGGACAGTGGGCCGGATTAACCAACAACTTACTTATTATTCCTCTGGTTAGATTTGCTTAGAGTCGTTTTTACAACGACAAGTTAAATATATGAATATGTTGGTAATTTGTTTCCTTAATTCATTAAATGCTAGTGAAATGGAGGCAAACAGTCTGTAGCTAAGCTAACGATGCTAAATGGTTGATAATCTCACACAGTCTACTCACCTCTTGGAGAAAAACTGGGTTATAAATTAACACTCTTGCCTTTTTCTCTCTATTTTGTTTTTGAAAACCTGACTATAACTTTTCTTAGCAGCACAGTAACTGCCACAGTCGCTGCTGTATTCAGCTGCAGTTTCTACTGACTGCAGCTGAACAGCGTCACCGTGAAGCTCCAGGCAGGAACGAACCATTTAACCCAGATAGGGGGGTTCAGGGCAAAAACGGATGTGTGTTTATTGGTCTGGGAGGGAACATTACATTTTTACTGCTAAACACAATCTTTGAAAATACAATATGATTAATTTTGTAATTGACAGGATCCTGATTTTTTTATTTTTATTTTTTAATTTCTATGAACAATAAATAAATTGTGGAGTGGAATTTCATTTCCAGATGATCAGTTGATTTGCAGAAAAGAATAAAACGTTTATAACAAATATAAAAATTAATACCTGAGAAAGTATTTAATCAATTCTATGTAGCTTTTATTTCACCACTTGCTGCAGTTCTCGTTTTCGCCAGCAAGTGGCGCTGTTCCTCTGCACTAAGTTCTAAAGTTCCCGGAAGTGGGAAACGTTGTTTATGTGCTGCGGCGCCTTCTGACGCGGAAAACACAAACGGGAGACATTTGGAGCCGAGGAGGGAGAAGACGGAGTTCAGACGAGTAAAGATTCAGGATGTTCGGTAATTAATGTCTGATTTACCATGTACGAAGCTAAGGTAGCGATGCTAATGACGTTAGCATCGTTAGCACCATTAAGGTAACAACGTTAGCTTCGTTAGCATCATTAAGGTAACGATGCTAATGACGTTAGCATCGTTAAGGTAGCGATGCTAATGACGTTAGCATAATTAAGGTAACAATGCTAATGACGTTAGCATTGTTAGCATTATTAAGGTAACGATGCTAATGACGTTAGCATCGTTAGCATAATTAAGGTAACAATGCTAATGACGTTAGCATTGTTAGCATTATTAAGGTAACGATGCTAATGACGTTAGCATTGTTAGCATCGTTAAGGTAGCGATGCTAATGACGTTAGCATCGTTAGCATCATTAAGGTAACGACATTAGCATCGTTAGCATAATTAAGGTAGCGATGCAAATGACGTTAGCATTGTTAGCATCGTTAAGGTAGCGATGCTAATGACGTTAGCATCGTTAGCATCGTTAAGGTAGCGATGCTAATGACGTTAGCATTGTTAGCATCGTTAAGGTAGCGATGCTAATGACGTTAGCATCGTTAGCATCGTTAAGGTAGCGATGCTAATGACGTTAGCATCGTTAGCATCATTAAGGTAACGATGCTAATGACATTAGCATCGTTAAGGTAGCGATGTCTTTCACAGCTGTTGTTTGTACAGTTTTATTCCAGCATTTCTGTTAAAGCTGCTTTATGGAACTTTTATAAAAAATAAATTTTGTACATATTTGTTAAGTTTCATAACAAGCTGTCTACAGTCGTGACAGCTTGCTGAGACAATGTGTGAAAAAAACTCGAGCTCTTCTGCCTTCTCCCAATGACAGAAGCAACCAGTCAGAGCCAGGAGGCGGGTCTTAGCGCTGTTAATCACCTCTCCCTGCAGTGCTGCTCATTCATTCTGCTGCAGCTTTTCCCCTTCTGCAGGTCCTGTCATGAATGCTAAGACTAGTTAGCATAGCCACAGATGCGGCCGGTCGGGTGAACGCAGCCCGAGTTCTGGTTCTGGTTCTGGTTGCTGCTCGGTTCCCCATTGAACCAGAGACCAGATGAAACTTTCCCAGCATCACGGCTGGTTCGTATCTCGGCACCAGAGGTGGTGAGGCTTCCTGAAAGGTCAGAGGTCAGATGTTTTGGAAGCAAAATTCACTCTAGCTGGTTTATATCTCATTATATATTATTTTATTTTTCACTGTAGCAACGTTTGTATCATCTATTCAGATTCGACTATTTTATGTTTGTTTTGGTTGTTAATAGCAATATTGTTCCTTATTATTCTGGATTTTATTATTTTCGTCATGTATAATCTTTCATGGATCTTATCAACTCATTTAGTTTTCTGCTGATGCAGCTTCCAGTGTTTCCTTCCTGATCTGGTGGAAACGTTTCTGCTAAGATTGGAGCTAATTTTCATTTGACGCTGCAGATTTTTTTATTTTCATGTTATGACGTCATTCCCTGATCTAAACCAGACCTGGAGTGTTGCTTTGATTATTTCAGTTTGAGAAAAGCTTTAGTCTCCATGGCAACCATCCAGCTGCACAATGCCTGGGTGGACTTAGCCCCGCCTTCCAGGCGCAGCCCCTCCTCTGAGCTGATGTATACGGCGTTCGTATTACAGCAGAGGGTAACACAGATGATGTGCTACATGCATAACACACTTAGCTTCCGCTAAGTACATTGTTTGCTAACGCAGCTAATTTAGCCCAGGACTCAACAGAGGATCCAGCTTCCTGTTGTTTTCCCTTGGAGACTTTATTCTACCTAAAACCAGATCATTAGCTCAGGTTACGATAAAAAAATAAATCAGATTTCTTGTAAAGCGTCATTATGAGCTTCAAACTGCTGAGTAAAGGTCCCAGATTCTGCAGCAGGAAGGAAACTAACAAACTGAAGTTCTGACGGGAAAAGCAGAAGAAAACTGAGAATTAAGGCGTTTCACCGGGAAAACCCCGGGGAACTTCAGGTGACCAGCCCTGCAGACGGGCGTGAAGTTCTGGTTTTAAATCTATTTCTGCATTTCTAGAATGCAGAGAAGCACGTCACAGTTTTTATATCGTTACATCGTCTCCATGCAGAGGATCCAGGACATAAACAGTGTTTCATTCTGTTTCTGTGTATCTTTGGCAGGTAATATGCAAATGAATGAATGAATGAATGTTGGGGTTGTTTTCTTCTTGTAATCTGTTGGACCTGAAAATAATGTGAGGTGCCTTCAGCTGGTCGTTTCTGGTCGAAGCTGTGCGATAGCTCAGGCCTACCTGTTGGCGGCGATGTAGCCCATGAACAGGATGCTGGCGTACATGTTGAGGTAAAAGGCGGAGGCGCCGAAGTTGCAGTAAACCTGTCGGATGAGGGTGGAGTTGGTGGAGAAGTTCATGATGCGCAGCGGGAGGCAGAGGCTGATGAGGAAGTCGGAGGCCGCCAGGTTCTTCAGGAAGACGGTGACGCTGCTGGACGCCCGGCGCTGCGACACGCAGAAATAAACCCGCAGCGTGAATCCGTTCAGGACCAAACCCACCTGAGGACGGCAGGAACCGAGTCACACTGCGGCGCCGACAACGAGCCACGAAGCTCCAACCAGACACTCACCAGAAAAACCAGGCTGTAGATCACCATGAAGAAGGTGTTGGCCGCCTGGTGAACTGGTTCACATTCGGTGGAGTTGTTCATCGTCTCTGGGAGGCCGGACGGCGCGTCTGGACCGACTCCTTCAAAGTGACTCACCAAGCGCAGTCTGAACAGGATTTATCAGAACCAGAGAGGACAGCAGCATGAGGTGCAGCACAGTCAGCTGCTTTCTTCACATAGAAACATTTATCAGTATAAAACATAACGAATGAACCGCAGGGAGGCTGAACTGCAAACCGCTGGACACACACAGGATCTTTCTGCTTCCAGAAAGCCTGTGGGAACCCGTCTCATCAGAGGCTTTATCTTTTGTGGCCTTTCATCTCAGAGACGTCGGCTCACATGTAAAGTAGGTCGTACTTTATTTTCAACCTGAAACCTTCTGGGCCGGACTGAGGTCGGGTTCTGAGCAACAGTCGCCATCTCTGCTGTCCGAAAGCGAGAAGCAGCTTATCGAAACATCGAACATCTGCAGGCTGTAAGCAGAAACGGTCATAAGAACGCGCTGAGGCACATTTCTGCTCAATTTATTAAAATGTTGAAGGAAATATCTGCTTATGTTGCAGCCTGCATGAAAAACAAACATTTGGGAGCAACAAGTTGTTGGTGGTGAAGTTATTCATGTTCGGCTTCATCTGGTGCCAGGCAGAAACTTCACAAACCACCAGTTCAGCACAAACATTTTTATTATTATAGGTGTGAATGGTCACCCAGTAAACCTGCCGGTCCACCGTGGTTTTATAGTAAAAGATGTTACATAGACAGGAAATGTAAAAATATTACTGATTATAAGTTACAGGAAAACATCAGCAGTGAAACGATATTTAAACCCACAGCTAGTCTTAAAAACAACAAATCAAAATTAAAATAAATGTCAATTATTTTCACTTCTGTTTAATCCAAATGAAGTCAGCGGCTCCATGGGGCCCCCAGGGCTTCAGGGGCCATAAATGCTGATATTTTAACACAGATACATAAATGTAACATTTATTTGCTGAGATGATCAATGCTGCTGAATTTGGTTTAATGGTTTCAGCATAAATTAAAAGATTTAAATTGTTAAACATTTAAATGTAAGATTTTAAGGAGCTGGTAGGTTTACTTTGTAAAAGTTCAAAGAACAATATTCATAGTTAGATTGTTTTGTTACCATAGCAACAATCTGATGCTGTGAGTTTGAGCTGTTTGTTCACAAATACAAATGAATAAACTGGATTATAACTGATTGTTGTTAGGTTGGCCAGTTAATCTCCTCCTCCTCTCCCAGATTAAATGTAACACAGAAGCTGTTAGAGCTGCTGATGGTCTTAGCAGCATGAGGGGCCCCTCAGGCAGATTCTGCCCCAGGCCCCATCAGCCTTGGACCGGCCCTGCAGGATGAGGTAAACCTGCTGCACTGAGCAAAGATGAGCAACAAACAGGAGATTTAATTCAATGCTGCTAATGTGGCTTTAGCAGCTCTGACATTTCATGTCTGTTGAGTTTTAATAAGAATCCGTCCCATAAACTCTGGCTGCATGGACAAAGCATTTGGTCTGGGTTGGTGCATCGTGTAACCACAAAAATAATAACAATATAAAACCAGCGTGATGCGTGACATCGAGGAGAAGCTAAAGCTCCTCCAGGGGTTTAGCCATCAACGCTCCAGGAACACGAACAGCACAGACTCACAGCCACTTGGTCTGTGAGCGCGAGGAGAAGACATGAAGCTTTCAAAATGAAAATGTGTGCTCTCAGATTATGGCAGAAAAATTCCCTCATATTCATTCTGTAAAACTGAAACTGTTAAATGTTACTCAAACTTCTAGGAAATATTCCAGATTAGGCCACACTGGCAGGTTGAGGTAAATTTAAGAAATGTTCTTCCTCTTATCGCCTTCTGCTTTCGTCTGCTCAGCTAATGTTGAGCCCAAACGTCATGAGGAACAGGATTTACGTTGTAGTGATATTTGGTCAAAAGTGTTTAGCTTTGAGCTAAATATTTAACTAGCTAACCAAATATTTAGTGTGAAACTGAAATAACCCAGATTATTGCTGCTCATCTCTGACTGTAACATCACGAATTGCTCCTCGTTGTCTGACATTTTATTCCCGTCATGGAGTTTTGGATAAGGACGTAGTGATGCTGCTTCTACCAGCACCGATGAGACTCCAGCTAATACCTGCAGCGGCTAAGAGTCTGAATTTCTATTTTCTCTTGATTGGGTGGATTTTAAAGGCTCCTGATTCCACGATATCAACAAGTAAACGCCATCAGAGGGCGGGTGGCCTGACAAATAATCCCTTCACAAATGGCCCTGCATCCCGTGGCAGATCGACTCACAGCCCAGGGCGTCATCCTATCAAGGGGCGTTCGCAAACAAAAACGTTAGCCATCAGTTTTTTCTCATGTTTTGGACCTTCATCCAATGAGAAGTTGGCAGTGGATGAACGTGTGAATGCTCATGATGCTGAAGTTGGTATCTGACTGACAGACTCCTGTTCAGTCCCATATTTAAAGGGCTAGCACACCGTTGCTCTAGCAGCATGCTAACTGCTGGTGGTCGTCTCCAGAACAGCGGAGAAACAAACTGTGAGCAAAGACGGGATTTATTTCCGTCTTATTGGCTCTGATCAGTTGATCATCACAGCAGTTCAAGGAAAACAAAATAAACTTCAAAGAAATGAGCAGGAACTCTTTAGTTGGCATGAAAATATCCGTTGACCGCAGGATTTTATTAGTCAAATTGAGTTGTTATGTCTCACTGGAAGTGGGCGGAGTCATGCCACTGCGTTTCTCGTTTCATTTTTACCCAGGAAGCACCTTGGCTAAACCGTGAGTCAAACAGTCACTGGGACTGACTGCTGTTACTGTACTGAACTGGGACAGCACTACAGTTATGTTCCATTGAGGGACAGGAACTTTAACATTACATACACCTTTCTGAACAGGCGGGGGCGCTCTTATCAGACATTAAAGCGACTTGAAACCATCCCTCCCTCCCTGGCACCTCCAGACCCCCATCTGGGCCCAGACCCCCATGGGCCCCCATCTGGGCCCAGGCCCCCATGGGCCCCCTACAGCTCCACGCCTGGACCAGGGCGTTATAAAATTAGATGCCTGAACATGTTTGATTCCTCGTATTGCTACGTAATCTGTTTCAGCAGAAATCAGGAATATTTAAATTGAACTTATCATGTTTAATGTCTACTTGACGGATTTAATGAATCTGGACTGAACTTAAGGATCTCTAACCTAAACTTTAAAACGTTATTATGTTATTTATGTTGGAAACATTTAAAGATCCAAACTTTTTTTCCTCGCCGTCATTAAATCAGACGGAAGTTTAAATACTTTCTGTTTGGAAAATGGCAGAAAAATGAGAAAATTTGATTAAAACAAAGATTTAAACCCTGAAATTACTACTGTGACCCAAACAAACCCAAAACAGGAACGGTTAAGATCAGATTAGATACCAAACAGAATAATCCTTTCTATAAATGTGTGTTAAAACCTGCTGAGTCCAGGAATCCGTCCACATGGAGACGAATCAGGATTCAACTAAACACACAGATCGGCTTCAAAACATGCAGAGAAATGGAAAAGCGAGAGCTTAGAAAGCAGAACAGAACCTCGTGATTCGGATAGAAAGCTGCTCCCACTTCTCTATTGTCTGCTTTGAAGATGAACCCATCAAAATGTCAACCTGTAAATTCCTAAAGCCTCTAATATTCTGTCCGTCCTACAGATATTTATCCCTCTGGGAGGCAGATCACCTCAGATGCTTCATCTGAAACGCGTCTCATTCACAGCCAATCTGCAGATTTCTTTTCTCCGCACCAAGAAGCTGCTGAACCACATCAGAGAGAAAACCTGAACCCAAGGAAGCAGCTGCTTCCAGGTGTGAAACCGCTGGATCCTGCCTGGTGGACGTGATGGATCTGAAACATGAAGCGTGACCGACGCCAATCTGCTGACCTCCACAGATCAGCAGCAGAGTCAAAGCTGGAAAACAGCAGATTTACCTGCCGGACTCACCTGTGTGCGTCTGCCAGCCTGAACCTGCAGATGACTGCTCTGACTTCCTCCCTCTGCGAGCTGCGCTGCGATCGCAGCGTTGCCCTCCTCGCTGCTGCCGGGGGGGAGGAGGAAGAGAAAAACGGAAACCTGTCTGCACCGCTGCTCATTTGCAAAGCAAAAAACCTCATTTTTCCAGAGAAAGCGGGTTCAGAGGCTGCAGCAGGAAGAGGCTCATATGACGCCTGTTGTTCTGCTTCGGGAAACGAGCAGCTGGAGGCGTCTGACTCCTGCAGCTTGGCACGAACCGCGTCTGTCAGGCTTCATTTGAAGGTCTGCACACGACTCAATGGCTCTTCATGAGTCAAACATGCGGGGCTGCACAGTGGCGCAGTGGGTAGAGCTGCTGCCTTGCAGCAAGAAGGTTGCAGCTGGAGAACCAAACAGTTTATCACAGCAGAAAATCTAAATAATTAGAGAACAGAGAATTACTGATGAAGATTAAACTACATGGGCTGCACAGTGGCGCAGTTGGTAGAGCTGCTGCCTTGCAGCAAGAAGGTTCTGGGTTCGATTCCCGGTCTTTCTGCATGGAGTCTCCATGTTCTCCCTGTGCATGGTGGGTTTTCTCCAGGTACTCCAGTTTCCTCCCACAGTCCAGAAACATGACAGTCAGGTTAATTGGCCTCTCCAAATCGTCCCTAGGTGTGAGTGTGTGTGTTGCCCTGCGTCAGACTGGTCACCTGTCCAGGTGACCCATCCAGGTGACCCCGCCTCTCGCCCGGAACGTGAGCTGGAGAGGCAGCAGCTCCTCCTGACCCACTGAGGGACCAGGTGTTAGAAAATGGACGGATGGATTCAAACCTGCATAAAGACTCCAGGTCGGTGAGTCAAACCACCTGAAATAAAGTTTTTCCCATCATTTCTCTCCAGAACCATCAGATCTGTGTCAGGATGAGTTTAGTGTTCGTCCTTCAGGCGGAGTCCCTCTGGGCTCCACACTCGTCGTTTTCACTTCCTGCTGCTGTTTGGATCCATCACCAAACTCTCAAAAACGAAAGAAAATGTGAATTCAGCGTATTTCCATCTACTGGTGTGAAGCGAATCGGACTGCGTGACGTTGACGCTACGCATAATAACAGGAAGTATCGCTAACTGGACGGACCCACATGGCAGAAACTCCCCCTCTGAGCTGGACGCCTGGATGGTGGACATTCTCAGAGTTTGGTGCCTCTGGTAAGGCACAGACCTCGTAAAGCCAAGAAGGGCCTCAAGCGAGCGCAAAACCTGTGAAACTAGGAAGTTATTTCTAATTTTTCCGTTTCCAACACCATTTATCAAACTGCATGAAACATGCAGATGGAAACACGACCAGAGGCAGGAATGTGACCCATTTGGTGGCCAGAAGTCGGTGAACTCACCTTAAAATCAGATTATCTTTAAATAATCTGCACCTGAGCAGAAACAGTCAGACGTCTGTTACTCCAGACATCTGAGCCCGGTTCTGGTTCTGGAGTTTTTCCTCTCCACTGTCGCTACATGCTAACTGCTAACTGCTAAACTGAACCTGATGCATCCTGGGTTAGAGCGTCGCCATGACTTCTGGGTGTTCTGGTTAAATCTGAGGCCAGATGTCAACTGGACCCGATCCTGAAGCCATCTTTGGTCCGGTTGGTCCAAACTCTGGTTCTGTGTTGCTTCAGGTCACACTTTGACCCATTTTACTCAGAAACTTTAAGTTTACAGCCAGAAAGTTGATAAAATACACAATCTGACGTTTTCATACACCAGGAAGTTAAACCTGGACCCAAACTGCTGATCGGACGGTGGGAACCCTGCGGTTCTTGGTCGGTTCTGTGTGAGGTTCTGATGACCCTGCAGGGTCCAGGCATTGGAGGTTCTGTGGGGATGATTTACATCAATAAAAATGGGTGTAAAACTGGAGCAGCCACTAGGGGGCAGCAGAGGGACGGAGGTGACCGGCAGTTACCGAAGCAACCAACAGTCACGCGCAGACAGAGGCTGGGATTTGAACCCACAACCCGACAGTGCCACCAGTTTAGCTTAAAGTGGCTCCATCCCAACATTTTTAACGGATTGTTTCTCAGAAACCCGGTTGAGGTTTATTTTCTTTTCTTATCGGTCCGATCTGAGGAGCCGGTTTGTGCGGCAGCATTCCTGCTACCAGGAAGTCTGCAGGGATTTTCCCTGAAGAGGGAAAAGCATCCAGATCAGATGAACCGCAGCAGGAAGAGGAGCAGCTGAGAAAACCAACAGTTCTGGTCCAGATCTGGAGTCCAACCGGACCGCCCCGACTTCATTCTCTGAGATTCATTTTCATTACGATCTGAACTTAACAAACAGAACAAAACTTTACGTGATTTTTACTTCATTTCTGGTAGAAATTAAAATAACTTTAAGATAAACAGAATCCCATGAAACAGTGAATGTGTTTGACTGGAGCCGGTTTAATGTGGAAGGGATTTTTATCTCCTCCGGTTCTCATCAAATGTGTTTTATGCTGCAGTTGTTGGGAGCAAAACCGACTTCCTGTCAAGGACGTTAAGTGAATCTATTGGGTTGATTATTTAAGCAGGAATAAGTGGAATCTGTTGGTTTCTCACCTGAAAATCAAAGATCTTAAAAAAGAGAAAAAACTGTCTGTGCTGCCCTCTGGTGGTTATGAACGTTACTGCACCACTGTGTGGCAAAATGAGAAAAAATGAACAAAGATAAAAACAAAGACTGTGACAAATATAATAATTATAACAGGGCTGGCTAACAGTTAGAATGTCTGTGTTTATTTTATTACCGTTTGTTCAGAAGCTGATTTGTAAGATTTTATCGCACAGAACCAGTAAAATCCATAAAAATATCCCATCAGTAAAGCTGCTTGCTTCGTACAGATTGATGAAGATGTCTGTTCATGTGGAGGGAAAAGTTCTGAGCAGAAACATTTCTGCATGCAGGTTCATGTTGTTACACACTTTAAACACTAGATGGCAGCAAATTGAATAAAAACTAGAGGTCCATGTGTCATTGAAACCATTCAGGACTTTAATTCAACAAAATAATCCTGACAAAACATAACTTCCTGTTTTAATGGGATATAAATACATGTATGATGTAAAACTGAGGCCTATTTCTTTGTGCTACTGTTCAAAGCAGGAAAATCGAGAGAATCTGCAGCTAAAACGGAGAAGTGTTGACCTTCATAAGTCAGAAAAAGCCTTAAAGAAAATGTCTGCTGGTCTGAATAAGTTTATATTTACAGTCAGAGCAGAAATTCAAAGTTTAGATCCACAGAAACTTGAACCTTTGTGATGCTGTTTCTTTTCCAAAGACTTCTTGATGTCTTGCTAGAGTGCAGGACATCAAGTTTCCACCTGCTGGAGGAAACCTGCAGGTTGAGATGAAGACAGGATCCATCACTGCTGGACAAAACCAGGTCTACCAGCAAGGAGGACGCTGCAGCGTCTCCAACAACCAGATGGCTAAATATCCACTTTTTAGTCTTCTGGTACTTCAAATCCTGACATGAAACCTCTGAGGATGGTCATCCTCCTTTCCTCAGAGAATCTTCTGATCTGCATCTTCTGCATGTCATGAACCTTTCAGGCCTCTAAGAGCCATTTGGTGCTTGGTGATCGTCCTAAAAGCTGAAGTGTAGATTAACTGGCAGATTAGACGGATTACGGTTCTCAGTGCCTTCTTGATAACGTTTCCTTTTCCACCCGTAGCTCTCCTTCCATCACTGATCTCCCCAACTCTTGCTTCCATCCTCCCACCCCACCATGTTCGTTCTCAATCTCATTGACCTTTAGCCCCTCCGTGAACCCATCTGCCAGTCCCACAGCACACCTCGCCACTGTCTCACTGCCCTTGTACATGTCCAGTAACACCCGCAGTCTGCCATCATTGACCTCTTCATACAGATTTGACACCTAATTTTCTCCATTCTCTAGATCAGCAATAACACACGTGACATGCTCTGTTCCTTTCTGGTAACAAACTTAAAGCCAAAAATGAAAAAAGACAGAAAGGAGGCTCTGAAATGAGGCAGATTTTTATTACCAGCATAATATTGGACATGCAGGACTCAGTCATGACAAAGACGACAAAAACTCATTGTGCCAAACCTTTATGGTGACTGATATCTTCTCAGTCACCACCTCTCTGTGTCCTGCTTTGGTTGGTATTTTCATGTCTCATATCAGTACAAGAGATTCTTCTAAGGACACGGAGAGGATCAGCTTTCCCCTAAATAGAGGCCGCTACCATCCAGAATGTTTTTGGACCACAAACGTTCTCGGTTTGAGGATTCCTCATCAGTTTCTTTCTCCATTGGTGCACAAAAAGGTTCAGCCTCTTGCCTCCTGTTGGCCAAGATGCTGCCCAAACTCTTAGTGGTCATCAAGGATCTACTGTGCTCTGATTGTCTCCTCTTCCAGGATCTACTGTCCTTGTCTTCTCTTTCAGTGTCTCCTCTTGCTTTGCATCCATTCCTCCATCCCCCCTCTACATGTTGCTCAGACTCTGATTGGTTGACAGAGGCTTCCTCCTCTTTCTACTGGACAGTTTTCTTATAAGTGACTTTCTGAAGTTTGGACACATCAGGAAGTAGATCAGGGGGTCTAGGCAGACATTCGTCGCCGACAGGAATAGAGTCCCCTCTTTGATCTGGTGAAGCAGGATACCGTTCCCTTCGCTGAAGCTTGACGATGACATCTGGCTCATGGTGTAAGGCACGCGGCAGACGTGATACGGCACAAAGCAGACAAAGAACACTGCCAGGATGCTGAAGATGTTGCGGTTGGAGTTCCGGTAGACGCCCCTGCTGTCGCGTCGCATGCAGCGGTACGTCTTGTAGACCCGGTGAGCTATGAAGGTGTAGGAGAAGCCTACGATAAGTAGTGTTACCCAGAATAGAGACATGTTAATAAGGACAGATACTCTGTGCCACTGGGCACCAAGTGGCGTCTTCAGTTGGATGCATTTTGTGAAGTTATGGTCTTTGGCTGGCCAGGTTGCCAGCATGGCGTTGGGTGCAGAGTATAAGAAGAGGAGACCCCAGGTGAGGACCGCCAGAACCCGGGCAAAGGTGGTATTCTGCATAAGATTTAGATCAGACGCTCCACTACATTTCGTCTTGAAGGAGGAGGAGCTTGTGGAGGAAGATGCATGTTGGGAAATCTTGACGTAGCGCTCAAGGCTGATGTAGCCTATGAACAGCATTCCTACATACATGGACATGTAGAAGAGCACGGCATTGAACCGGCAGTTGAAAATCCAAAGGTGGCAGGTGTTGAAGCCCATTTTCACCGCCACCCTGACGGGGAAGGAGAGCAGCATGAGCAGGTCAGCCACCACCATGTTCTTCAGGTAAACCACCAGGGCAGAATCTGCTGGGACTCTGAAGAAGATCCAGGCAGCCATGCCATTCAGCACCACGCCCACAACGAAGAGGACGATGTAGAACGACGGGAGGACCTGGTTGGTGAAGACAACGCTACTGCCAGTCTTGTTGGTGGGGAGCGTGGAGCAGTTAAAGACGTCCATACCTGGAAAATATCAACAACACGTGATGCAAACATGTCTAATAAAACTTCAAAACTATTTTTATTCAAGGCTGGAATCCTCTTACAGAATTGGTGTGCTTAGATTAACTGAGTTACATTTTTAAACGATTGCCTGATCGTAAAGTTATGTTCCTGAGCTGAGCAATAAAAGCAGTAAAGGTGAGGAAGTCGTTCCATTAACTCAGGCTTTGTGCTTCAGGGTTTTTATGCATTCATCTGACTGGTTTATTCATAATTCTGCAGAAGGAATCTTTGAGTTATAGATTCCCCAAACGAGACATCGTCTCTGACTGAGGGAGGAGACGCAGCCAACGCTGGGCTCCAGTCCAGAGCCGAGAAGAGAAGCGGAGCGTCATGCCGTCCATGCTGAACCGACGCTGCTGCCATCACAACTCCAGAGCAGAGGTCTGAGGCGATGTGTGCCAGCTGCACTCACGCTGAAAGTTGCTAGCTAAGCAGCTAATTGTTCCCTGGTTTTCCACACTTCCATAGCGATGGGAAATAAAGCTGAGCTTTCCTCATTTATTGGAATTTCCCTGATTCACAACATGACTCAGGAAAGAGGCTTTGTGTCTATGCAGAGATAAATGAGTTTGGATAAACAATATCTGTCGTTTTATTGTCCATTTCACTGTTTTTATGACTTCAATCCTTCAAGCTGCTTGGGTAGAACCAGGCCATGGAGCCTGTGGTTTACACCAAGTTTTATGAGGTTATTGACTAATAAGAACCATTTTCCTTCCCATTCTTGCTACTGAGCTACATAAAACAGTCCTTAAAACATGCCAAGGTGGCCCATTCTCTTAAAAACCAAACGCTATAAGCTAAAGGTGAAGCTAGATGCTAAGGACGGCTCAGTGCTCCAACAAATCAAAACTTTTTTCCAGCTTGTGAGGTCAACCTGCAGCCAACCACAAACGATCATAATCAGCTTTATTATTAGGGTATTTTGTACTTAGATTATATCAAAATATCAGCTTCTTTTTGTTAATAAACTCGTCTATATTAAGTTCTCTGTGTTTTTGCTCTCCATGTGCAGCATCTTGGTGTTGAAAACACACCAGTGGCTTCATCCATCATTTTAATATCCAAGCCTTAGCAGGGAGGCATTTATAAAGCAGACTGAAGTATTTAGCTGTAGGCAGTGCCCTGACTTGGATCTAAATTACTAGTTTAGTTAATAATTGCCCACAGATCAGACATACAAGCATCAACCCAGTCTCAGATACTACAGCCTCAGTTTTACAGACTTTCTGACAGGTGTGTGTAATAAAGTTTAGTGGTAATTTAAGCCGTTTCCCCTGATTAGTCAATTAGAAAATCCACATGAGACGTTCAAGTCCAGTTCCATCTGATGCCTGTTTGTGATCATCAGCTTCCAGTTTGACGTCGGATATCAAAACCAGTCTGTGGGAAAACGAGGATCATCGAACTGGTTTCATGCATCGCATGCAAATCTTCAGTTCCACTTAATGGTGCTGAAAGGCCACAGATGCTGTTCTGGTTGCCAGTTAAAACACGGTAATGATCTTCCCAGCTGTCCCAGTAGAAGTGATCCTTGTGCTCAGTGGGACAACTTTTGCATGAGTCATTTGTCAGGCAAATCTGCCTCTGTGTGCAGCTGTGTGTGTCCGGCTGGGATGGTTGATGGTGAGCTGATGCTCTGTGGGGTTGGAAGAGTTTAAGCAGTTTGTTCTGATCCATGGAAAGCAAAGCGCAGCCACCAAAATACTAACTCTGCCTGTATTGGTGCAGGACAGCAGAGGTTCTCCTGATTGATTGGCTTGAGGGAGGAAACCAGACTGGACCATGTTGTTCTGGACCATGTTTCCTCCCTCACCTGAACCCAGGTGTGGTGGTACCAGTCAGGTCTCCGCTACCAGCACCATGTTAGAGGAAGAGCCGGTCCGTCAGTTTCCTCTCCTCAAGTCACCATCGGCCAGGGCCGGCCAAACCTTTAGCTCGCCAAAGTGAACAGAGACGAGTACATTGTCGTTTTCCTTTAATCTCCATGGCAACCAATCACCTGCAGAACACCTGGATGGACCTAGCCCCGCCTTCAAGGCGCAGCTCCTTCAGACTAGCCAGTAGCAATTAGCAAGCAGCTGGTGGAGCTGCTGCTCAGAGCAGCGATGGTAAAAACGTTGGCGTTAATAGAGGAGCCATGTTGGGATGACTTCCTGGAGACGGAGCTTCAGGAAGCTTCTGTCAAATTAAAATCATGTCTGATCATTTTCAATAAATAATCCTGACATGAGAAGCATCAAACTTACTCAGGGTGCCAAAACTTTTATGAAGGTGTGAATATTTTTCTCTTATACTAATTTTTTACTTGGTTTTATCATAGGAAGCTTACCGTATAGTTTCTTAAGCTTAAATGAGGCTCATACATTCTAAACTTATATCCAAATAGAATTACTTTTAGCATCATATTAAAGAAACAAAATCAAGGTTTAAATACTTTTATTTGATGTCTAATACGTTCTTGTTAAAGCAGATTATAGCAAAAATGAACGAGAGTCTCTGTGCTCAGCAGTTTTAACAAGAACTGGTTCTGACACCTGCAGCTGATGGTCATTTGGAGCTGGACAGGAAGAGGCTCCGTTTCAGGCTGCAGGGCGTTGCCAAGACAGCAGCTCAAGTCTTTTAACACCTAACGAATAAAATTAGACATCAGCTTAGAACATCTGCGGATCGTAGGGGGAATTTTGACAACTTAAAGATACATTTCTGGCCTGAGCGGATCACACCTCCAACGCGTTTCTGAAATAACCTGTTTGTCAGATGTTCTTCGGAATGGACCAACATCGATGTCTAGCAGCTGAAACTTCCCCTTTTCCCGCCTGCGTGTGTCAGGACTATACATTAACTTTACTTTGATCAGAGCTACTCTGACGTTGTCAAGTGTCTCCACATCTGCAGATGTTATTAAAAGCATTTGTTTCTTGAAAACGTTTGATTCTCAGCAGCTTTATTTTGAAAAATCATCTTTTAAGGATTTTTCACTCCACACTTCAAACTGATTTTAAATGCATGTTTCAGAACCATCAGAATCCCAGAACAGACGGATCCCCCTGACCTCTGACCCCCACTCCCAAACATCGTTGCATGACTGAGTAGTTATATCGTCTTTGTACAAAAATGATAAGCCATCCTTCATTTTGTTTGTCTTTATCCAGCATTGTGAGTTTGATGGAACCATATCTCACCACTTGTTAACCGAGTAGCTATCTGGAGAAAAACACACTTCTACTTTTACCACACTATACTTTTTACTTTTACATGATTGATGTCGTTTTGAAGTGAACTTCCTGCACACTCTACAAGCTGAGGATAATCTCACTGAATGAACAGGAAACAGAAATGCACCAAACTCTGCAGTTTGTGTTGAAGTGAGACCTCTTGTCCTTACACCAGCTTTGTTGTTTTAACGTCACCTTCTAGCTGCGCCGTCATCGGAAATAACTATTCAATACAAAAATACTTTATTGATCCCCAATAAACTGTTTTCCAAGTTTTATACAGAAAATAAAAGTTTCTGATACCTGAACCTGATTTTTATTAATTAGTATTTAAAATACTAGAATATGCACATAACTTTCAAGATGTCATCAAGGTGACTTCACTGAAGTACTTTTGGTACTTTTACCAAGTATTTTACCAAATGTGTTTCACTGAGTGATTTACCTGACGGCTGTGTTCAGTAAATCATGGAGTTCTGCTCTGACTTGAATCCAGCGTTTGGGTCCCGCCTCCGGCCTCCGGCTGCGTTTGAGGAGGCTGGAACTGGACCTTCCTCCCTGCCGCTCTCTCTGGCTCTCAGACCCACAGTCCTGGTTCTGCTCGGCTCCGACCCGGTGACTTAATTCGCCGTGTTGCTGCAGAGAATCTGCTCTCCTGTCCAGATGCAGCGTTTGCCGCCGTCATCGACCACAAACCACACCTTCCTGAAACAAACTCTCTCATTTCAGATGTTTCCATGATGGGGCTCAGCGGGATGAAAACAGCTTCACTGCACCGAGGAAACTGGATCCAGTCAACACCTAAAAACATCGATGATTAAAACCTGAATAAACTCGACTGATGGCTGGAAGCAACGGAACCAGAAGCAGCTTCATTGGTCCAGTTTCATGTAAATACAGATGCAGAGTTTTTACATCAGGAGCCGTTTGGAAAGTTAGTCAAGAACTAAAAGCAACAATTTGGGTTATTTAGAAATAAACTGGTTTCATTCTTCAGTCTTCTGCATACTTTTCATTCATTCGTAAATCTTTAAGCTAAACTGCTAGCCTCTCAGCTAAGTTAAGCTAAAGATTTAGTTTCAGGCTAAATATTTAACTTGCTGACTAAAGTTAGCTATGAAACTAAATACTTAGCATGGTACCGTTACGTCCACCAGGCTCGTTTGATGGGGTAACATTAAAGGAGAGCACACAAGGATTTAATGAAAATAGAATTTATTAAATTACATTAAAGAAATAAACCTGAAAAAAGGAATGCCTGAAATGAGAAACCAAAATAGATTAAAGCAGAACCTATAGTTGACCAGAAATAAGCAAATGCAAAACAAACCTAACAAATCTCAACCATAAGATACAAACCAAATGGGGTCTGAGGAGAGAGGAGGAAAAGCCTCCTGACTGCTGCATGCCTGGCAGTTTTAAAGCTGCAGAGCACCAATCAGGGCAACACGCATCACCTGCAGGGACCCGTCTGCAGAACCCTACCAGGAAAAAGGGCAGAGACCCACTGAAGCCGTAACACCTTCCCCCTTAAATCAGAGGATCCCAACTAGGACCTCTGTAGGCATTTTTTCCTGCTAGTCTGGTCCATCAATGGCACGAGACAATGCCTCAGCCAGAACATTTTCAGTGCCTCGATGTGCCGAATTTCAAGGTTGTAAGGCTGTAGAAATAAAGCCCATCGCATCAACCGCTGATTGGGGCTCTGTAAAGAGTGCAGAAAGGTCAAAGGGTTATGATCTGAATATACCACAACCGGAAACGCACCCCCACCCACATACACATCAAAGTGCTGCAGTGCCCAAATAAGAGCCAAGGCCTCTTTCTCAGTGGTTGAATAATTAAGTTGATGTTGATTGAACTTCTTAGAAAAGAAACACTGGATGGTCAACACCTTCGTCAGTCTGCAACAAAATGGCTCCTGCACCCACCTGTACCTGGAATGGCCGGTCTAATCTTGGAGCAGACAAAACTGGAGCAGTGCTCAAGAGGAACTTGACATTTTCAAATGCCTTCTGACAAACTGATGACCACCTAAACTGGACTTTAGCCTTTAATAGGTCAGTTAATGGAGCCACTACAGTAGAAAAATTCTCACAAACGTTTCTATAGTAACCCACCACCCCCAGAAACCTCAACTCCTTTTTTGAAGAAGGAGGTGGGAAACCATCAATGGCTTGGACTTTAGCTCTTACTGGTTTCACTTGTCCTTGCCTGCCCAACAACTTTTCCCAAATAAGTCACTGTAGCTCTTGCAAACTCACATTTAGCCAAGTTCAGTTCGACGAGCATCCTGAAGATGCTGAAACAACTTCTGGATACGTAGCACGTGTTCATTCCAGGTGTCACTGAAGACCACTACATCATCCAAGTAGACAGCACAACCTTCCAATCCAGCCACTACTTGATTCATCAACCGCTGGAAAGTGGCAGGTGCATTCCTAAGGCCAAAACTCATTACAGTGTAAGAGTATAATCCTGATGGTACAATAAAGGAAGACACCTCTTGGGCTCGAGCCGACAAGGGTACTTGATAATAACCGTTGAGCAAATCAAAGTTACTCACATACCTTGCAGTTCCAACCCGATCAACACAATCTTCCATCCGAGGAAGTGGGTAGGAGTCAGGCTTTGTAATGCTGTTCAGTTTCCTATAATCAGTGCAGACTCTATAAGTACCGTCAGGTTTTTTAACCAGCAAACATGGCGAAGCCCAGCTGGAACAACATGGTTTAGCCGGGCCGTTGTCCAGCAAATACTGAATTTCTGACTCCAAAAACTCACTTTTCTCAGGAGGAACATGATGAAAATGTTGACGGATGGGCTGCGCATCTCCCATATCTATATCATGCTCAATTAAATGAGTACATGTTGGAATGTCACCGAACAAGGCATGAAAATCCAAAATGGACTGCTTCAACTGCTCACTTCTTTCTGCAGACAAATGACTCAATAATGTCTGTAAGTTAGACAACATCTCAGAGTTTTTAAGTCTGGGCTGGAACATCTGGAGTCTGAACATCCTCATCCAAGCCTGTGGTGCAGCTCAAGTCTGCCTTCACAGAAGCAGCAACTGCCTTCACATCTTTTTCTTCCAAAGTACAACCAAAGTAAGGCTTCAATAAGTTTACATGGCAAAGCCGAGTTGACATTTACGGTCTGGGGTAGAAACCATGAAGTCTTGTGCTGACACCCGTCTCAACACAGACCATAAAACTTTGTTTGAAAAGGTGAACCCTGAATGGGAAGTAAGGCAAGCACCTCATCTCCTGGATGAAACGCTCCATTTTCAGCCTTCTGGTCAAACCACCGCTTCATTTTCTTCTGGGCCTTTTCCAGATTCTCAGAAGCTAGTTTGCCAGCCAAGAAATGTCTGCGACAAAAACCATTGACATAGTCAAACAGGTTTGATGGTGGCTCAGACCTCTCCAAGTTAGTTTTTAGAATAGCAAAAGGACCACGCACATGATGTCCAAACACTAGTTCATTTGGACTGAACCCTGTGTTCTTGTACAACTTCACGAGTTGCCAGAAGTAGCCAGTCTCTACTCAACTCTGTGCAGTATGCCCTCAACAATGCCTTCAGGGTTTGGTGAAAATGCTCTAGCGCCCCCTGGCTTTGAGCATGATAAGCACTGCTTTGTTGATGGACTACACCAAGTTGTTTCAAAATCTCAAACATGCGTGAAGTGAAATTGGTACCTCTGTCAGTCTGAATGGTCTTTGGAATTCCAAACACTGAAATGAAATTAGACAAAGCTTCGACCACCGACTTTGTTGTAATGGTTTTCAGAGCATATGCTGCAGGATAACGAGTGCTTTTACACATAACCGTCAGTAAATACACTGATCCTGACTTTGAAGGACTCAGTGGGCCAACACAGTCAATGATCAAGTGTTCAAAAGGCTTACCAGCAGCAGGTATTGGAAAAGGTGGAGCTGGTTTCAACGTCTGATTAGGTTTCCCAGTTAGTTGACAAGTGTGACAGGTTTTCACAAAATAAGCAACATCTTTTTTCAGACGTGGCCAATAAAAATGACATAAAACTCGGTTATAAGTTTTATTGACTCCGAAATGGCCAGACAATTCTCCATGAGCAGTTTTCAAAACAAGGTTTCTGAACTTGATTGGAACAACAACTTGATAAATTGGACCAACAATATCACTGTCACTGTAAGGCAACCATTTACGTACCAACAGATCGTCTTGTAGAAAATACCCACATGATGCTTTTGTGTCCTGTTCAGCTGTGTGGACTTGGTCAAACAGAGCAGCTAAGGTTGCGTCCTCCTGCTGGGCAGCAATCAACTCACTGAGTGACAAAGGAACAGGAAGAGTCGGCAAACAGGCCGTCTTCTCAACAGAACCAGGCTTACCAGATTCAACCTCCTTATCAGCCAAAGCACGAGTTACTGCACAAGCTGGAAATGCCTCAGGAAAGTCTTGAGCACATTTGTCTGACACAGAAACAGATGGGAGGGTTGCTGGTTCCTCTCCAGCTAGCATACCGGGCAAGAAGCGGGGTCACCCTGGACATGTTGCCAGTCTGTCGCAGGGCAACACAAGAGACACAACCATGCACACACACACTAACACCTAGGGGCAATTTGGAGAGGCCAGTTAACCTGACAGTCATGTTTTTGGACTGTGGGAGAAAACCGGAGTACCTGGAGAAAACCCACCATGCACAGGGAGAACATGGAGACTCCATGCAGAAAGACCAGGGCTGGGAATCGAACCCAGAACCTTCTTGCTGCAAGGCAACAGCCTGTCTGCAGAACCCTACAAGGAAAAAAGGGCAGAGACCCACTAAAGCCGTAACAGTACATATTTGGTAGCAAGCTAAATATTTTGTTTGAGGTTAAATGTATAGGTTGCTAATTAAAATCAGTTTAAAACTGTTTATATATGAATAAATGATGAAAATACGACTTTGAAAACTGAACCCTCAATGTATTTTTCTTTTGTCGGCGTAAAGGTTCCCACATAGTCCGTGTGAAGTGCTGTAGATACTCCACTTCCCCACAGCAGGCCCAGACTTCATCTGAGGTCTGTGCAAAGTGTTGCAGATGAAAAGTGAGACAGTTGAGTCTGTGGCTTCATAACAGAAGATGCAACCAAAACATCAGGAAGTGGTTTCGTGATCGTTCCATCTGTTTGCTTTGGGTTGACGATGATTGCCCTCAAGTTGTGATTGTACAGAAAGTCAAGCATCAGTATCAGAAGCTGATAATCAGATGCATTGATCACACAGATGGGAAATGTTTACATTGTAGATAGATATCTTGTTGGCAAACTAAATGTTTAGTTAGCAAGATAAATACGTTATGCTAAATAATTAGCTTGCTAAATGTTTAGTTTAAGGCAAAATATTTATTTAGCAAGCTAAATGTTAAGTTAGCATGTTAAATATTGATGCTACTGATTCTCAAATATTGAAACTGAGTCAAAATATGTTCTTGAACCATGAAGGAAGATGGAGTCTGCATGTTTCCTGAATTTCTCTGCAGTCGAGCTCTTTGGAACAGGAAACAAACAACTTATACAAGGGGCGACTGTGGCTCAGTGTAGAGTTGAGTTGTCCTGCAATCAGGAGTGTTATAATTATTATGTTTGTTATCATTCTTACATTTGTAATTTTATGTTACCAGTTTTTATTTAGAGGTTTAGTGTTCAAATTTGTTGAAACTGGGGAGACTAAATTAAATCTTCCTTAATCAAGCATGTTTTTACAGATGGTGACTTAGATCTTCCTGGGATAGTCCTGAGCTGTAAAACCTGTCTATGTGTTAATTTAGTTTCTGTGTCTCCCCTCTGTCTGTCTGAATTCACATCCTACCTGTGAAGATAGGATGTGGGTTTCACCCCCTCCATTCCTTTTCACACTTTTCTCTCCCCTGCTAATAAAAGAGACAAACAAACTGAAGGTTTGCAGAACACATGGTGAGCGGCTTGGAGGAGCAGTTCACTGTGTCTTCTCCTTTTGCACAAGTTTGGTTGAAAACTCAAATACGTTGTCTGTGGTTCTCTTTTTTCATGTAGGTTTAAGAAAATACCTATCAGTTGGTGCCGTGACCCGGATCTCAACATACCCGTTCGCTGACAGACGAAGAACGACGATGCTGAAAACCGTGCCCGGCCAGAGTCCAGGACCTGGAAACAAAGTCCCGGGAAGTGAATTCTTCGCCAGGCCAGCATCCTAGGTCCGACTTTGTCTGCCAACAACGGATTGACGAGATCCGAACAGACAAAATGAACCAACAGAAACGTGAGTGGAAAAGCGCTATTCGGGTTTGAGTCCCAGGGAAGGAGAGGTATTTTGGAGCCCCTCTCTGGATGAGGATATCTCTTTGACTCTATAAAGCCTGACCCATCAAAAATAGTCAGAAAATTCTAATCTTTTTAGAACTAGGATCTTCATGAAGCACAAAACCGGTTCTCTTTTTTCATGTAGGTTTAAGAAAATACCTATCAAGGAGGTCGGAGGTTTGATTCCTCCTGGGCAAGGCACCGAACCCCAAGTTGCCAAGCAGTTGGTGTTTAAATACACGAGTGTTTGGAAAGGTGACTGATTTCTAGAGTAAACTGTCAAAATGTATCATTTATTGTTCTGATGCAGGATGGGGACGAGTCTGCAGTCAGACGGGATGTGGATCAGCTCATCCACTGGTGTGATCAGAACCTCCTGGAGCTCCTCAACAACACTGGGTCTACTGTGGATCACTTCCAGTTCCTAGGAACCGCCCGACTCGACTAACTGCAGCAACTCTACAAGTCCAACCTTCCTTATGAGCGGCTCGTCATCTTCTACTCAGTCTGTCCTGTTCATCCATCACTGTGTGGCTCGGATTATCCACAGAACCGGACCGGACTGGAGGGAACCATCAGGAATAAAACAGCAGCTAACGTGAATGATACAAATCAATCCTCACCGCGCCTGATAAACGAAAAGTATTCACTTCTGAGCATCTGAGGTCTGCAACACTTTGCACAGACCTCAGATGAAGTCTGGGCCTGCTGTGGGGAAGTGGGGTGTCTACAGCACTTCACACGAACTATGTGGGAACCTTTACGCCGACAAAAGAAAAATACATTGAGGGTTCAGTTTTCAAAGTCGTATTTTCATCATTTATTCATATATAAACAGTTTTAAACTGATTTTAATTAGCAACCTATATATTTAACCTCAAACAAAATATCTAGCTTGCTACCAAATATGTACTTCAAACATTAAACCGGTTCCAGTCAAACACATTCACTGTTTCATAGGATTCTGTTTATTGGAGTCTGCATGTTTCCTGAATTTCTCTGCAGTCGAGCTCTTTGGAACAGGAAACAAACAACTTATAGAAGATGACACCTTTAAAAATGTGAAACTCTCTAAACTCCAGCATGTTTTACAACATTCACTCTGGTACCAGATTTATTTCTGAGGATTTTAAATCAACAAAACACTTTGATGCCAAAAGTCCATTTTACTCAAAGAGCTTCTTGTTCTCCAGTTTCCTTCAGTCTGTAAAAAACTAAAATCTTTTTTTAGGATTTCCTTTAATATTGTAATATATTTATTGTAAAACAGTTTGTTGCAATAAAATGAAGATGCACAGTTAGAAGTTATACTCTTAAAAACTAACTCAACATTATGGTTTAGTCATATTTACTCATTTGTTTTCAGGATTAAGGTTTCAGCCAAATGTTTTGTAACATTTTAAAACAAAAAATCCTTATCAAGTTATTTAACTTTAACCTCAAATTAACATGCACCATAACTTAACGTTGTCAATTTAATTCAACTAAATGATTAAAATGAGTTTGTTCCCAAAGTAAGTCCTAAATGTTTTGCTCCCAGTAATCAGATTTTTAACTCTATTTTGGTTTTATAAAATATTTGTTTTGCTAACATGCAGGTTTGTGTGTAGAAATATCAGGGATTTGAACCCTGCATGTGCTAACTACCCGCTAATCAGCAAATCTAACTGGATAAAAGCAAAACATTCCTCCACACCGCCTCCTGTGCAGAAATCCTGCTGTTATACAGTTTGGCCACCAGATGGCAGCAGAGAAAAAGTGAGATTAAAACAAACGTCGCGGTTCCTCCATGAAATGTAGCAGTTCAACACAACTTAAAGCTTTATTGAATATAAAAGTGACACAGATAAATAAAAGGCATGTTTGCTGTTTGCTAAGCTCCAGTTTCTGACTCTTTCTGCCTCAGACCAACTGAAGGTGCAGAGGAATTCACAGCAACATGATGAGGCTGCAGCCGCCACAGGTTCGATGCCTGCCATCACACTCCACTCCACACCCTCCACTCTTCCTTTTTCAATGAATAATAAAGACGAAGCTAGAGCTAAATATGTGCTACTCTTATATACAGAACGCTTGCACTCACTGGCCACTTTATTAGGTACACCTGTTCAGTCCTTGTATATTAGCCAAACACATGAGAGCAGCTGAATGCATTGCAGCATCTAGACCTGTTGAATACCTGCTGAAGTTCAGCTGAGGATCAGAATGAGGAAGAAGGGGGATTTTGGTCTCAAGCTGGTTGGGTCAGTATTTGGCGTAAACATGAACACGTGGATCCGTTCTGCTTTGGATCAATGCTGCTGGTGCTGGTCTAATGGTAGGGAGGAATATTTTCTTGGAACCAGCTGAGCATCACTGAAACCTGAAGGCCCAGCTGAGTATCACTGTTGACCATAATCAGTACTTAATGGCCACAATGGACCCATCTTCTGATTTTCCAGCAGCATAATGGACCCTGTTTCAAAGCTCAGATCATCTCAGGTTTTCTTGAACATGACAATGAGCTAAGTGTACCCTAAAGCCTGATTAACATTGGGAATGTTTGCAAGGTCCCAAGGTTGGTTGGGTCGAGCTGCACAGGCTATAAATGCTGGAAAAAGTGTGTCAGCCACACTCTTCATGTCCATTTTCTGTGTTGAATGTACATTCATCAAGCATAAACCACGTTTAATGGACCCTAATATCTGCAAGATCGTCAGAACTCCATGCAGCAGAACATTTTGGCCTGTGGTGAAACAGAGATCCTCATCATTGATCTCAACATGTGCAGCAACTGTTTGATTATCTCTCATCAATATGGACCAGAGCCTCTGAGGAATGGTTCTGACAACTTTTTGAAACGTTGATGTGAAAATTCAAGGCAGTTCTGAAGGCACAAGGGTTTCCAATGCAGAAACAGCAAGATGTTTCTAATGATGTGGTCAGTGAGTGATCATCAGCATATATTCTGTTTCTCTTGTCTATAAATAGAAAAACATCACAGTTGATTCAGGTGTGAAAGATCTAAAAAAATACCAGCCTATAAGGACTGCTTGTTTTCTCCATGTAGTCCAGTTTGGGTAGTCATCAAGGATCTCCTCACGGCTCAGCACCTTCTTTCTTTTGCTCCCACCTTTTCTTTCTTTGCTACACATTTCTTTGTCCTCTTCTCCTAGATGTTGGTAAGACTCTGAGCGGTGCTAAGCGACTTCCTCCTTGCTTTCACTGACAGTTTCCTTAGCAGGGACTTTCTGAAAGTCCCACACATCAGGAAGTAGATCACAGGGTCGAGACAGACATTCATCGCTGACAAGAAGAGTGCTCCCTCCTTAATCTGGAAAAGCCAAAAACTGACTTCTGGGCTGAAGCCTGATTGGCTGAACTGACTCAGAGTGAATGGCACGCGGCAGACGTGGTATGGCACAAAGCAGATGAAGAACACCACCAGGATGCTGAAGATGCTGCGGTTGGACTTGCGGCAGATGTCGGTGGTATCACGGCGCATGCGGCGGTACGTCTTGCACACCTGGCGAGCGATTGATGTGTAGCAGAAAGTCACGATAACGAGTGTCACCCAGAACAAGGACACGCTGATATGGCTTGAGACTTTGTGCCACTGCTTGCCCAGCGGTGTCTTCCAATCCATACATTTTCCAGGCTGTTTTTCTTCAAATTTGCTCGTCAGTATTGTGTTGGGGGCACAGCACAGGAAAAGGAGGCTCCATGTGAGGACCGCCAGAACCCAGGCAGAGGTGGGCCTCTGTATATGCTGTAGCACAGATACGACACTGAATCTGGACCTGGAGGAAGGGATGGTGGAGGAGGAAGGGGAGAGGCAAACAACCTTGACGTAGCGCTCAAGGCTGATGAAGCCGATGAAGAGGATTCCAACATACATGGAGAAGTAGAAGAGTACGGCTGTGTAGCGACACTTGATCACATCGAGGTCCAAACTCTCATAACCAAAGTAATCAACCACCCTGAAGGGGAAGGAGAGCAGCATGAGCAGGTCAGCCACCACCATGTTCTTCAGGTAGACCACCAGCCCAGAGTCTGCTGGGACTCTGAAGAAGATCCAGGCGGCCACGACATTTAGACACAGGCCCAGAACGAAGATGGCGATGTAGAAGGGGGGAAGGACCTGCTTGGTGAAGATGCTGTGAAAGTCGGACTGGTTGGTGGTGTTGGACGAATTGAGGATCTCCATTCCTGGCAACAAAACAGACAAGATGGTTTTAATAAATAGTAACTGGTTAATGATACTTTTATGGAGTTATCAAGTCCAGAGGACCACAAAGTGCTTCACACTACATTCATTCACCCATTCACACGCTGATGATGACAAGCTACTGGACTGTAGCCACAGCTGCCCTGGTAAAAATAAAACATCAAAACTAGAATTTTCATGTTTTATGAAATACTGTATTTCCTGTTTATGCTAGTTGACATTTATATCCACAGTAATTCCACATATCCATGTAAAATCAAGAGCTGCTCATCAAAGTGAAGGCGAATTTCACCATCTCATTTCTTTGGTCCCCAGTGATAAATACAGCAGAGTTTCACTTGTGCTACATGTCACTAAGTTGGACACCAAGTTAAGACATTTCCACAGTTTTCATCCAGTCCAACCTCAGCTGGTCTTTAAGTCAACAGATTTTACCAAATGTTTTATTCCTGCCCTCAGCTTGTGATGCAGGTCTAAGATTAATCTTCTGTGTTTTCCATCCTCAATGCAGGAAGGTTTCTTCTAATTTGAACAGCTGTTTGAACTTTTGCTTCAACTGTTTGGAGAAACAGGATCTTTAGTAACATCTCGTCTTGTTCCTCTTTTTTCAGTTGGTTGTTTTGCTGTTTATGCACATCAGCTTAAAGTCTTTCTGTTCTAATGTTTCTGCCACTTTAGGCAGTTTTTCTCTGTTGAGTTAAAAATCTTCACCAGTTTTTTCTGCATTAACATTAATCTGTAACAGTGTGCAGATCAACAGTAAGACTCCATATTGGTAAGATCAGTCAAAGCTTACAGTTCAGCGTTGTAATCACTGTTCTGCACAACATTTTATGCTTTTGAACTTGAGTTGACACCGACTTAAACTTTACTGAAAGTTTTGCTATGTAGAAAATTTGCATAGCAAAACATTTTAGTTACATTTCAGAAAGTTATCAGCAGTTGACTTCAAATATTTCATCAGTTTTCAGCAAACAGACTCAACTTACAGCATTTTTGCAGAAAATTCGTTTTCCTAGTTTTGTTTTCCTAAAGCCAGACCGTAGTTTGGCTTTAGGAAAACGTCTGTCGCCCCCTGCAGGCTGTCAGCTCCAACAGGAGAAATGGCCGGTTAAATCATCTCAGTGGTTCTGGATCCTGGAGTGGATCTCCGTCTGGGCCGGCACCAGAATCCAGCCATAAAAGCCTCCAATCGGCAGGTTGACTCAGTCGCACTGTGACACGGTTTGCAGATCACCCTCCAGATGTTCTGCGCATGTAAACAACTAAATCTGTGCAGCGGCTTCCTGCTGATCTCCTTTAAGTCCAGTGGCCTCCAGCTCTGTTTGCTCTACACCACGTGTGAAAATAACGAGCATCTTTGACTCCTGGTTGCTACTTCCTGCTCCGATTGATCCCGATCCAGCGGCGCTCCTTCATCCACTCCTGTGAAAACAGGACGGAGGACGACACCCGGCTGCCTTCCTGTCCTCCTCGGTTATTTTAGGGTAAATCCTGACTTCTGTTTGTCTAAAGATTATTTTTCTGCTGTTTGAAACAACATGACAGCATAAACTCCTTCACATCAATAATAACACTAAAACATGCAGCAAAGTTTCTCGGTATTTTCCTTTAGAATAAAGTACACTCTAAGAAATAATCTTGTAAATTTACAGTAACATACTGGCAGCTATAGACGGCAGAAGTTTACTGTAAATGCACAGTAGCTGTACCGTAATTAATCCTGACAGCAGATTACCGTCGATGCAAGTACGGTATAGATACTGTGAAAGAACGGTAAAATACTGGCGTCTATAGCTGCCAGTAGTTTACCGTTTTTTCGAAAGAACGGTAAAATACCGTTTTTCTGAAAGAACGATAAAAAATGTTGGTACCTACAGACGCCAGTTTTTTTTTTTCACTGTTCAGAAAAACGGTAAGAAAAAAAAAAAGCTGACGTCTGTAGATACCGGTATTTTACTGGACATGTACCTTTTCAATCCTGTAATTATCTTTTAAAGTGTTAAATACTGTAATGACGCCAACACAAAATAAAGTGTTCCAGACCACTAGAGCTTTGTGTCCGAATTCAGGGTCTGCATCCTTTCAAGCTCATTCTTTCATGGACTTGAGAAACGACCCGGTCTACGGAAGAGGGGTCCTGCGAAAGCACAGAGCATTGCAGAGAAGCTGTAGCCTTCAGCTAGCTGCCTAGCCTCCACCTCGGAGTTGTGTTGCTTAGCAGCTGTGACACAACATGATTTAAACAATGTTTGTAGGCGAGAATGTAGATGTATAAATCTCACATTTCTGCTCGGTTCATCAGTGCATCACCTAATTGCAACATCTGTCCGACGTTTTCGGTGATGTCTGCTCCCGCTGTATTAACACCCAGCTCCCCTCACCTGCTGCCAGCTGGTCCAGGTTTAGTATACCGCGGGAGAACACCTGACTCATTTAGGCTTTCCCAAATGACAGTTAGTTAAACACAGATATTAAGTCAGGTAACATCTAGTTGGAATATTTTGGTTCACTAAAATATTTCATTTATTCCTGAGCAAATCGGTTTGACTGATTAAAGTTAAGCCTAAAAACATAATAGTTTTATTAAATTGTATTGTCTTACCTGAGATTTAGAGAGTATTTGAAAAGGGATTCTTTGCTTACATTCCTTGTGTAAATGTGCTATATGTGTTTGAACATTTTAGAATCAAACTATTTTAAATATTACAAAAGGTGAAGAGTAATAGAGAAATCAGGAGAGAGAAAAAAAAAAACATACTCCCAGCCCGTTTTTTTTTTTCCTTCGCCGCTGCGTGATACACGTTGCCACGGTTACTAAGCAACATAACGCCACGGTAGAGGCTAAGCAGCTAGCTGAAAGCTACAGCTTCTCTTCCGGTCGTCGAGGACCCAAAGATGCAAAACCTGACTTTGGACACAGCTGTTCTTTGTTCGACTCCCCCTAGTGGTCTGCATCACTTCTGTTTTCAGAATTTTTTGTTGGCATCTCTTTTTTGTTGCATGTGTTTTTCTCGTCTTTACTGGGTGTTTGTACCTGTTGGTCACCGTAAAATACAGTGGTGGAAGTAAATATACCTTCAAATACTGGGGTTCCAGTATTTTTACTGTGAATTTAGTTTTACTACTGCATTCACTTTATGAGTAAGCTACTGCCAAGAACACTGTAATGCTACTTTTTAAAAGTACAGTCGTAGTTTTGCGATAGAACATTAATACCTAACTCAGTGTAAACTTCTTAGAAGTGCTATAATTGGTGTGGTTCTGAAATGCATAATCTGCATTAACCAGAACTTCACATAACACAAAAGAGGAAGCGATAAGTAACCGTCAGAACAGAATTTTTATTTAAAGGCACCACTATGCCTCAAGCCACATATATTTCCAGTATATTCAAACATTCAAAACGAATAACAACCATTCCTCAGAGAACTGGTAAAAAAGCCTTCAAAGTCAATGTATAGTTTCACTAACACAGGAATAAAAATTGAAGACTTTCAGTTTACAGCGACATAAACTGAGTTTAACTCATTAATTTCTACAATCCTATGAACATAAAAACACAGTTCTTAAAGAAATATCCATACTTTGGGTATCACTAAGCAAATCAATTAAAAAGGACTTCCAAAATCTAAAATTCAACATGGCTGAAATAATGTGGAATTCTAGTATTAACAGGGTTTTAAAATGTGAACTATTAATGGTTTTCAAGAGTCCAAGTGGCACTTACTTTGTTAGATGCAGATGAAGGCACCGTCCAACATGGAAAAAGAAAAGACAATACAATTTATAAATAATATGGAAATAGAAATATTTCAAAGAAAAGAAAAGGACAACTAACCTGAATGAGATGCCACTCAAAGTCTATTAGGTTTTTGATGAGGGTGGAAACCTGAACATTGACTGTCACTTTTTCTTTTGAATGGTCTTTCCTGTCTTTTTGGATACCATCTTCCCATGACTGACTTTTGTGCCCCTTTCTGGGTTAATCCCAATGAAGCGACTAAAAAACAAAATCAAAATGGGAAAATTCCTGAGAATATAAATAGTGTGGCATTCTGAATACAGCTGGTACAATATATAAATAAAGCTGTTTTTAATTATGTAAAGAGAAAACATCACCACCTTCGTCAAATGTTAGAAGGTAGAAGATGTGGAAGATGGACAACGCTGTCCTGTCTGGAATGTTGGCTGGACCCTCTCAAAGACAATATGGCCTTCAACGCTGACCATGCAGAAAACTGCTTGCCACAGGGACTGTAATAAACCAAGTGCTTAGTTGGAAGAACATAAAACAAATCCTCTCATTGATACATTGTATTAAGTATGTATTTAAATGATCATCATAATAAAGAGTGTCCATCTGCCAGGTAAAGTAAAAGCAAGGATCTTAAACTCCTCAATTGTCATGCAAGTCACATCAATGTTGAAAACTGTAGGCTGGATTAATATACAGAAGTTGTAGAGGAATTCATGGTACTTTGCACTGAAGGTGAAGTGTGCTTTCAAAGTTCATCAAAAGCTACCTTGGATGATCTTTTGATCACTGATGGTGAAGTGTCTTTGGTGCTGCTCTTGTTTTCACCAACATGCAGGAGGAAGGGCTGTCCTGGTTGCACGACAATGAGGAAGGCTTCAACACTGGCTTCCATCTTTGACATAATAAGACGAATAATAAAAATTATTAAATATATTTAGCAGCACAGCTACATTCAGATAGCAAACAAAGCCAATGAGAAAGTGCTTCTACAAAGAAGTAGGATCATTAGAATAACCACATACATATCTGAAAACATGGTCCACAGTTTGACATGAGCTGTTCTGGATTCTTCTTGTGGCCTTTGGATGTAGGACGAAGCACATGAACCCACAGAAGAATGCCTGGTTTTCCCAGCCTGGAGGAACAGCAGGATAAATAGCAGAAAGATTAGGATAATAAATAAACATTTTAAAGAGAAGTTAGCAAAACTAACCAGACCCACCAAAATACTTTGTCCACCCGGTTTACCCTGGAGAGAATTTTCACCACCTACAACATAAAGCATAAAAATGTCAGAAATAATTACCATGAACACAACTCAGACATTAGGCATTATAGAAATTAGTCAGCTTATAGAAACATTCTGGACAGCATTTCTTCTGCCAACCTGTCAGAAGAAATGTGCTGAAGTCATCATAACAGGCTTCAGTCACCAACATGACATACTAATGAAGAAAAAAAGAGGCAGCCAATATGTCATTATTTATTATCATTATTATTTATAGAGACAAAAACATTTTGGCTTGGCTTTGATCGCATAGATCAAACCACCGGTCCAGCACAGCCACTCTCCCCATTATGCCATCTATAGCCGAAAACTTCAAGAAAACGACTCCGCAGCTAAATAATGTTAACTCAAACGGCCTTTCTGACAGTTTTAATGTTCGTTTAACCACCGACACCCCGTGCTACACCTGCTTGTCTAGCTTTAGCTGCTAACAAAAATAATAAACCAAGGGTGCTCACGTCCAGTCCTCGAGAGATACCGTCCTGAAACTTTTCTATGTATCTTTACTCCAACAGACCAGGATCAGCTCTGAACAGACCTGCTAACCAGCCATTCATTTGATTCAGGTGTGTTAATTGGAGCAGGGAAGCATCTGAATGTTTCAGGATAGCAGCTCTCAGGGTCTGGACTGGAGCATCTCTGTACTGAACAGTCGAACCGATATCCAAACAAATCAACTTACGTTAAGCATAAGTTGATACTTTTGCGCAAACAGAAAGTTAATGATTTCATAAAAAATAATCAAAATCAAAAACATGACGATCTTAACATGAAACGTACCTTTTTTAAATAGATCTTTATTGAGATACAGAATACATAACAGTATAAACGCAGCATACATTGTGGTATAATGTCCGCCAGGGAGTTACAAACATTGAGACAATACATCACCATTACATTACATAAATACATTAAAGAGAGAACAAAAAGAGCATGTTTTAATAGATTTGGGGAACTTACCTTGTTATGATAAGATCCAGACAAGACGCCATCCTGCTGTCTCCAGGGCAACACGTGACGTCACAGTTACGTTGCGATTGTGGGAGCAACTCTTTATCAAACATGATCTCTTTAGGGAAACTGACAAACCGATCTTTGAATTTCACTCAACAAGTGTTTAATTAACATTGTATTTTTATCATACAACACCAACAATGGTAACATTTTTGATAATGCTCTGTAGATTTTGATTCATTCCCTAAAAGATTTATTATGGAAAGTATTTTTTTCTTCCAGTTTAATATTGTCTCTAAATTTTGCTTCTCTAAGATGCAAATACAAGTAAAATGTCTTGCCTAGGAAAAAAAACTGTATTGTACAATTATTTTGCAGTAGTTTACTGCCAGTCGTCAGTCTTGATTGTGACAAGAGAAGAAGACATCAAATTGACAATATCCTACCGTATTTTGGAATAACAGTATGTTGCTGCTGGAATTCAGCCGTAAATTTACAGACATTTCTAAGAGTGTAGCTGCATCTCAGAGCCTCTCCTCCTTCCTGCAGCTCAGAGTTTCACAACCGATCAGATTAGCAGAAACCGAGCAACAAAGATAAGAAGCATAAAAATAAATGTGATGCTCATATATGAGCATGCATCATGCTCTCTCTCATTCTGGTAAAGGCTATAAACACCAGTTGAAGATCCAAGTTCCTCCTTTCAGTGAAAATAAAAACTTTGCAGCAGGACTGAAGTCATAATTAATGTCTATGTTTATAATTTCTCTCAGTTTCTCCTGTAAACAATGCTGAGACTAAAAATGAGGCCAGAAACTGAATTCCTTAGACGGATTGTGGATGTTTTACTGCAGCTTCATCAACACAAACACAGCAGAAATCTGACAGGTGTTGGTGCGACAGGCTGGCTGCTGAATCCTTTTAATGTCGTTTCCCTGGAACTCGGCTGAGTTCGTTCATGCAAACCTCCTCAGGGCTTCACAGTCGTTACCTGGTGCAACGTTCAGGTTTCTAGACTCTGAGACGTTCAGAAGAATCCTGTCCACCAGATTTACAAACATCAGCCGAATTAATGCAAAACGCAGATTTTTAACCAGGATTTCATTATTTAGATGAAAAAGTAATCTCAGCCTTTTCTACATCATGAATTAACTGAGAGTAAAACATTTCTGGTTAAATCTCTCAGGCTGCAGTCAGACCTGTAAACGGCACCGTCTGCCAGCTAAAAGCAACGAATCGGTTTGTGAACGAAGAGTCGGGCACGGTGGTGGCAGAGTGATGATCTGGGCTGTTTCTTGGTGACGCTAAGCTTCAGATTCTTGTTTTAAATAAATACAAAAGGTTTTTAAACCCATTTCAGATTTTTAAATAATTAAAAATAAGATGTAACTAATGAAAAATAACAAACATAAAAAAGAAAACTAATAATAAAACTAACCTTTTAGAAATGAGTCGTCAGTTTGTTTCCTGGTTTATGAGTCATATTTGAACATCGGATGAACTTTGATCCTCAGCAACCTGAACGTCTCATGATGATCTCATGTGATTATGGACAGATTTACAGCAGAACCAGAACCAGAACCAGCGTTGGGAAATGAATGGACCTAAAGCTGGAAGTGGAACCTGAGCTGATCTAAAGCTTGTTTTTCCCTCAGAGCTTCGCTCAGCGATGAGCTTCACTGTCTCTGTGGTTCCTGTGGTTCTGATTCATCTCGGCACAGAGACACTGGTTCCACCAACCACTCAGATTATTATTATACATCAACCCAGAAAGCAGAATGACTGCAGTTCCAGTGAAACGGAGCGGCGCCTGAATATTTGCATGATTCCTCTGCCAGGTGGAGATAACCGCACATGGAAAAACGTCAAGACCTCAGAGTGTGGAGTTCAGGTCCAAAGCCTCCTCCGCTGCTGCCAAACAAGCCCAGAGCATAATCCCTCCACCACCGAGCCTGATGTCAGGCAGGAAGTGCTGATCTGACGTTTCTCTTTTCCAAATACGGAGAAGAAATGCAGATGAAATTTGGCCTCCATCTGTCCAGAGGAGATTCCAGAAGTTCTGCTGCAATCATTTTGAATTATTTTATTATAAATCTAATTTCTATTGTTGGTTTTATTCATTTTTTTTATTCATCTATTTTATTTATTTAAATAATCTTTTAATTATTTTATATTTCAGGTTTTTAATTAATTAATTGACTTATTATTGTTATTTCCTTATTTTATATCATTGTATTCTAGTTTTTTTCTTATTATTATTTTAGTTTTTTTTTCTTGCCTTGCTGTCATGAACTTTAACCTTTAGCATGTTGGTGAAGACGTGCTAGCAAAAACGTTGAAACCTTCGGCTAACCGTTAGCTCTGCTGTTAGCGCGCTAGTCGTTCCCTCCACCGGTTGATTGGAAAAACATTCCCAGTTACTTTGCTGCTTCCGGTTGGAAAATTCTCAGACTGAACGGAAAAAGACGGAAAACTTTCACATCTTTATGAAAATAGCAAAACACTCCGCAGCGTAAAGTCTTCAAGGTGTTACTATATTTCATTCTTCCTGCTCCAGCTGTGCTGCACTGTGTTTGTGTTTCTGAAAAGTGTGGCCAGGTCATGCCTTCTGGAGTTTCCTGTTTTGCAGTGCATTGTGGGAAGGCAGCATGTGTGATTTCCTGTGGTTTGGTCATCAGACCTCTGGTTCATCTGCCCTCATGAGCTTCATGCAAACCAGAGTCATCCTCAGCAGCCTTCATCAGATGCTCTTCATCTGCTGTCAGGCGCTCAGGTAACTGCCGGGCAGCTCCTGCCCCCTCTCTGCTGCCCCCTGGTGGACGTGTGGGGCTAACTACACCTGAATGAGGCCCGGCTCTGGAAAGCGGCGACTCGAAAAGCGTCGCTGAGTTTAAAAGTCCAGAAAAGGAGAAGTGATCAGCGGTTGGCCTGTCGAAGCTGATCAGGTTTCCTGGAGGCAGGAAGGAAAACTAAACCATGTAATTTTAGCTCTGACTTGTGAACAACTCAAACCTCAGCTTTGCATCGTGACCATAAAGCAGCTCAACGTTCTCATGGTGTGGAAAACAAACCGACCAGGACGCAGAGGAGGCTTTCATTACTTTGTTTTCATTATTCATGAAACTTATTAGAGTTTAAATAAATCATGCATGTTATTAATAACTCCACATTAAACTTTGATTTAGATTCTTCTCAACCTTTGGCTCCTGATTTGATTCATAATTTGTCACAAACTGACCTTTTTTAGTTTTACTTCATTTAATCTGGTCACATTTAAGAGAAAAATAAAAACCGGAGCCAGAATCAGCCTGACGACCAAACATGAAGTTATGAAATGCGATAAGAAGCGTTATCAGTTTCCAGAAGCAGATGAATCAGAGAAACGCAGAAACTCCTGGACTTTTCTAGCAGATCACATTCAGTCTGATGAAATATCCCAACCTGCTCTGACTGAATCCTCATTAACAGCAGATTTGATCTGATCTCTGCTGGATCCGTTTTTCATCCATCTGGGACGTTGGGATCACCAGTGGAAACGTTAAAGTGTCAGATGTGTGGTGTGAGTCTCCAGCTGACGTCCTGCATGCTGTGTTTTCTCACCTCCAGCAGAGCCAGCTGTGCGGCAGCCGTCCATCCAGATGTTCCTCGATCCTGCAGTCTGAGCTCCTCCTTGTGCGCCGAGTCATATGAGGGACGACGAGCCGCGCTGGAGATAAACTTCCTCTGTTCCTGTGTGACGTTGCATCCTGTGGTCATTCTCACGCCTTCTCTCCACGGATGACTCTACAAACCACATCACTGTGGCAAACACTGCATGCCCACCTCACTGCTGCAGCCATGAATTCATGCAAACATGTTCACACGCTCACACCTACAGGGCAGAAACCAGCCAACCAAACTGAGGATGTGGGAGGAAGAGTGAACGAGGAGATCACAAGTTTTTCAGCTGAATTCGTGTTTAAAACATGAGGCGGAACAAAACGTGTCACTCTGGGTTCGGTTTAAATCCAACTAGAACCCAAATATGAAAATAGAAACCAAGTCAGACGATGTGTGAACTGCAGTGAGCGGATCCTTTAAACACCAGGCTGTTGTGCAACATGCAGCGCTGAGGAAGTCACTGAATTTATGCAAATGTTTCAAAGGAAATTATATTTTAGGACACAAGGAGGAAGCTGCAGCTTCACCAGGCGGCTGCCCTTCAGCCTGCAGGAGGGGCGACGGCGAGAACTGGGAGAACTGGGGGGCGACGGCGTGTTCTGCTGGGTCTGCTGGGTCTGCTGGGTCTGCTGGGTCTGCTTCCTGCGTCCGTCTGTCTGTCTGTCTGTCTGTCTGTAGGAGCAGCTTTGCCCCCTGCAGAGCGGCTGCAGCTTCCTCACAGGCTTCTTCTGTGTTTATTCAGGATATTTTCTCTGATTTTAATATTTGATGATCAGAAACATTAAAATGTGAGTAAAGCACCGGACAGAAGCCACCTGAAACAGGAAATAGTTTTTCATGGCGCTGTTTAAGATTCTAATTCAGAAATTCTCGGGTATCATCCGCGCCGTCGGGAATTTGTTGGCCTGCCGAGGATCAGCGTCACAAACAGGAAGTTAATTAGCACAACTCCTGATCTAAATCCAGCTTCAGTGATTAATGACTCTTCTTCTGAAACGCTTCCATCGCTTAAATTAAGCAGCATGATTTTAAAAACAGTAAACAGTTTGCGTGTACCAACACGCAAACTGAGCCGGAACCGTTAGAAACGGGTCAGAACGCGTCTAAGAACAGAGTCAGTCAAACTTTCCTGAAATTCAAGCCAAACCAGCAACATGGAATCACAAATCAGGGTTTGATCAGCTTCCTAAACTCCGCAACTGACTTCCTGTCTGTACTGATGAAGTGGGGGCTCGTCCGGGATTGCCAGCTCCTTCTGACCTGCTTTCCACACGTCCAGTTGTTTATTTCTTTCCATAAACTCAGACTAAATTAGTTTTTTACAGTGCTTCAATACATAAATGTTCACCACAGAAAACACTGTAAATATTTCACGCATTAGGATCAGCTGCCATAAATATGTGATCTTTTTATAATAATAAATCATGTATAAACCCTTAAAACTAAAATAAGATCTTGATTAAAAACAATCTTTATTAAATCCAGCTTGAGTTTACAGAAACACGGCCTATTAAATACTTTACAGCAAACCGTAGCAGGACTTCACTGTTTGCTTCATTTTGTTGTCAAGGTCATTTCTTTATTAGTTTGGTGTGTTTTTAGCTTAATTACATTTTAGTTTGTTTATTTACTGCGACAGACTGGCGACCTGTCCAGGGTGACCCCGCCTCTCGCCCGGAACGTTAGCTGGAGAGGCACCAGCACCTCGCAACCCCACTGAGGGACAAGGGTGCAAGAAAATGGATGGATGGATGGATGGATGGATGGATGGATGGATGGATGGATGGATGGATGGATGTTTTTAAAAATGTATTTTCCAGATGCTGCGTTTCCTTTCTTAGTTTCCGTTTTGTGACCGGATGCGTCTCCTGGCGCCGCCTGACATGTTGGTGTTTGGTGGTTTGGTTTGACCACAGCGGAAAAACCCTGAGCTGTTGTCTTTTCTTTTCTTTTCTTTTGTGTGATTATATATAACAAATAAAGTGTTAGAAACGGGTGTGGAAAAAAGACAACAATAGAAAGAAAGAAAGAAAGAAAGAAAGAAAGAAAGAAAGAAAGAAAGAAAGAAAGAAAGAAAGAAAGAAAGAAAGAAAGAAAGAAAGAAAGAAAGAAAGAAAGAAAGAAAGAAAGAAAGAAAGAAAGAAAGAAAGGAAGGAAGGAAGAAAGAAAGAAAGAAAGAAAGAAAGAAAGAAAGAAAGAAAGAAAGAAAGAAAGAAAGAAAGAAAGAAAGAAAGAAAGAAAGAAAGAGAGAGAGAGAGAGAGAGAGAGAGAGAGAGAGAGAGAGGAAGGAAGGAAGGAAGGAAGGAAGAAAGAAAGAAAGAAAGAAAGAAAGAAAGAAAGAAAGAAAGAAAGAAAGAAAGAAAGAAAGAAAGAAAGAAAGAAAGAAAGGAAGGAAGGAAGGAAGGAAGGAAGGAAGGAAGGAAGGAAGGAAGGAAGGAAGGAAGGAAGGAAGGAAGGAAGGAAGGAAGGAAGGAAGGAAGGAAGGAAGGAAGGAAGGAAGGAAGGAAGAAAGAAAGAAAGAAAGAAAGAAAGAAAGAAAGAAAGAAAGAGAGAAAGAAAGAAAGAAAGAAAGAAAGAAAGAAAGAAAGAAAGAAAGAGAGAGAGAGAGATGGGAGGGTCCAGTGTGGGACGTAGGAGCTGTTAAAGATAAAGGAAGATAAGGTTAAAATTACTGATCAAATCATTTAACGTTTCCACTGCTAGAGAAAAAACAACTAATAAAGTAATAACAACGTTAGGCTGTCTGCCCCTGAGCAGACCACCAAAGGTCAAAGGGCGCATCACAGTGAACCCAGACCAGAACCGAACCATCGGTCCAGTCAGCCCAGATCAGCTGATGCACGTTTTAAACCTTTTCATTGATGTGATGCAGTTAAAAGACAAACTGGGATCTGATTGGCCCACGTTGGGAATTCATCCTCTATCGATTCATTCATTCATTTTTGTGTTTATCTCAAGGTTTCTTTCATGATGTCATTGGAAATAAATAAATAAAACAAGAAAAAAGAAACGTATTAAACTCATTAGTTGGCCAACAGTAATCCTGATGGAGCTGGTGAAGAGACGCCACTCCGATTATTCCCCATGTTCCCGTCTGCAGCGCCGACCCGGAGCAGACGGCGCCGACGAGGAGGAGACGGCGCCGACCCGGAGCAGACGGCGCCGACGAGGAGCAGACGGCGCCGACCCGGAGCAGACGGCGCCGACCCGGAGCAGACGGCGCCGACCCGGAACAGACGGCGCCGACGAGGAGGAGACGGCGCCGACCCGGAGCAGACGGCGCCGGCGAGGAGGAGATGCTCAAGATGGCAGCAATGATGGCACAAAACAGGAACAACCATAATAATTATAGCAAAATTCGACAATAATCAAAGAACAAACATAAAACATAATGAGTTGGATTAATTCAGGCCAAGAAAATCCTGTGAATGTGTTTATGTGTGAGATTAATAATCTGTCATGTCTGCGATTCTGAAAAAAACATGGATTTAACTAACCGGTTAACAAAACTTCATTAGAAGATATTTAAGTGAAATATTATTGTAGTTTTAGTTTCTGGACCGTCCAGGTGTTGAATCTGGTTTGAGTTCCAGATATTGAGCCAGATTATCTTTTAGCGTAATTTCCAGGTGAATATATTCAGTAAAAGGTTTGTCCAGGTGTTAACATGTAGAGAGTTTTTTCATTTCCAGTTGAGAAGTTTTATTTTCTTGGCGATATTGAGAAACTAGAAACGGATCTTTGCATTTATATGGAAACTTTTCCGTTTCATTGCTGTTACCAAGTAGACAGACGGCTGGAGAAACGGGGCTCTGCAATGGACACAAGTTTAGCCCTGGAATCTGCAATTTTAGTTAATTCAGCTAATAATGCTGGTGTTTCCATTAAATTGTTGACTCAGGATGTTTAGGATTTAATGATGTTTAAGTCGTTGGTACTGGAGAAAACCTCTGGACCAAATCACCAAAAGATATAAACTGATTACTGTGAAATATATGTTGGTTTTGAGTGATTCCCTTTTCTGCCCATGATGAATATTAGATCAGTTTATTCTGGATTGACCCAGATTATGGACTTGATGATATTTAGTGATTTTTGTGACTTTCCACCAGGCTGTCAGATTAGACTTTACTGTGGATGTTTGAAAGTAATTCATTTTTTATTGATTGTGTGAAAAAGGTAATTCTGAAAATGAGGTATTTTTTACGTTGGTTTTGTTCTGTGTTTAACCTGGAGGTGTTTTCCAGGCTGGGTGTTTGTGGACACTGCAGCCGGATAATGGGAGGAAGAGGAACCCAGCAGGGAGGAGGAAGATGTCCGACACGCCAGGAGGAAGTGGAGCATCTCCGCTCATCTCTGCTGAAACAACAGATCTCAAACCGACTCCTGCTCAGTGAATGCAGCTCAGCATGGATGTAACTTTCACTTAGTTCATGATGTTTTATTCATTACAGTGACCCAGAAATTTACCTTTTTTTCTTATTCATCATAAAATGTCATCATCCCAGCAGAACTTTTGTTCCCTGTTTTGGTTAAAAACTTGTTTCTTATCACTAAAGGGATCTGAAACAAATGACAGATGATATAATTTAGAGAATCCAGATTTCTGATCAATCTGATTAGCAGCCTAAACTATATTTTTAAATAAAAAGCTGAGTAATATTTTTAAAAAATCATTATTGAAATAAAGAAAGCATTTCTACATGTTTTTGTTGTCATAAAGAAATATATTAAATGTCCTTTCGTTGGAGTCCGGAACCATGGAATAATCCGGTCCGGAGTTTACCTCGTCCCACTTGTCCGCCGCTCATTTCCGGCTGTTCGCTCCCACCTTCAAGTACACCTCGCTGCAGCATGCAGAAAGGGGCGGGGACGGACCACTGTCAGCCTCTTACCTTATATGGAAATGGGACCATTGCAATCCGGAAGTGAAGGGGGCGCTAGTGGCGCTATTTCCTGTACCAGCCGCCGCTAGTGGCGCTATTTCCTGTACCAGCCGCGTTAATAATAATAATAATAATAATAATAATAATAACAATAATATTGATAATAATAATAATAATAATAATAATAATAATAATAATAATAATAGAAATAAAAATGTAACGTGGTATGTCCCTTTAAAAAAATAATTAAAACTGTTGTTTTTTAATGTTAAAATCACATTAGTAATAAACAACTTAAAACAAGCAACAATAATGAATTATTATGTATATGTATTTATCTATTGTCACCCAATCTAGCTGAAACAAAAGGCTTAAAAAATATTTAGGAACACATTTATCCATCCATTAATTATCATACACGCACGCATGACCCTGGGCAGATCACCAGTCCATCCTAGATTAAGAAAACAGATACCAAATACTTCAAGAACGCTGTAGTTCAATTAATAGATTGTGATGTAGTGAAACGTACTCTTATAATAAATAAATTTAAATCTAAAATATAACTAGTGCCAAAAACTATTATGCTTGGTTGCAGGTGAGCTCAACTATTGTCATTGTTTACCATAAAGTCTCATTGGAAACCTTTCCTGTAAGGACTCCAGCTTAACCAGTAATCTGATAAAAGACACTGGACTGGTGTCCCACTATTCAATTTAGAAATTCTATATCAACTCTACCAGTTGTATTTGATTCACAAACTGCGCTCAAATATTCAATTGTTGCAAAACCCAGAGAGACTTTTGTAAAACTTTAAATGTAGCTTCAAACTGGAAACACTCAGAGAAAATAGGTTTTAGAAAGTTTATTTGACAAGAGAATGATCCACTGTGGATTAATCATTGTTTCTGTATGAAAAGCTTCTTTGAAGTCACCAGATAAATAAATCAGGCTTATTTGTACATTCCAACGCTCTTCAATTCAGCCAATCAGCTCATCATGCGCCTCCGTCTCAGCCTATCGGCGCCGGTCTCCTCATCTTCTTGAATTACCCTTCATAAAGTCCGGCTTGATGTGAACAACGGCTCCTCACCCGAGTTTCCATCACCTCCACCCGGTCTCCACCGTCGCTCAGCATACCTTTAATCTTTGTATTATGGTATGTTTCTAACTGAACATGTTTCTGTATTTGGTTGCTTTATTTAAATAAAAACTGTTGATTCTGATTGCTAAAACATAAACGACTGAGGTTTGCAAAGACAATTTTTATTTCTTCCAGTCATTGTTAAAGTATATGAAACGTTACACATGAAATACTGAAAGGTATTATCTTTGCTTGTATTTCAAAATTTTAAAACAAGGTTATCCAATTGTTAAACAATGCTGTTACAATATATTTACAACTACTTTATTGGTTCTACTTTCTCTTTAATATATTAGAGCCACAATGTTACTTTTCCTGGAAACAACAGTTCTACCAAAAAACTAAATAATATAAATCAACTGAACTACAACAAAAGGAACACTAAAAAATTTACATAATGTTTAAAGAACACATTGTGAAAAACAAAAGGATGACAGAACAAATCCAAATGTCAGCAGAACAGATTTACAAAGATGTCACCAAAATGAACAATGTGTGACAACTGAAATGTGTGAAAGACTGTGGAAAACAACTATTATTCTCCTCGCATTCAGTACTGACATCCAGGGCAGTGTCCAGGTCTGCCATCACAGTAGTAACGAGGGTAATCTCCTCGTCTTCCGTTTCCAGTGAAGCCCACACAGTCTTTATATTGCCGGTTACAGGAAGAACACGTAACAACTGCAAAAGGAATCCGGTTTTCTGCCTTGAATGACTTTGAAAATTTACCCCAGTTGATCTCACCTGTAAATGAATGATAAATTTCATGTAGTTTAAATCTAATTTAACATGTTTTATGTGGAAAAAAGTCAAAGGTTCTTACCATCCAGCCAAGCAAAGTGAGTCCTCTTCCTGAACACTGGGTCAGACACAATGGCTTTAAAGCGCTTGCAGGTTAATGCCAAGGTGAGGTAAGCTGCATCTCCCTGTGCTAGTATCACCTCTGGAGAACAGCTTCCAGTACATCCAAAGGCATCTGAAAATTACAGAAAAACAGGTGCATTGCAAGACTATCACCAGAATAATGGCTATGACGCATATGATTATGAATGTATCTTTACCTGCAAAATTGGTGGCATCATTTGTACCTGCATGGTGAGAAGCATAAAACAGTAATTAACACTTTGTATCTCTCAGTGTCTTACCCTTTCCATCTCTACTGTCATAAAAAAATGATGTGCAAAAAATATATTTTCCTGTTTAAAAAAAAATCATTTCTGGTTTAAATACAAATCAAAAATAATAGTTATGTGTACATTTTAAAAATTAACCTCAATTTGTGCCTCAGTTGCTTTTGCATAGGTGTGGTCATCAGCACACAGAGTCTGTAAAAAAATATAGATATTTTGAAAGTGAAAGATGAGCCCAAGTCCAAACAACATCAAAACAGTTTCAACCTTTTTAACTGTCCTATCCTGATTTTGTTTCATATTTTAACAATCAAGCATTGCATAAAACTGCATTGTGAACGGACATAATAGAAATTACATGATTCAAAACTACACACTGATGAATTTGAACTAAACCATACCTCATATTTTGCCCCCTCATGAACTTTTTTCCGCTTTCTCTCCTTTTGTAGTTCTTCTTTGGTCCTTTTAAAAGGACAAATTGAAGATTTTCTTTAAAAAACTGACTTATGTGTATGATGATGTGGTATATTGCACCATTATTCTTACTTCACAGGGAAGTTTCTCAGGAGAGTGAGAGTCCACCATCTTCGTATTGTCATCATGTCATTCTGTGGACATGACAGGTTCGCATTTAATGACATCTCCAACAAAAAGCATGCAGTCTTATCTGTTTCCTTACCTCCGTGAAATCAAATGGTGCTTCCATCACAAAGTAGAGAGCATACTGTGGAGAAAAATGTGATTATGTCTATACAAACAATACAACAAAATGGTGGGAGGAAGTGGATGTTACCATCACTACAAACATTCCACAGTTGTTGGACAGTCCTTGTTTAGGCAATCCCTGTGGTGTTTGAGAGAACATTCAAGAAAAGAGGGAAAATTTAAATTACTTTAACAATCAAATTAATGTATAAGACAACAGCCTTACCCACACTATTGACTGTAAACATTGAACGGAGGAATGATTGGAAATAAGCAGTCTGGTAGCTCTAAAGAACTATAATTGTCCAACAATAACATCTCACTTATATTAATATTTTTAATTTCCATTTTTAAAATAACTATCAGTGCACATACCTTCATTTTAATTCATGTCTGCAGAAATAAATGGGTAATATTACACTGCACATTATGATCAGTAAAACCGTACTTAATAGTAGATATATCACCTAATACTGTTACTCTTACTAGTGTTTTTTGCAGTTATTTACTACTATAAATATATGAAGTAGAGGGAACTACACCCACCTATGATGGCAGCTTTTAGTTTATAAAAAGTGTTAGACTTTCCAGAAATGTTGGCGTGCAAAAACATATTTCAAAAAGGATTAACCTTTTTCTAGTCTTTTTTATGAAAAAAAAAAAAACCAACTACAAAACTGTTAAGAAGGTAAATAAATAAATGATAGTGTAAGTGTAGCTTTACATACCGTTATGTTGAACCGTAGCAGTTCTTGTTATGTGATTCTGTACCTTGAACGACTCATCGGCTTTGTATGAGCAAAGAGGACAGAAATATCCGGAATAATCTTCTCTCCGTTACGAATGTTACAAATAGAAACGTGGATCTGTTAAATAAAATAAAAAAACAAAGTTTGAGCATAAAATACACTTATCAATTATACATTTTATTTACTTTTCTATTTTTATCTAATGGTGCCCTGCAGGGAAATAATTAGCTATGCTACATGCTAAATTTAACCTTACCTTCTATGAATTACGCATTTCAATAGTCTACAGCTGTTTATTATATGCTCAACGTCATCTAGAAAAGCGTATTGATTTACTATGTGATAAAAATTTTAAAGAAGGTAAAAATACCTTTTGCTGACTTTGCGCCTTTTCCATTTTGGATCGTGTGCCGAACACATGAACCCTCTCAAACTTCTTTCAATCGGCATCTCAAACCCGCTTCTTTAAGGTATTTATACTAGAAATTAGGAAAATAGCGCCCCCTTCACTTCCGGAGTGCAATGGTCCCATTTCCATATAAGGTATGAGGCTGACAGTGGTCCGTCCCCGCCCCTTTCTGCATGCTGCAGCGAGGACCTTCTCCCCACCTTCACCGTGTAGCAGGAAGTGCTTTGTTGAGCTGCTTTCTGCTCAAAACATGGATTAGATTCGTATTTTTCTGGATTTGTCCGAGTCACTCGGTCTCTGGAGGATGTCTTCCCCGGTGAAGAGTGGGGATATCATCCACCTGAATGTCGGTGGGAAGAGGTGAGGAGCACCGGAAGTTCCGGGCTAACCCGGCTAGCTGGAGAGATGAGACTAAGCTAATGCAGCGGCTTCCATTGTCGGACAGATTGCCATTCTTTCATGATTAATTCTCTCTTTATGTAAAATAAACCGTTTTACACGACTTAAAAGGAAATAGTCGGGGTTTTATATAAAGAATTGTTTGATTCACACCTTTATTATTACCCCAAGTGTCCCTTCTGAGGTTGAATAAAAACAAATGAAGGTTGAATTTTACTTTGTGTCCGACAATGGACGCATGCAGGTGGAACATAAAGCTTAGCTATCACTTTATGTTAAAAACTACAAATACATTAGGTCTGCACAAAGACGAGTCTTATTTCTGATAGTCTGGATTCAATAGATGAACTTTAGAGATGAAAATTATCCAAATATCACGTCTGTCCGATAATGGAACCTTAACAAACCAGCTGCAGGAGTGAGTTTTTTCCCGTCAGATCTGGTGTTGACATCAGATTCACCAAACTGGAACTCTGACCGGAAGGTTTAGTTCATGTTGACAACATGAAGCAGTTCCGTCTTCCTGTCTGCATGAAAACTTCCCAGAGTTGGTGGGAAAATGAAGTTTATATATTTAAACCAAGTATTTGGTTGGCTGCATGACGTTTCGCTGCTGTCAGCGTTTTTGCCTGGTGAAGAAATAAGAAATAGATTTTACTTTGAGTAGCAGAACCTTAATGAGTATGGAGGCGAAGGAGGAGAGTGAGGAAAATACGGTTGGAGCTGAGCTGAAAGTTAAACCCCTGGTGGGAAAACTTCCGCTAATGCGCTAACAGAGGAGCTAATTATTTAATTTTAATACCATATGGTATATTGTTTTAGCATAGCGTCCACTCAATACCATTTCAATTTAGCTTTAGCTCATGCTAAATACTGGTGTAGCGCTTTAGCGCTTGTTTATGCTAAGTTGGGTAGTGTTTTAGCTTCGTGATTAGGGTTAGCATAGCTAGCGGTGCCCAGCCCTAATCAGAACCTGATGTTTCAGCTGGTTTTGTTGATTTAAATTTAATTAAATGAATTTACTAGTTGGTTTAAATCCATGAAGAATAAAGCGACGGCTCTCCAACATCTTACAGGTTCAGTACCTCCAGACAGACGCTCACCTGGGTTCCTGACTCCTTCTTCTCCAGGTGAGTCAGCCTGACTTTATTTAGCTCCGTTCAGCCTTGGACCAGCTTCCTGAACTCTTCCTCTTCCTCTTCCTGTTTTTCAGCCTGCTGAGCGGCCGCATCTCCACCCTGAAAGATGACGAAGGAGCCGTGAGTGTTCCTGGGCTCGTCTTCTGGTTGAGTCGTCTTCCTCTTCGTCACGCTGCCGTTTCTCTCCTCAGATCTTCATCGACCGCGACCCGTCGCTCTTCGCTCCCATCCTCAACTTCCTGCGCAGCAAAGAGCTGTACCCGCGCTCCATCAACGTGCACATGCTCATGCACGAGGCGGAGTTCTACGGGATCACGCCGCTGGGTGAGAGCAGCTCCGACGTTTTGCTAAAGTTTTCACGCCCTTCGCTGGTTGCTCAGCGCCTCAGCAGCAGGTTAGAGGGATGTTCTACTGACAGGAACCATCAGATACTCGGATCAGATCGATGTCTAAAAACGGCCCCACAGCATGATGCTGCCTCCACCGTGCTCAGGTCAGGATGAGGAAACGTTCGGGCGCTTCTGGTTCTTTACAGTGTTCTCCAGGTGAACACAGATCTTAGATTTCTGTTCTGGTTCTGCTTGGAGAACCTGGAGAACGGTTCAGTCCAAACTTACTTCATTTCTCCTAAAGGGAAGGTAAATGAGACCATTACTTGTTAGCTAACGCTGCTAATCCACCTCCTTTGCTTTTGCTGCTCCTCTTTGAATCTGTCTGGTTGGAAGGATGAGCAGAGAGATGCTGGAGTCTGGGATCAGACGCTGCAGCCATGATCCGGGGTCAAAGTTCAGGTTATATTTGAGCTGCTAATCAGCTGTAAACCTCGTTGCCATGGTGACGCATCATAGCTAAAAAACCCCAGCAAAAGTCCTTCCAGATGCATCCAGAACCAGAGGGAACAAACCGGCCCGCTGCCAGCAGGAGGCGCTGTTTTAAAATCATTTTTAACTTTGTTTCAGTGCGAAAGCTGCAGCTGTGTGACGAGTTGGACCGGTCCTCCTGCGGAAACGTTCTGTTCAACGGATACCTGCCTCCCCCAGGTACAGCTGGACCAGCAGCAGGCCCGGTTCTGGACCCGACCCGGTTCTGGACCTGATCCGTGTCCGTGTCTCCCCAGTGTACCCGGCGAAGCGTCGGAACCGCCACAGCGTGGCCGGGTCTCAGTTCATGGTGGGCCGGGCCGGGCCGGCGGAGCGGGCGCCGGTCCGACGCAGCAACACGATGCCGCCCAACCTGGGGAACGCCGGGCTTCTGGGCCGGAACGGCGCCGAGGACAGGACGTCTGCAGGTAACGGGTTGGGCCGCCGCCGCGGCTCTACAGGAAGTGATGTCACTAACTCTGCGGTTCTGCAGGAGGATTGTCGGATCCCGGCATGGTCCGGATCATCTGCGGCCATCACAACTGGATCGCCGTGGCGTACGCTCAGTTTGTCGTCTGCTACAGGTAAGCCACTCCTGCGGCGCTCTGATTGGCCGGTCGGTGGGCGGAACCAGGAAGTGAAGGTTGTCCTTCCTGCCGTCAGGATGAAGGAATCCACCGGCTGGCAGCAGGTCTTCACCTCGCCGCGCCTCGACTGCGTCATCGACAGAGTCGCCCTCAACGCCAAGGTGATGGGCGGGTCGCTGGGAGACAACGACAAGATGGTGGCCGTCGCCTCGGTGACGGAGATCATCCTCTGGTCCATCTGTCCCGACGGCAACGGGAACGAAATCGGTACGATTCAACCTGCAGGAAGTGGAAACTGATGCAAATCAAAGTTATCAGTTTACATTACAATAAAAATTATGTTCTAACATGTTTTATAAATGTTCTAATTTTATTTCTAATAAAATTTATTCTTATTTTTGTTTTCTTTAGATTTTTTATTTTTTCTATTGTTTTCATAGTATTTTAAAATTTAATTTTTATTTTTTGTAATCTTATCATGTATTTCAGCTCTACTTTTGTTTAACTGTTTTAAAAAAAATTACGTTTTCAGTCTGTTTCCTTTATAAAATATAAATTTGTATCTGAAGTTATTTTTTCATTTTTTTCAGTTTTCATTCTTTGGTCTTATTTATTTTTCTCCTTTTATCAAAGTATTTTTAGAAATAAGCATTTCTAAATCGCCTCAACATTATTTCTTAAAATATTGACTTTAAAGTTTAATTTGGTCGGAATCAAACAAACCAAAACCTTCTTGTAGTTTTTATTATCGATTTGTTTCCTTTTATCCGAGACGTTTCGAGGTTCTTCCTGGTTTTTTCCTTCTTCCTGCCTCACTTTCAACTTAGAGGAAGTCTGTTCTGATTGGACGATGAGAATCATTTAAATGTCTCCTTCCATGCTGTCTAACTGGGATCAGGCTTGTTTATGATGATCAGACCTGAGCAGAACCGGGTCCGGGGTCTGGACAGAACCTCAGAACCGGCGTGTAAACGCGTGTGTGTGCTGCCCCCTGCAGGCGTCTTCAGCCTCAACGTTCCGGCCGAGGCGCTCTTCTTCGTTGGTAACCAGCTGATCGCCACAAGCCACACCGGGAAGGTCGGCGTCTGGAACGCCGTCACCAAGCACTGGCAGGTGGGTGGAGTCCGGATCTGGGCGGTTTCAGGTCCAATGTGGGTTGCTAGGTGATAAGCCCCGCCCCCTCCCTGCAGAACCAGGATGTTGTTCCCATCAGCAGCTACGACACGGCCGGATCCTTCCTCATCCTGGGCTGCAACAACGGATCCATCTACTACATCGGTAAGACTGGCGGGTCCAAGCCCATCGCCACGGCAACGTGGTCCAAGTCCATCGCCATGGCAACAGGTAGCTGATGTCTTTGTCTCCGTCAGACGTCCAGAAGTTCCCTCTGAGGATGAAGGACAACGACCTGCTGGTGACGGAGCTCTACAGGGACCCGACCGAGGACGCCATCACCGCCCTCAGCGTCTACCTGACCCCCAAGACCAGTAAGGACCAAACCACTCATACTGGGAGGACTGGGCAGGACACACAGCCACCAAACTGAACATTACAACATCCACAGCTACATAAAGAATAAAAGCATCAAATTAGGGCTATGGATTTAAAAAAAATTAATTAAAGGCAAATGTTAATATATGTGAACCTTTGAGCTGTTAAACATCAAATAAACTCATAAAAATAACATAAAAAATATACAGTTAGGTGGAATCAGAGTTTCTCTCTGAGCTAAAATTAAAGGTTTGTGATGTAAAAGTGTGAATAATAATTTAATGAATTAAATAATAAGGAAAACATGTAAAACTGATCAAAGAAAATAATTTAATATGAATCAAAATATTGTTTTTTAAATACATAAACATAAAAAATTAATAAATAACGTAACAATTTATTTCTCCATCTTATAAAAGCCAGAATTCAACAGACGGCATTAAAAACTACAATCACTTATAAAAGAAGAGAAAGTTTCATTTAAAACGTTTAAATATTTGTAATTAATTGTATAATATTTTTTTAAATATTACATTTTATCCAAAAAAACAAAAGAAAAGTTGGCAGACGGATTAGACACAAAAGTTTAATCTTTAAAGATTTGAAATGGCTCCAGTTTTATCAGTGGCCACCGGGGGGCAGCAGGGAGGCAGGCGGAGGAAACGCTGCCACCTGCAGGTCAGCGTCAGCATCACATCAATGCTTTTCACTGTTTTGTAACGAATCTGCAGTAGAATCAGAACCGTGGTGTGTTCAGGTGACAGCGGGAACTGGATCGAGATCGCCTACGGAACCAGTTCTGGAACGGTCCGGGTCATCGTCCAGCATCCGGAGACGGTCGGCTCCGGTCCGCAGCTCTTCCAGACCTTCTCCGTCCACCGCAGTCCCGTCACCAAGATCATGCTGTCTGAGAAGCACCTCATCTCAGGTACCAGGCCCGGTTCTGATGGGTCCAGGCTCCGGCACCAGGTTCTGATGGTTCCTCCCTGTGTTTTCCAGTCTGTGCGGACAACAACCACGTTCGGACCTGGACTGTGACCCGGTTCCGAGGGATGATCTCCACTCAGCCCGGGTCCACTCCGCTCACCTCCTTCAAGATCCTGAGTCTGGACGACGTGGACGGACACGGAGGCTGCAGCGCCGGAACCGAGATCGGTCAGCAGGTTCTAATGGGTTCTGTTTGGTTCTAACTGGTTTTGTTTGATTTTGTCGGGTTCTGTTGGGTTCTGTTTGGCCTCAGCCAGGTCTGTGTGGTTCCAGGTCCGTACGGGGAGCGGGACGACCAGCAGGTGTTCATCCAGAGAGTGGTTCCGGACACGGATAAGCTCTACGTCCGGCTGTCGTCCAACGGGAAGAGGTGAGGGACGATTCCTGATGGCGGCCCAATCAGAGGCGGCCTGGTGGCGATCGGCTGGCAGTTTGGGGTTTAATCATGGCGACGCTTTCGTCTAGTATCAGCTGTTGGATCTGGATCGAATCCGGATCGGAGTATAAATGAAGAAAAAAGTATCAAACGTTAATAAGGACATTCCATGTCAAAGTTTTATCTGACGTTAAAAGTTTAGATTTAGTTCGGATTGTCAAAGGATTGTGGAAGAAACGTGTTTTTATTAAACACAAACTCCTGAGAAAGAGATGTGAAGATGCTGATAAATATAGAGTATTAATTATTCAGAGCAATTCAAAGAAAATATCCTGAAAATACAAATTCATTTGGATAAATCAGATTTTTTAAAGTTTGAAGAGCAGATGAAGCAAATAAGCCCCGCCCACTTCCCCACCGCCTTCAGAGTGAGCGGTCTCTGGGTCTGCTGACGCAGTTGTCTCTCCAGGGTGTGCGAGGTGCGGTCGGTGGACGGGACGTCCATCACGGCCTTCATGGTCCACGAGTGCGAGGGCTCGAGTCGCATCGGCTCGCGCCCGCGCCGCTACCTGTTCAGCGGCCATGGCAACGGCAGCATCCAGATGTGGGACCTGACCACGGCCATGGAGATCGCCGGGAAGGTCGACATCAGAGGTCAGCGGCGCCCTGAGCACGTGAGCGCTCTGATTGGTCAGAGGGGATGACGAGGTGTTTTTGTTCCGGCAGCGCTGGGCGGGCCGACGGAGGAGGAGCTGCTGGAGCTGCTGGACCAGTGTGACCTGGCTCTGACCCGGACTCCCGACAGCACGCCCAGGGCCTCCACCTGCAGGTACAGAGAGAGAGACACACGCCTTCCTCTGTCGACGTGCCGAGTGTTGCCGCGGTGGAACCGTAAACTAAATGAAACCTGGAGATGTACGCTTAGTGCTATGTTCTACACCAAACGGAAAAATGGCAGAAAAACCATTGAAGAACAACTTAAAACTTTTCTTTTTTCTCCCTCTCATTGTTGGCTATGATACACACAGACCCGTTGCCATAGCAACTGACTGACAACAGCTCCGCTAAAATATCAGAATTCAACACCAAAAAACACTTGAAATATTTCCCACACTGAACCAGAACATTCAGCCTGTTGCAGTTTTATGTTTTCAGGCCTGATGTTTATTTTGTTATTATTATTTTGTGATTGCTGTTGTAGATTAGCTACAGCTGCTATTAGCTAAGCTAACAGGTCTGTCAGTTGGTGTGTGGGTCACCTTTTTTTTATTTTTTAACTGAACTGAAATTCCACATCACATCTGCATGTTACGGTTGCCAAAGTCAAGCTAGCATAACTGAACGACTTTCCTTTCCTTCGCTATTTTTTTTCTTAATTAAAACTTTTTCCTGATCTTGTTATATAGTTGTAGTCTTGACAGTTTGTAGCAAAGCTCTGCGTCCTTTTTCTTTATATAGCTGGCGTACGTATTATGTTATGTTGATCACGTAACAGCTAAAACTAATGATAGTCATCATCGGTCAGCAGCTTTTTGCATTCCAGCAGGAAGATGGGGGACACGTGTCTATTCATACTGAGCATTTCTTCTTGACTTCCACACATTTCAGTGCATTTATTCCTAAACCTTTATTCCTAGACATTTCCTTAACTATTACTAGTTTATTTCTTACCCGAATCTTAACCAGGACTGAACTCACACCAAATATCTAAATCTAACCAGTAGAGCTCAGAAAAAGTGAGGACCTAGAAAACGTCCTCGCTTCCACAAACGACCTCCTTTCACTGGTGAAAGCTGTGAAAAGGTCCTCAATATGTGCTATAAACAAGTACGCACGCACTCACACACACACACACACACACAGATGCTCGTCACATCAGTCAGGATCCTTCCTTGGTTCCTTCCTTCATTCCATGGTTTCACACACACACACACACGCACACACACACACACCTTTTTAAGTCAGTCAGGAAGCTTACTGATGTCACTTCCTGTCTCTGCAGCCTCCACTCTCAGCTCAGCGACAGTTTCCGGGCCGACCGTTTTCGCGCTTCGCCTGGAGTGGTGGGGTCCTCAGCCTCGCTGAGCGGCAGCCTCCCTCGACAGACTCCGCCCCCGGCTCCCCTCAGCAGACCGCCCAGAGACGCCGCCGCCCCCTCTGCCAGCTTCCAGGGCCTTTATGGCCCCGCCCACCTCCAGAGTCCCGCCCACCATCAGAGCCCGAGCCCCCAGGCGCCTCGGTACCATCCGGAGCGGGAGGCAGTCCGGCGCGGCAGCTTCGTGGAGCGCTGCCAGGAACTGGCCAAGGGCCCCGAGGCGGCGGCCAGCTCGGCCTTCGGCACGCCGCCGTGGTCGGAGGGCATGAGGCGCAGCGTGGCGGTCTGCAGCGAGCTGGAGGCCAGGTTCAGCCTGCGGACCCCCACCAGCTTCACTGTGTCCCCCGGAGCCCGCTACACCCCAGGGACGCCGTCCTCCATGTCCGCCTCCACTCTGTCCTCTTCCTCGCACCGCAGGGCCACGCCCACCTCACCCACAAGCCCCGCCTCCTCCATGCCCAGTCCAAGCCGCTCTTTGACCCCCGCATCGCCTCGCCGTGGCGCTGCAGCATCACCTGCTGAGGCAGCGGCGACACCAGAAAGTCCAGCGAGTCCAGAGGGAACCGGAGTGGCGGCGCCGTCCAGCCCCAAACCACACATGAACGAGACCAGCTTCTGATTGGCCGACCAGACTGGCTTCTGATTGGCCGACCAAACTGAGACGTTCAGATTCCTTTAAACCTCTGGATGAACTGCTTTTCTCCAGCAGGTGGCACTACAGAGCTGGGAACAAACTCTGCAGCTGGAATTCTCCAGAACCAAACCCGGTCCTGAGATCAGGATGAAGGTTTTTCTTCACTGCATTAATTAATTTCACTCAGAACCTGAGGGAAAACACGGACCGGACCGGACCGGACTCGGCTGATGGTGTTTGTGACGTTTTCTAACTTTTATATCCGACAGTTTTCTGCTTCAGTTTCTACAGAAGATTTATTTTGATCATTTCTACTCAAAGTTTGATTTAAAGCCTGCAGGGGGCAGCGGCGAGTCCTGTCGGATTCTCTGCCACCATCAGTTCTGAAGTATTTATTCTGAAGGTTTTCTGTAATGCTGAAGCTGATGTTTATTTGGATGTTTAGTCTCTGCAGTTCAGCAGGTTTATGTGAAGAAAGACACTGTATGCAAGAAGTACTTCAGTACAACATAAATATACTTTTCTGTATTTCTGCCACTTTAACTTCCCTCTCTGGCACTTTTATCCAAATACTTTCAGCTGATTGAATAACCAGAGGAGGCGCTGGTTTGGCACGGAGGGATTTCGGTGGATTGCTGCCGAAGTCGTTTTTATGTTCAGTCTAAAATCACAAACCGTTTAAAAACAGAGAAAGAAAGAAAGAAAGCGAGAACATGGCTGACAGAGCAGAGACCTAACAGACCGGCGTTTGTGGAAGCATTTAAAAGCTCTATGAGGAGAGAGTTCAGTCGCAGGCAGAGGGAAGAGAAACGCTGTTACCAGCTGGCGTTACACTGTTATTAATTTAGCTCAGACACGGAGGGACCAAAATGATCCAGCCTCTGCTACTTATCTACTGAACTTTATGCTCACAAACAACACCCTGAACCGCCCAATTTTAATCTTTTCATGCAAGAAAAATCTGACTTTTTACGCGTAACTAAATTAGATGCATGTCTGATGGTTTCCCAGAATCTACAGTCTGAACTGTGGAGTCGCATTTTATCCGACTTCCACTTCACTGACGTGTCTTGGTTCTGCTCCTGAAGGAAACAGACGTTCCTTCGTCTGGTTCTGATCGGTTCTCCGTGCTGTTTAAAATCTGTCCATGGATGCGTCGGCCATCTTTCCAGCTGTAAACGGATCTCTGTTCAGTGACAACTAGGTTCTTCTTCTGCACATGCGGGTCGCTTTGACATCATAAACCGTTCAGACAGAAGTCTGACTGCAGGAGCATTTAGTTTGAGCATGAACCGCGCAAAGCAAAAAAAGTTGGATTTCAACAGAAATATAACAAAATATGACGACCTGCTGTGTGAACGAAGTTTCCTGCTTAGGGGATGTTAGTAACGAATAATCGGACAATTACAACTTATTCCTCCTAAATATTCAGTGAAATAATCACATGCTAGCTGCTAATTGTCCATATATGGTCATGCCTTCCTGTTTTAACAGGCATGAGACAGAAAATAATTGATTACATTTTTTATTGTGGTTTTGTTGGCGTTAAACTTTTGGTTTTCATTCTTCCTGCTGTATTTAAATCTCAATGTGTTGCCTTTACTGCCCCCTAGTGGCCGGAGGGAGAGCTGCATTGATTCGTTCAGATTTTTTTAATGAGGTGTGAAACTTGAGAAAACCGTCCTGAACCAGAACCGTTGGTCCGAACCAGTTCAGTGACCTCCAAATTTAAATTGTTTGTTGTATAAAGTCTAATAAAAACAAACATTTTGATCTAATAAATGTTCCTCTCCTTTCATACTAAAATAAAAATTCATGTTAAAACCACAGCTCGATCTTTCCTGACGTCCCGTTTCCCTCAGCCTTTGAACGCATCACTGCTGTGACGTTTGAACCTTTTTGAATTGTGAAACGATTCGTATTAAACACAACAGATTTTGTAGTAAAAGTTTTGAATTTATTTCACCTGAGGAAACGGGAGCATCTGAGGAAAAACTTTACACAGAAATAACAAAAATACATGAAAACTTAAACACAGGAAATATGATGACGCTCCCTCCTCAGTCCCTGAGATGAACATCCACAAAGGGGGCGGGGCTTACACAGGAAGTCCTGATATCTGATGCTGATCGTTTGTTGATTAAAACTGGATATTTTATTCCCATTTTGCAAAACTGCTAGAAATCCAGTTTTTGTCAGCTGGTTTCTTACAGTTTGGTCAGGTTCTGCCTTCCTTCCCTCTTACTGACCCGGAAGTGAAGTTGTCATCTGACCTGGACGACCTCGCTAATGACGGCAGGACAGAACCAGGATGGTTTGTGAAGGGAAGCTGCTCAGCTCTTGGCGTTCAGCATCTCCAGCAGCAGTTTGTGGATGGGGACGCGGTGCTGGCGGTGCAGCCGCCGGAAGGCCTCCGCGGCGCGGGCGGCGCTCTGCCGCAGCAGCGGGAGGCTCATCAGCAGCCGGCCCGCCCGGTGCGGCTCCCCGCGGGAACACTCGTAGTCCTGCAGCGCCTCCTGCAGGCCGTCCTGGAGCCGCTGCAGCGAGTCCGGAGAGTCTGGCAACTCGGCATCTGGGGGGCGGAGGTCAGAGGTCAGTTACTGCACAAACCCAACAAATTCAGGCCGAGGCAAACAGGAGCCACTGCTGCTGTGAGAGCTGCAGAGAGCCAGCTGATCGTGATCATCAGTTATTGATTGGCGCCTCGCTGCGGGTTCATCCGTCCCGCCGCGGCCCCCCAGCCGCGCTTCCTCCATTTAAATCAGTTCATGGATACACCACCGCCTCCTGCTGGTCATGGGGTGTTACTGCAATCTGACCACAAAACAGCTTTTTTATGAACTTATCCCTGTTTATAGTGGAAATGCTGAAATGTGGCCATTTTTTTTAATCAAGTCAAAGTTTATTTATGCAGCACATTTACAGCGAGCTCATCTGACCCAAAGCACTGGACCCGCTCAGGTTGTCGTAGTAACTGATGAACGTTATGATAACTGAACTCTTCAGCTAAATGTAACATTGATTCCTGTAAAATGAACGTTTCCTCCGCAGCTTGTTGCTGTCGACGCGCGGAGCGGCCATATTGGATCTCAGAACAATTCCAAAAGAATCTGCTGAGTCATGAAATAAGTCAGCAGATCCAGGAAATGCTGAGTCACTGGTTGCTATGGTGACTCGGGGGGAAATGAGAAACGGAAACGAATTAATGCTGTTAAAGTCCAGTTTGCTTTGATTGATGGTCCTGCTGGTTGTTTCACTGGGATCCAGTTACTATGGAAACATTTTGTTCTGTAACTTTGTTTGGAAAACTTCTGGTTCAGTTCATACCGAACAGAACCAGAAGCACTACCAGGTTCTGGTTCTGGTTCTGGTTCTAATACTGACTCGTCTTGTAAGCGTCTGAAAACTTCTGGGATCCCCAGGAATCTGCAGGTGTTTTCTCTGCCTGTAGGTGGCAGCAGAGAGGCTGTTTCTGCTCAACAGCTTGAATTTTGTCCCTTTTCCTGCACTGTAGCTGTTCAGTGTTAGTCGGTGGAGTCAGGCAGGTCATCATGTTAGCGATGTTCCACCATTAGATCAACTCTCAGAGCCTAATGGCAGCATCATGCCGTCTAAATGTCTGTACCTGAGTTGGTGAGCGCCATGGCCTTCAGCATCACCGCCTCCTCTGGGCTCATCTTCATCGCCCGGTACCTGGCCACCAGGTGGCGCACTTCCTGGTACACACCAGCCAGGCCGGCGGCCCGGCACTGAGCCTCGTCCAGGCGCAGGTTCCCCGCAAACACAAGCTCCTCCCCCGCCCTGCCCTGCGAGCGCCAGGCCACGCCCACCAGCAGCGCCTCCATCCAGCCGCTCTGCAGCAGCGACATCTGCTCCACCAATGAGAGCTCAGAGAAACCTGGCGGGGAGTGAGAGCGGAGCAGCGAGGCATCAGACGGATCGGTCTGAGACGCTGGTCTTCCAGAATTTAATCTCTTCTACCGGAAGCCATCTTGGCTGTTCAGTAATGTGAAACTGTTTTAGGACCTGGGATTACCTGGGATCTGCTTGGCCCAGCCAATCAGAACCAGCAGCTCCCGGTTCAGAAGGTCACAGAGGGTCAGGAGGGTCCGCAAGCTGCCGTCGTCGGTCGAGTCGTCCTGATTGGCTGCCAGCGGGGCGGGCTCTGTCAGCAGCAAATGGGAGATCAGCTTGTTTCCTGAAACAGACGGATGGGACCGTCAGACTGGGAAGTCTGGGCGGACTGGGAGCCTTCAGAGGGAACGTCGGGGAACTCACTGGAGCCGAGCGGCAGGCTGAACGGAGCTTTACCGCCTGTCTCCACCCGCCTCCGGTACTTCTGCCGGCCTCCTCTGACCCGGTCCAAACGCACCCCTGAACACAAACACCGTTTGAGACGTGAAAAACTCGGATTTTGATAGATTTGTTCTGATCCGAGCCGCAGGTTTACCAGGCTGTTTGTCTCCTTACTCATATTTTAATCTGTCCTTCCACAGATGTTTGTTTTCAGCCCCATTAGTTTCATAAAAGCTGCTAACAGGATGTAAACTTTGACCTTAAAGCCTGAATTTAGATTCAGTTGTACAAAAATAGTTTGTTTCTGACATGTACATTTGAAAGTTGTGTTGAAAGCTGAGGTATGATGCTAATTAGCAATTCCAGGCACTTGAGGAAAACTCTTAATATGTTTTGCTTTAATGCTGCTGCTTGTGGTCAAACAGGCCTTTGAATCTGAATAAACTGGTTTCTGATCAGATGGTTCATCATCACTGTGTCTGGATGCAGCTGACTGGTGGAAATCAGCTGAAGAAACATTTAGAAAATGAATTTCAGTTTATCAGTCAGATTAAATGCGTATGGATCTGTGAACCGGGTGCAGTTCACACTCCGACCACCAGCTGGCACCAAAGCCTTTCTAATATCATCCTTGAGCCCGAGTCTCAACCGGCCGAACCGGGTCCCGTCCTACCTTCCCGCATCATCCCGGCCTGCAGACACTTCCTGAAGCGACACGCCTGGCAGGCTTTCCTCCTCCGCTTTGTGATCTCGCACTCGTTCGTCACCGGGCAGCTGTACTCGATGTTGCCTTGGTAACCAGAAAACAGGAAACGCGTCAGCAGCAAAAGAAAAGATGCTGGGATACCAGAAATGCCTCTAAAAAATAAGACCAGATATAAAAATGTAGACAAAAATTAAATGTAAACTGATATAAAATACAATCTTTATTATTGTCATAAGCTGGTAACTTTATTTTTTCATCATTTTTTGCTATAAATAAACTGATTAAACAGATTTTACACTCCATTATCTTAAAAATGAATAATTTTAAATAATTATTGGTTAATAATTTCCTGTCATATTTTAGTTTCGCATTATTCTCTGCTGCTGATGAGGATGATGAAGGTCACCTTGGATGGTCCTCTTGAAGAAGGCCTTGCAGGCCTCGCAGGACGCCACCCCGTAATGATAGCCAGAGGCAAAGTCTCCGCAGACCAGACAGAGCCGTTTGGGTCCCATGGGGCCCATCGGGGCCCGGCAGTCCACCTGCCGGAGAACACCAGGTAGACCCAACATGAAGCCTGGAAGACGCTCCCGTCTCATTTTAGATCCGATTATAATCACAGTACATCTGTAGATATGAAGACAAATAATCCCTGAATCTAATCTGGATTACGGAGCTTCAGCAGAACCGGAAAATGTTTTAGTCCTGATGGAGCAACAGGAAGCCGTTCCTACCTTCACTGAAAAACGGTCCGAGTGAAACTCCACGGCGCCCCCTGCAGGGCTTCCGCTGGAACTGCACCCAGCTGGAGAGTCAGGAGTCTGGTCCCCGCAGGAGGAAGAGGAGGCTGGGCTGGAGAGGAGGAAGAGCGGCGGAGAGGAGCAGAGAGGGGGGCCCCAGAAACGGGAGGGGGGGGACTGGGAGGATGAGGAGGAGGAAGAGGAGGAGCGCAGGGGGCTGGGAGGAAGGTGAGATGAAACAGGAAGTAAAAGAGGAGAAAATAAAAAACTATTTGATGTAAAGAAAAGAGAAAAATGTTCAGATGCTGCATCTACGGAAACCCAGGAGGGCCACACAGAGGAACGCTCCTTAAAAATAAAGTTCATTTATCCTTTAAACATAACTTTATCTAAATTAATGAGTTTATCGCATTTCTAACTGCTCTCTTATTTATTTCTGTTTTATTAAACAGACATGAAAACCAGGTCAGAAACTTAGAAACCTCTCTCTGCATTTTATTAATGTTTACAATCACTAATGTTTATATTTCCAAACATTTGAGCCACATAAATAAATGACTTCTGTTGTTTTTGCATTTATGCCATAAATTTGCGATGGTTTAACTTTTTATTGTTTTACAGTAAATCATGATTGTTTCTGTCCAACTGCAGACGTCTCGATATCAAAAAGTTCAAAATCTGCAATCGCTCTGAAATATTTACATTCATTTCTATATTTCATGGCCGCCTGCAGGCCTCAAAGTCGTTGTCATGGTAACGATCAGCAGTCTGTTAGCTGCATGTTTTACTGTTTTTCTGCAGACTTGAGTTCAGTAAATATTCAGTTTTCTTGTCTCTGGGTTGTTTAAGTCTCTAAAGCTGCAGATCTCCAGTTTCCAGAGGATCATTGAACTCACCATGGTGAACCGAGGAAGCGTCCAAAGTCCTTCAGCTCCATCCTGGCCCGGTTCGGGTCTGCGGCCCCATGTGGAGCCGCCCGAGGCCGGACTCTTTTATCCAGAGGCGGTGGGGGGCGGGGCCTGCAGCCTCAGCCAATCAGATCACAGCAGCCTTCTCTGGTCATCTCCATTGATCGGGACAGCGACAGATGTAGGCCACGGCCGCCGAGGTCAGAGTTCACCCAATTAATCACTGAAGGAAAAATGAGCCGGAGGAAAATTCAGACAATCCATCCATTTACTTTACAACCTTACACAGGTCGCCAGTCTGTCGCAGGGCAACACAGAGACACACAACCATGCACACACACACACACACACACACACACACACACACACACCTAGGGACAATTTAGAGACCAATTAACCTGACAGTCATGTTTTTGGACTGTGGGAGGAAACTGGAGTACCCGGAGAAAGCCTGGGGTCGGGAATCGAACCAAGAACCTTCTTGCTTTAAGGCAGCAGCTCTACCTACTGCACCACTGTGCAGCCCCAACCCAGACAATAAACGCTAAAAAAAGATTTACAACATCATCGTTTTATAAAACACTCCGAGGTCGTGGACACAAATATTTTTAAACAATATTAATACACAATAATTATGTCAGAAAACATTTTACATTTTACAGCAAGATGTGTACAATTTATATTAGAAGGAGGAAAAACCAATTCAACACCTGCTACATTATTAACCCGCTACCAGAGCAGCTGGACCTCAAAGCAACAGTTTTTACAAACTGTCCAAATTTTTATGTTTCAGTGCAAATTGTTGCTTTTTCGTGCAAGTTCGTTTAATTTTACCCGACACCGTCAAAGCCCTACCTCTGTGGGATGAAGCTCCTCTCAGTTTCTCTGGTTGATGGTTTTTATTTTATTTGTTTTTGGTTTGGTTGATAATTAGGAAGCGGGAGCGGCTAATGGTAGCATTGCCTGCTAACTCAGGGCTGTTGCTATAACCATCGATGTGTTCACGTGTTGTCGCCATTAAAGTATCCAGTAATACAAAAAAGTTGCTAGATTTTTCGCTTTTGTGCAAAAACGTCGCTATAGGGCCTAAAAATCTACTTAATAGATCGATAAAGTTGCTACGTCACTGTTTACGTCACTGAAACGATATCTGGTTCAGTCTGCCCTCTAGTGGTAGCAATAAAGCAACGCAATCACCAGTTTGGTAGTAACTAGTTACATTTACTTGAGTAACGATTTTGTATTTTTCCTAAGCTGTACTTTTAACTTTTACTTGAGTAATTTTATTATGAAGTATTTTTACTCTCACTTGAATAAATTTCTGGATTTTCTTCCCACTAAATGAAAAACAAACATGTTTTTATAAAATCCACCAGACAGACTCACACCTGCAGTTTCTGTTAAAGTTTCACAAATTTCTTTTTGAATGAAACTGATTTGGAAAAATTTTCTTCTGCCTGATTTTATTTATTTTTTTGTTACTCATATGAATTATTGTCATTTTGGTCCTTAAAATACCAACATTTCAACTCAACTTTATATTTTGGTTCGTCTGATGATGTAATTTTTAAATATTAAATGAATGATAATTTGATCAGTTACTCAGTACTTGAGTCGACTTTTTGCCAAATACTTTTTACTGTTGAAGTAGTTCTACTCTTAATGTTTGGGTTATAAATTATTATAGAATGGCAGAAAAACGTCTAATATCTGGACAGGATCAGCAGAAGTACGTTTGATTTTGGACTCCAGCTTCCTGTCGCAGCTCGACCTTTGACCTCAGGTGGTTTAAGGAGTTTGTCAGACGGTGTTGACGTTTGTTAGAAAAACCACATTTGGACACTTTTAGGGTCTAAACTCTACATTTCTGTCATTTTTCTGTCCAGTAGAGCATCAACTTTGATCTTGAAAGTAAAATCTGGCAAATCGTGGCATCAGGTCCAATCTCAGACCTTTAAGAACCGCTGGTGCTCCCAGCGAAACCAGGAGCTCCAGGTTCTCTGGACTTGCTGTGAACTGGAGCTGCTGAGGCTGCAGTTCCTGCAGCAGGTGAGAAACAAACAGTCGGTCTTAATCTTACGCTTAGACGCTCTCGGATCAGCCTCACCTACATCTGCGGTTTCATAAGAGCTGCGTCACTGGACCGCCTGTCCGTCCAACTGACCGGGACACGGAGCTGTCCGACCCGGCGCCGTACCCGTACCAAGCAAAACTATCATAGAACATCAGCAGACGCGAGTGGCAGCTCTTCATAGTGTTGTTAATCTGAATTAATATAAATCATTTAAAGTGTTGATTTGATTCTCTTTCATCTGAAGACGGTGACAAAATCACCAAGAGCCACGATGAGTAAACACACAGCGTCCTGAAATTCATGTGATCATAACTCTAATAAACCAAAGCAGCAGTAAACAGAAAACCAGAGAATAAAAGGTTTAGTGTCTGAATGAATGAATCTCCTCCAGGTGTTTGTGAAACCCCGTCAGGAAGGATTTCTGCTCCACCTGGTCAGTGAGGTTCTCCGTTTGGACGTTTTCTCTCAGACTCGTCCATCCATTGAGTGAAATCATCGTTTTCTCATTAAATCCATGGCGTCTAGTCGGCCTTTAACGGCATCGCTGCTCAGAAACTCAACCTGTTAATCCTCCATGTTTGATCTTTAGCTGAACCATCAGAACCTGCAGGTCTGGACCGGAAAGGCGAGACTTTGGAGGCGACAGATTTGTCTCAGCAGCCAATCAGTGAGCAGCAGGCTAACCTGAGCAAAAATATCCTGGACACTGAGACCCGGCACACCCGACCCGCTCATCCTCATCTTCATCAGCCAGATCTGGGTCAGTGTGGCTCTGAGTCAGCCTGGTAAACCAGATCCCTGCAGGGCTTAAGGTCCACTCTGGAACATTTCTCTGCCCTGGTCCAAACATTTCGCAACCTGGACCCGGTTCCAGCCACGCTCAGTTCGGAACCGGAGTGTAAATGACAACGTTTGGTGTTTTCAGTCATTGGAACAAAAGAGCTGTTGCGGTTTTTACTAACATGGTTTTAGAGGGGTTGGTGTCTATGAGCAGACATCTCAGAACGGGTCGGGTTTACCTGGAGAACCGGCAACTAAATTTATACTCACTGATGACATCGTTATCCTTGGTTAATGTCCAAACTCATTTCCTATCAGAAACAGATTCACTGCTTCAATAAAACTAACCTAAAATGTTTTATTTTTTAAATTTGGTTCAATAAAAACATAATTCAAGTCTGACCGGCCCAACTTCAACATCTGATGAAAAAATCTGATCAGTTCCCTTCCATATGTGGGATTAAATGGATTTCAAAGCGTTTGCTGTCTGAACTGTCACATCGTGTTTTATCCAGTTTTCATTTCTGAACCAGACGAAGCTAAATGTGGTGAATTTGATCAGCTTCCTTCCTCTGGTTCTGATCTACTCTAGTAGTTAGATATGAATATAGAAAATACTGAGAAAGAATGTCAAAACCAAGTTCACATGAAGAGTCACTTACTGGGTGGATGGATTTAACCTGGTATAGATGTTAGAGGAGTCAAATATAAATTTTTACTTCTACTCACTCCTTGGAACATGTAAATATACCTTACTATTATTGTTCCTTTGTTTTAAACGTGTTTTATTTGAATATAACTTTATTCTTTTATATGTTCAATACGTGCGACAGACTGGTGACCTGTCCAGGTGACCCTGCCTCTTGCCTGGAACGTTAGCTGGAGAGGGAGCAGCAACTCCTGACCCACTAAGGGACAAGGTGTTAGAAAATGGATGGATAGATGTTCAATACGGTCAAACTTGGCTTAACTAAACTTTAAAATCCATCCACAGAAGGCGGCGGCCATCTTTACTGCCGTAAACGGAGCACTGCTGGGTGACTGCTACGTTCTTCTTCTGTGCATGCGGGTCACTTTGGAGGCGTAAACCAATCACACAGAGGAATGAATGCAGTCGTATTTAATTAGCAACATGAACAACCAGGCAAAAAAAATAAATAAAATTGAGCATCAAGTCCTTCTGGGTGAACTACAGCTATAGAAAAATAAACTGGTTTATTGACTTAGTCAATGTATGGAAGGTCCAGCCATTTAGAAAGTAAGCTAAAACTTACTTTGCTAGCTTGAGAAACCCAAGCTAACAGCATGATGCTTAAGACTGATGGGCCAGTTTTAAACCTGGCTTCAAACTGGTTTGAGGCCGTTCGGTCGATTAAAAGACTCTGGGTTTCTAAGAACCAGTTCTGGAGTATCAGAAGAGAAGGACGGGACTTGCCTTTAAGGAGTTCAGGACGGAGTAGTTTTGTTACTACGTGTTGTTTTGACCCAAACTGCCTGTTCTGATGCAGTGTTACTGTTCGTTGAGTCCAGTGACATTCTGTTTTCATCTGAGCAGCGGTTCTGGACGGGATGTGTGCTGAGATTTAAGCAGCGCTGCTTGTTCTGTGAAAGCGAAAGCTGATATTCCGCTGGCTCACAGGTTCAGCCGTGCAGCGCCTGGACCTGCTAATCCTCTTAAAACTGGCCGGTGTGAGCGTGGGATTGGCCTATAATTCAAAGTGGCTTAGAGACATAGATCTACATAAACAGAGTGAGCATTAAGGTTATGGATCCAGGTGGAAGATTAGAACTAGGCTGCACGAGAGAATCACCTGCAGTGACTCAACAACTGGGCTGTAGCTAACAGGCTAACGCTATGTCTCATGAAAACAAAGGTGATAAAATCCTCCGATACATCCGCTCTTAAGGCATACAGGTTTATAAAAATGGTTCTTAATTGGAGAGAAAAATAACGCATCATGATGAATCAATGCTGACATTCTTGCCCGGAAGAAGCCCGGCTCAGCTCCGTCCAGGATGACGGCAGTGTCAGGGTAGCCAACAAAGTCTGCAGGTAGATTGTTGTACATCTGTTCCTCCAGTTTCCAGATCCTAATTTAACCAAGTACTGTAAATAAAAAGTTAGTCTAAGCCGTGATGATCCAGCAGACCGTGGACTGATGGACACAGTACCGGTCAGCAGGTCCAGGTGCTTGGATCCAATGGAAAGGTAATCGGCACAGCAATCATGGCTCAGAAACACATCACGAGGTGTTACAATGCAAACCAGAAGAATTAAAAACAAAAAAACTAAAAAGCGTCCATATTTAGCTGCACAACGTAATCAAAACAAATAAATCCTCAGCTCTTTTTGAGAGTTTTGCTTGAAAATAAATTGACAATATCTCAGGAAATTAAATGTTTAAGTGAAATAGTTCTGGTATCACAAAGAAACTGCAAAAAATGTTTCAGAGGTGTAACAACACTGAAGTTACTGAGTAAGAGGGAACTGAAATATCTACTACTTAGAAAATGCATATTAAAATCTGAGTATTCTTTTGAAAGTGTGCAGCTGAAATTAATTTAAACTAATACTGTTACTGTTATCTGTACCAACAGTAATACAGAAAAAGATGCATAGAAGAGGCATTAGTTTATAAAAGTCCAGGCAAACCTAAATGTGCCATTTTATTAATAAAAAGCAGCGGGAGGATGTAACTTCATAGCCTTATTTTCTAAGCAGAATCTCAGAAGAAAAAAAGCGAAAAAGGAGAAATTACGTTTGTGTAACGGAAGAACAGATTAAAGCAGCCAAGATGAAGCTGAAGTTGGTTTCCAAGTCCAGCTTCAAATAGCTAAAGGGCGATTCGACCTAATTTTTCACTACCTTCCGCATCTTTAATCGACTCGTTTAAAAACTGCTACACCTGGACACTTCAAATCTGGATTAGGTTATTCTCCTCTTCAAGAAGAATCTTTATAACCATGTTTGGGATTTGTGAAACCGTTCTCGGATTTGTGAAAACTCAATAAAGTTTGATTTTCACAATTTGTTTTGCATCTAGATCACCATAGATCTGTTCTAAAAAACTAAAATTCACTCCAACGTGGATTATATTTATGAAACAAACAGCAAAGGTATGATGTCATATTTTTGGGATTCGGGAAATACGCCCTTCTTTACTATTCGTGGGCTGACCTGTTCTGTGGGTTTTTCATGTGGATCAGTGACACTAATACGACTGTAAAGCGAAGTTTTTGGACTTTAATCTGACCGGCTGCCTGTGTGGTTTGGATCGTGTGGCTCGGTGTTGGTGGAACAGAAAAACTGAATAATGTTCAGGCTGAAGCATTGCTGCCCTTGGCTGTTCTTAAATTACCCTCCGACTGCATGTTAAATGTCTTTTATATAATTGTCATATAAACAAAAACTAAGGAGTTGTCTAAAAATAATGTCATACTCCGTATAACACAAACGCAAACATCAACACACGTATTGACTGACCTTGTGCCGAATCGCTGCCTCTGTTCTCAGCCTGTTCCCATAGCAGTGGATTTCCACCGGCATTATTTTCCTCCAACAAATTATTCCAGTAAACGAAGCTCGTACAGCTTCACTTTTAACCTCCGTCTTCCCATTTCTGACTCTGGATCTTCAATATCCTCAAGTTTGAAATATCAGGCAGCTACAAACTGGGTGTTAGCTGTAGTGGCTAAGTTTTGGCTACAGTCCGCTGTCACCTTGATTTCAGCAGGAAAATGAAAAAACTGAGCACTGGATGGTACCGGCTAATTACTGGACACAACGGCACACCACAAAACCCAGTTATTGTACCAGTAGCTCGCAGGTACTTTAACTTTTGCATCTTGTTCATTGTACAGCTCTTGCAGTTGTGGTTAAAAACAATAGAAGCCAGTAGGACCCGGAATCAATCTATGTGGCATAAATCTAAACGGAAGTACGTCATGTTATGGTAATTTCATTATCAAGGAATGAGAATCTGTTTCAATAAGAGAAAGATTAATCTTTGTCTTTAAGTTTCTTTATTCGAAGGCAAAAGCGTTCGAAGACCCTTCTCACTGAGCGCAGTCAGTAGAAGAGCCCTGAGCAACACACATCACATCGTTATATAGTCACAGCAAGACAAAGACCCTCCCAAAGTCTGATGTTATCTCTACTGCCAGATGGCCACAGAGACACCCTGACCCCCTCCTCATGAACTATCTCTCACCTCTTGGAGGAGATGATTTTATGGCAGGAAAGACAGTTGATAAGGATTTCAGGAGGAACTTCTAACACTTCTTTGTCAGTTCATGGGTTCAGCTCAAACAGGGTACAAACTACATTCCACACATCAGTCCTTTAAGACAATCATTAGATCAAGCATTTTACCCAAGATGTCTTCAGGTCTCTTCTGCTATCACAGCTGTAGAAACATCTTAACATTATTTGCAAAACTTATTTAATGGACAAACACATCTTGCAGAAATACAAAAACAAAGCAGATATTATCAGTAAATAAATGGTAAAAACTATCATCAGTTCCTTCAAGAATGAATTAAGACTGAAAACGAAATTTTCTATTACATTCCACCCTTTTAATTACCAAATAATCACTTACTCCCAAGAAAATTTCCATATAAAAAAAAATCCAAATGTCCTCCCAATCCACCTATATTTTCACCTCAAAGGTTTCAAGGAAAAATCATAAATAGAAATAGTCTTCATAAAACTGTATTCGTGCACCACACTCATGGTAACACATCACAGTGGTTCCACATCCCGCAATGCTGCGCATCGCTCATTAATCCATACAAGAGTGTTAAACATCATGTTTTATAATAAGAATCACTCCAAAAAAAAAAAAAAAATCCCTATTTACTCACTCACACTATCCAACCCCCTGAACCAAACAATCTCACATACTCTAGAAGGAACCAGAACGTTTCTACCTTCATGCTAGGTAGAGAAACCCAAACATTTGTTAACATCTTACCAGAAATATTTACAGTAAACCTAGAACCATTGGAAAAAGCAGTACAATTCAATAAAACCATGTTATTGATACCAGGATCATCCCGTGCTGCATACGTCTTTAAGTCATCACAAGGCCTTATACCTGAACAGGAAACTTTCAAAACAACTCTTACAGCCTTTGGAAATTCCCAAAGGAACATCCATGTCATATGGTCGGAAGATACATATGTCTGGAGTTAGATAAGGATGATCTTGTCCCCGAAATTGATGAATCATCCCAGATTTTACAAATATATCATTAGTTTGAGTTGGAAAATGTCCCGATTTCCTTATGGGACCTCACACCTGATGTCAAGGAACACACATTTTCAACCAAATAAACATTCTTCATAATAATTACAATTACTGCCACAATCCTAATCCATGTTGCAGGGACTGGTAACAACAGCAGATTGATTGGAATAGAAAGCAGAATTATAGAACAAACACACAGCTGGAATTGGTAACTCTCCTTGTCATTGTCTTCACAATTGCTAACCATGTGTTTTCTTCTGGCTCTTGATGATCAATGTCGTGTTTAGCTTTCCTCTTCATTCTAACCAAAGGCAATGTTGTGGCAACAGAAGTTTCATTTTCTGCTTGCCGTCAGGATGCAGCTTCCCAAATTGAAATGGGAATGGTTACTAATAGGGAAACCCTAATCCAATCAGTATCCACAACATTTTCCATTTCCCATGTAACTGCATCTTACTTGTTAGGTGTTTCTTCTTTCTTAACACCACAAAAACAAAGCAAATCCTGGAATCCTGCTGCCCCTTCCTGGGTGGCTCTGCGCTTCACGCTGCCCTGTTACTAAGACAGGTGAGCAGTCGTTGGAAACCCCTCCTTAGGAGGGGGTTCTGTCATCTTCATCTGGACCTTCAGATGTAGGTGGTCCTGCGGTGAGCAGTTTACACTGGCTGGCGTGAATCCAGGCAGCTCGTCAGTCAGCAGGACGATATAAGGCCCCAACCACCATCTGGATTTCCAGTGCTATCTGCATGTGTCCTTCACCAAAACCCACTGGCCAGGTTTAAAAGGGTGTAGAAGTTTATCAGCCACTGGAGGAAGGGTAGCTTTCACAGCCTGGTGGGACAGAGAGACTGTGACAGAGACTTACAATATTCTAACGTACTATTTTCCGTGGTATGAGTAGTTAGTATGTATATATTTTTGCTGGTTTCTCCTCCAGTTGTTGCAGGTCTGCCAAACAAAATTTCAAAAGGGCTTAGATTACCTCTCGCTCTAGTCCTCATTCTCATGTACATCAAAACCAAGTGTAAAGGTTTTGGCCAAGACAATCCTGTTTCTTCACAACATTTTCCCAATTTGTTTTTAAGCATGCCATTCTCACGTTCCACAACTCCACCTGACTGTGGATGATATGCACAGTTTATCTTTAATTTAAACCCAAACAATGTGCTTATGTCTTTTAACGCCTGGTTTAAAAAATGTGTTCCATTATCACTTGAAATAAGGACAGGTATTCCCCATCGAGGAATAATTTCTGCCAAAGCTTTTGCTACAGCGGTGCTGTCTGCGTTTTTTGTGGGGAAAACCTCAACATACTTAGAAAACATACTTAGAAAACATATCTACCACCACTAAGCAATACCTTTTCCCTTCAGAAGGTGTTAGTTCAGTAAAATCCATCATCAAATGCTGAAATGGCCAATCTGGAGGTGAATGTGCTGCTTGTGGGGTCACTAAAGTTATAGTTGAATTGTGAGCTACACAGATATGACATTTCTTACAAAAAACTTTCTGCTGTCACAGAAAAACCTTTTGTATACCATCTTTGCTTTACTACGCAAGCATTCCAGTTTTGAACACATGATCTAAACCATGTTCCCACTTAGGAAACCAGGGAAAGAAATATTTTGGTAGGCATGGTCTTCCATCCAACCTACACCATCCCCCATCATCTATGTAAACACATCAATCTTTCCTCCAGATATGCTTCTCAGCATCAGTTGAAAAGAACTGCATTTCATGCAATGTGACCTCTGAAGGTGAGGGCAAGCAAAGGTTAGTGGAGCAGATATGTAATGGTTTTAATGCAGAGGCCTTTGCAGCAGCATCTGCAGCTGCATTCCCTCTGGAAACAAAGTCAGAGAGGCCTGTGTGGGCAGAGCATTTCACAACAGCTATTTCTTTGGGAAGCCGAATAGCACCTAATAACTCTGCTACCTGGGTGGCATTTAAGATGAATTTCCCATCTGATTTCAAAAAGGAACGATGTTTCCAAATTGTTCCATAATCATGAACTATTCCAAATGCATATCTTGAATTAACTGTTAAACGCTTGCCTTTTGCCAATTTACATGCTTCTGTTAGTGCCACAGGCTCAGCCATCTGTGCTGAAAAGTGTGGCGGAAGCTGCCCAGAAGAAAGAATTTCAAATTCAGTACACACAGCATAGCCCACATGATTTATCCCGGTATTTGATCTGAAGGAGAAACCATCCACAAAGAAAACAAAGTCAGGGTTAGCAAGAGGCATGTCTGTTAAGTCAGGTCGTGGTGTTCAGACAATGTCTAAAACAGAGGAGCAGTCATGTGGCTCCCATCCTCCTCTGTTGGCAGCAGCATGGCTGGATTCAACACAGTTCAATGTTTACCTGTACTGTTTAGCATGTCCATTAACATCAATGAGATGAGAAACAAAGTCAGCATGCTGCAAAAGGGAATGATATTTCATGTTCAAGCAGGATGATAGTTACAGACTGCAGCACATAACAAACAAGGTGCTGCAATTCACAATGCTCTGCGAGGCCAGAGCAACTTTCCAGCTGCATTCACAGGTCCAAGGAAATCAGGGAAGCCCTGCTGCGCCTGGACCAAGTTTAGAAGAGTAACAAAATTTGTCACTATGAGATCGCAGCAGATTACATGAACCCCCTCTTTCCACTTCCACCATTTTCACACAGACTTATCAGGGTCAAGCAGAACCAAAGCAGGAACACTAAGTAGCGCCCTTTTCAACACCTCAACTCTTCCCCCGCGTTCAGTAGTCAGGCAATAGCACTGTAAGCTGTGAGACCACACCCATTGATTAGAGAAGAAAGTGGAGCCTCAAGATTTAAGTAGTTAGAAGGAAAAGTCCTAATTAAGATTGGTTCCTAAGAGTGATATCATTTGCCCTGGGTCTGTGGTCTGGGAGCAGCTCAGCTTGCTGAAAAGATAGTGACTGATTCTTTTTAAGATGACATCACCTAGTAAAGTCACCTGTACCTTTACACACTGCAGCTTCAACGAGAAGCCTTATGACCCTTAAAAAAGCAGTTTTAAAAGTGTCCTCCCTACATTGTCCCTTATTTGTCCTGCAGATCAAGGAGTCATTTACATACTGCTGGAAAACCGAATCTTCACTTAGTTCAAGGTTATTAAGATATTCTTTTTTTTTCTACCCTGTGAACAAACAATTTTCAAGGTCTAGAAATGCAAGAACTGGCACCCAAGAAAGAGACCTTTTAAGATCACAGAAGGCTCGCTCTGCCCCAAGAGTCCAAAAAATGTATTATAAGTTTAAAAAAAAATCCTTTATATTTGTTAGAGGAAAGGAAAACCTTCAAAATATCAAACCTTCCCACATAAAAATTACCATCCTGAAGACAACTAAAATCTCAAATCCTCTAATGTGACATTCCTTAAAAAAAAACATTCCCTCAAAAACCCAAAAGTTGTCAAACAGTGTCAAACTTTTACTTAAAAAAAATCACTTTGAAACGGACAATCACACTCTCATTCACTTCAACATGGAAACAAACACAAAAGACACAAACTGGTCAGATTTGCAGTCAGTCAAAACTTCATCACAGTCAGAAATTTTCAGTCAGTCCTCAATTTGTTTCTTTCCTCAAATTTTAAACATCAATTTTACTGCAGTTTCATAAATTTTCCAATTTTCCTTTCGTTTCGTTTGGTCTCTAATCTTGCGAATCATATTTAAAGATATGTGCACATTCAAAAGAGATATCTCAATATATATTTTTTTGATTCCGGAACAAACTAATCAATTTTCTGTTGCTGGAACATTTCACCAATTTTAATAAACTCCATTTGCTATTATAATGTTAAAATCTAATTTAACTGTTCCACTCAAAGGTGAACACACGTTTTATGCTATGTGAATAATCTTCAACACTTAAATATGTTGATTTCAACCAAATTCCCATTGATAACATTTTTATTTTCCATTACTAGTTTTTTTAAAGATAATTGCCCTTTTTCTCTTAATAGGAAACAAACAAAACAAACAGAATAATACATTTCAACAAAATCTGAACTATCAAGTTGACTATTTTCCTAAACATCCCATATTATATCTCTACAACCCATAATTCAGTTATGTTTTTTTTTTGTGGAATTCCATGGCATAATTAATTAGCTCATTGCAGAACTTAAATGTTTGCAGTTTCACTTAACAGTTTCCTAATCTACTGATATTGTTCAGGACTCAGAGGTAACCAGTACAAGCTTAGAGAACTTCTCTAATATTGAGCATTAAGACATCTATTGAGACATTTTTGCTGTCTGGATAATTCCTATATGTGAACAGGTTAGTAAGCAAGCATTCTTCATTGCAGTGGCAGTGTGTGCATATAACTTATCTTGAATGTCTCGTCTCTCTCACTCGCTCTCCTGCTGCTGGCGTCGCTGCAGCATAATCCTCCCCCTTCTCTCCTCCTCCAGCTTCCTGTCAGTCCAACTGGTTCTGGTGTTTGATCTTTGGGTTGTCCACACTGTCCCTCAGCCAATGTCCATATTGTCCACAAATGAAACAAGCTTCAAACAGTTCAATGTGGTGTCGTCTTCTCCTCATGTCTCTGAATAAAATCTTTTCCTTTCCATGATGGTGGGATGATGCTTGCAATGCTGAAAGGGTTTTGTCCCCCAGCCTGGATTGTTGATTCAATTCCTGCTCCGTCCGCCTCTGTGTTGTGTCCTTGCCTAAAACATTCACTTGTCTTGCCTGCTTGTGATAGTCAGAGTCTCTGGCTTCTGTCAGACTTCACCCAGAGCAGATGTACCCATGGGTCAGTAGGTTGCCACCATCATCCATATGCTGTAGAGCACCAGTTCCTATCCGAATGTCCAGCAAGAGACCTCATGAGTTTTCTCACAGTAGTCTCCATCAGTCATCAGTTCCCAGATGTCAGCAGACACTTCAGTGCCTGGAGGTGATGTAGATCTTCTTGATTCTGTGGATCTTGTTGATCACTTTTATCAGCTGGTAGTGTGAGAGGGACATCATCTAGTCCATAGGAGGACAAACTTGAGGAGTTGAGGTCAGAGGTCAGATGCACTGCAGCGAGGCTCAGACAGAGGGGGAAAAGGAAAAACAAATGAAAGTCCATTAGGTTTGTTTTTTCTTGTATAGTTTTTCAGCCACCTATTTTTCCTCCAAAAATTTAAGAACTCATAAATAATTTACTTATTCAAACACATAAACATAAAACATATTATGGCCTGTAACGTCTTTCATAAACTCAAACATTTCACCCTGAGGAGGAGTTGATTCCCTGGAACCATTTAAACTAATTTCTTCCATAACCTGGTTCCAAAAGAAACCCTAAGGTTTAAAAGCCAATCTCTTTTCCTCAGGGAGAAGGGTTCATTGGATCCTTTGCCATGTTAGATTTCACAATTTATGTTTTAAGTTATCCCATTAGTCTTAGTTATCTCACCAGATAACAATAATCCCAGTGCTGGAGCCGTGGAACCCAACAAGCAGCCCTCTTCTCATTAAAGCCTAAGTGAGGTATGAGGCTGGATAATGTCCAGGTCGGTACCTTAACACTGCTTGTCGACCTCCCCGGATGTCCACTCAAGGGAACACAATATCATTTATTATTTTCTTTGCATCCTGTTACTGTTCCTCTTAAATGTTTCCCCTTGCATACCAGGACTTATCTTTTTCTTTTCTCTACATCTTGCTTCTTCCATCCACAAACTCATACATTTATCATCCTTTCTTTCCAACATTTTCCATCTTAACCTGCTTTTATTTTCCTCTTTCATTTCAAACTTCTCCTTCACTCGTCCCAACTGGCCTTCACACTCAAACATCCTTCCCCATATTTCTTATTGTCATGCTTGGTAATGAGTCAGACTGCTGTAAACCTGTTGAGGATCTAGATCCCATTTTAACCTTTCAGGGAGACGTCTCTCCTCTGGCCTTCATTCCTTAAGGTGTAGAAGTGCTAAGAACCACCCTTTTTATCACGTTATGTGATAAAAAAAATTTCCAAACTCTTTTTGAGTTGAACCTAACTCCCCTTTGGAGTTTCTCACAGGATCACAGCCGTCTGAGTCAAACCCAGTAATAATCATGAAACAGTTCTCACCCAATGGAGATCACTAAGGTCCTTTACGGATCCAGGCGGTCAGCAGCCGTGGAGACGAGACCTCAGATTCCCCTCATTGGAGGTGGACTGAAGACAAACTCCTCAGGTTGGCCAATACATCCGGTCTCAAGTCGGCCACGATCTCCTGACACGCTGGATCCCACTTCTGACACCAGATTGTTATGGAAATTTCATTATCAAGGAATGAGAATCTGTTTCAATAAGAGAAAGATTAATCTTTGTCTTTAAGTTTCTTTATTCGAAGGCAAAAGCGTTCGAAGACCCTTCTCACTGAGCGCAGTCAGTAGAAGAGCCCTGAGCAACACACATCACATCGTTATATAGTCACAGCAAGACAAAGACCCTCCCAAAGTCTGATGTTATCTCTACTGCCAGATGGCCACAGAGACACCCTGACCCCCTCCTCATGAACTATCTCTCACCTCTTGGAGGAGATGATTTTATGGCAGGAAAGACAGTTGATAAGGATTTCAGGAGGAACTTCTAACACTTCTTTGTCAGTTCATGGGTTCAGCTCAAACAGGGTACAAACTACATTCCACACATCAGTCCTTTAAGACAATCATTAGATCAAGCATTTTACCCAAGATGTCTTCAGGTCTCTTCTGCTATCACAGCTGTAGAAACATCTTAACATTATTTGCAAAACTTATTTAATGGACAAACACATCTTGCAGAAATACAAAAACAAAGCAGATATTATCAGTAAATAAATGGTAAAAAGTATCATCAGTTCCTTCAAGAATGAATTAAGACTGAAAATGAAATTTTCTATTACAGTCACCACTACTCTCGGCAGAATTTTTCTTCTTTCAAAGTAAATAAAAATCTGTTTCAATATTTAGTTATGTAATCAGGAGTCATGTTCAGCTTTGCAACATTTTTAATTTAGCCTCGTTTAGTGCCACGTTACTCCAGCTGTTAGTCATTTTTTAGCCCTTTTTCCCCCGCCCCCAACTCTCCTTCAAGGTTCTTCTGTCTTTATACAACCTGCAACTATTTTCAATCTGCTGTTGAAGTTTAAATATAAACAAACTAATTTGGTTGTGTGTCATTTTCATCCTGATTAGCCTTATGCTAGCTATGATCTTTTATAACGTTTTAACAGCTGTTGATGCAAACATCTGAGGCCCTTTTTCGGAACTACAGTGATTTATTTATAGTTTCTTTAAAATATTGCAAGTTTGATTTATTCCTAAAAAGGTCAAGAAAACAAAACACAACAACACATCTAAGAGTTAATGTGTGCAAATGTATTTGCAGTCCTTGTCAAAGAAACAATAATACAAAAACGTTTTTATCAAACTTTAAAATAAAACCATTTAAAAACCAAAAACATGGTTTCAGATTGGTTATGAAACCCACTGTGAGGAAGTTGGCAGATACAGTGCATGTTTTACTTGAACCTTCATGTGCTGAAGAGGAAAAATAAAGCTTATGACACTTGATTTAGCATAACATCACATAAAGGAAAGTTTTATACACATTTCATTTTCATTTCAAACTTCTGCTGTGGAAAAAATACTACAAGCACATCAAAATGAGAGCTGAACATCATAAATCCAACTGAAAACAGAAATTAAACTATATCACTGTTTTCCACTGAAAATGTAATACAAATATTTAACAAATAAGTTGAATATTTGGTGGACTTTCTGTTCATATTTAATTCTGTACAACAAGTTTAATTAAAAATGTTAATTAAAAAATCATTTAAAATAAAATGAAGTTGAAATAAGTACATATACAGTAAAAATTATATTTGGACTAGTAACTACAAAAACCAAGAGCATTGCATTTACTTAGAAATAAACACAGGTGGCTAAAATCAAGCTAGCTAATATGCTAGGTAGTAAAAACAGCCAGAACTATTTACAATTCAGCAATTTAAATGAGATCTGATTTGAAAGTTGTGATGTTTTACTCTTTGAAACGTCACCATGGTGAACAGAGTTCAGTCACAACTTTCTGCTTTTGGTCTGGAAGCTCATCTGACGCTAAGCGGGAGGCTGCTAGCCAAGTAGCGCTACTACAAAAGTGTAACTAATTATTTTTCAGAAAAAATTGTCTTAGTGGAATAATAAAGGCGTGAACATATTAGAATATTAGATTTTTTAGATTAAATAACACTTGCTAACTGATGAGCACTGGTGCCAACTGTTAGGAGAAAAACTAATCATATTCAAAATGACACACTTTTAAGCCATTTAAAAGGTTTTACAAAGGTAACGTTCAAGCCCAAAAGTGTTTGTTTTGACAGTAACACGTTTAGCTTGCTTATTAGCATCTGAGCTAACTACAGCCAAACAGCTATAAGCTAATAAACAAACCAAACGGCTCATTTCAATAGTTAGTGGTTGATCTCTAAATGTTTTTCCCAAGTATTTCAGCTGCTGCAGCTTTGATTTTAGACCTTAAGATTTCAATCCTTTCAACCATTTACAGCTGAAAGGACTGAATGCTAAGGAACTCTTTAATGTTAATACTACCTGGTTTTATATGTTAGCTAATAACAGGTAGAAATTAAACAACATATATTTAGCTACTCATTGCTTACCAATAAATGACTTTGGTGTATTGAAAATAAAAAAAACACTACAACCTTAGAAACAATTAAATATTAGCAACTAGACTTCATTTCAACTGATATTTAAATCTTTGTTAGCATTACCTGGTTACCTGATGTTGAGGGCTAACAGTGAGTGCTTTAATTTTTATATAAATAAGTTTAGGTTGAGCAGAACCAACATTAAAATATTTGATTAAAAACTATAAGATATTGTATTGCCTTAAACTTTAACATCTGCATGAATCTTTCTTAAAACGTAAAGTTTTTATTAAACATCTGAAGCTTTGAATTCTATTGTTGTTAAAATTGTTTGTTTTTTGTATCAACTTCTCTTGTTAACGATATTAAATTTGGTCCATTCCAAGCCTCTTCCCGTGGATCATGTGACTAGAAACTAAAACAGTCATTTGGGATGAAATGTTTGATCTACGAATGAATACATAACTAATTTAAAACAGGAAATGGAAACATTACTTTATATGACGCAAACGTTGAGCTCCGTCAGTCTGAATCTGCTTCATATGATTGACGTTCAGCCCATGAATGTCCTCAGGAAGACAAACTATGAGCCCTGCAGGTTTCAACCACCAACCTGATTTATTATCGTTAATGTTGTTTAATCTGCAAGTAAGAAAGTAAATAAAGTTTATTTATTAAAATCTGGGCTGTAGAAAGGCCACTTTGCTTTATATCAACACTCCTAATCTGCTTTTGTTCAGATTTGAAATGTTAACATGATGAATCCAAACAAGTTGAGAGAAATTCAGTGCTGTTGACATCAGGTGGCCTCAGAGCAACAATGCTGGTCAGAACAGGAGCACAAACTACACACAATGCCTGCTTCACACGGCAAGGTTTAGAAATTCAGACGATAAAACTTTGTAGGTATAACAGCTTTGGTCCTGTGTTGATGGGTTGTGGATTATTTTAAAAGATAAAACAACGATACACAGAGATCTCTGATGATCTCCAACACCACGGGACCTTCTGCCGCGCCACGGCAGCTGTTTTAGATCCATCTCTGTGTTTCTGATTGGCTAGATGCAACAGACTGCTGCGTTCTCGTTTGACGCCGCACGATGCGATACCGCGCCAAGATGATCCGATAGGATGAATATCCCTGATTTCAGATTGGAGCAGTTCCTTCAGAGCGGCTCAGATCCCTGAACACACAGCAGGAAAATCTCTCAGGATCCTGATAATCCTCAAGATTATTGGAAATGAAAGTTGAGACTAAAATTGACTTAAAAAATTAAATGTTAGTGGTTTGAATAACAGATTTTGTCTCAGGAATTGTTTGAGACTCACCACAGAAAGCTTTTAAATCCTTCCTTATGGTGCCGGTTTGCTACGTCTCCTGTTTCTTCTAACTGGATAAATCTTCCCGTTTTACTTTGGTGGACGTTTCTACGCACCGACAGCCTCGTTTTGAAGCCGTTTCTTCCATCTTTGTTATATTTTGGCAGTGAAATAAATAAAACTGTCCAGGATTGGAAAGGAAAAGTTTTCTGAACGTTGATGAGCCTTTAGACGGAGACCAGCGTGAGATTCTGTTTATCGTGGAAGATGTTAAACCAGCTCTTCTGACTTCGGTCGGTTTAGTGCAAACAGAAAGAACTGAATACTTCGGTTCAGTGTCATTCCACCTGCTAAAGGTCAGAGGTCAGCAACCTGCTGCTTCATGGTTCTGTTAAGGAATCGACCAATGATTTAAATTAAAATTTTATAAAAACTCCTGCTTTTCGCAGCTCATGTAATTAATACATTTTCCACAACAGAGTGGCAGTCCAGTGAGCTGCTGGCAGTTCGGCCGGGTCGCAGGTCCTGCCGGGTCTAAGCAGCGATGCAGTGGTTGCGTCTGCGCGACATGACGTATCCTCTCCTGCAGACGCATCGGAACGAGCCTTCCGTGTTGACGCAGCGAGCGTTGACGCATGGGAACGGCAGCGCAGCAGCGTCTTCGCACTCGTTAATGTCTGGAAAACGGACAGCGAGTCAGAGACGGCATGGCGGCGCGGCACAGCATGGTGGCGCGATGCAGCATGGCGGCGCGGCGCAGCACGGCGGCGCGGAGCACTACAGCATGGCGGCGCGATGCAGCATGGCGGCGCGGAGCAGCATGGCGGCGCGGCGCAGCACAGCACGGTGGCGCGATGCAGCACGGCGGCACGGCATGCGGCGCGATGCAGCACGGCGGCACGGCATGCGGCGCGATGCAGCACGGCGGCACGGCATGCGGCGCGATGCAGCACGGCGGCACGGCATGCGGCGCGATGCAGCACGGCGGCGCGGCGCAGCACCAGTACGTACCGATGCAGCTCATGGACGTCAGGTCCAGCTCGAAGCCCGCGTAGCAGTCGCAGGTGTAACCCTCGGCAACGCGGATGCACTGGCCGTTCTCACAGCCGTGCAGAATCCCACAATCCTCGGCGGCACTCAGGCTGGCGTGCGTCTCGTAGCGCCCTGGAAGAACGACACAAAGTATTCACACCCAGAAACTTATTTTAATGGGATTTAAATGAGACTAAAAGGGAAAACGATTCACATTTTTAACATGAATAAAAACAGTTTTTTGAGATCAGCGGCGCTAAAGTTTTATTCGGCTGGACTGACAGCAAAAATGTCTCTTTGGTTTGTTAAGGCTGCAGGTCCTGATCTAGAAAGTTTTCACGCTGGCCTACAGACGGCGTTTCCTCCGTTCTCCGTTAGGCAGATCAGTTCCATGTTTTCAGGAGTTGTTCTGCCTCAGACTTACTCTCATAGACCCTCTGTGGCCCGCCGCCCCCGCCTTCTCCTCTGTCGATGAACGGAGGAAGCCCCGCCCCCGGCCTCCACCCCCTCAAGTCCCCGCCCTCCTCCCGGTCGTCGTACGGCGGTCCGGGCCGCGGCGCCAGGCTGAGCGGCGGTTGGTCGGGTCTGGACGGAGGCAGAGGCCGCGCCATGAAGGCGATGTCGGACCGGGGGTCCGGAGGGAGTCGCAAGGCGGGCGTCCTGGGTGCGGAGCCGTAGTCTCCCTCTGGGTAGAAACCGGGGCTGACGGGAACATCGGAGCGTCAGGAAACACGAGAAGCAGCCAGACGTCAGGAGCCGGCGCCGCTGGCCTCACCTGAACTCGGAGCCGCCGTAGGCGTCGTCCGGCGGGGCGAAGGAGACAGGCGGCCTGGCCCTGAAGCCGGACCTGCTGCCCCCTGCTGGCGAGTAGTCGTCGTAGTCCTGACTGAAATCTCTGCCAGGAAGCGGCGCTGCAGGAAAGAACTCCGGACTGTAGGGAGCAGCTGGGAAAAGCAGGAGAAGATCAAGAACCGCAAAACTTCTCTGAGAAAAAAGCTTCAGTTCAGCAGGTGGAACTTTAATGACCAAAGTTTCTATATATTTATTAAAAATGTCTCCATGTTGAGACAGTTTGCGATGAGTCAGGTAATGTGAGCAGATCCATCTCCTCCACATCCTCCCTGATTTGCTACTGCTGTCTGAAGGAACAACCAATCAGCTGGAGCAGATGCTGCACAGCCTGATGAGGTCATCGTCTTATCGTACCTCCTCGCCCCGGCCCGGTTTCTGGTCCGGCGGAGTCTGGGAAGCTTCCCGGGAACGCCGCAGCAGAGTAGGAGCTGCACAGAGAGGCGTAGTCCTCTGCAGACAGACAGACAGACGGCCGTCAGCGCGCCGCGGCCACCGCAGGCGGGCCGCCCCGCAGCGCGACGCTTACCTGAGTCTGTGGCGGGGCAGAGGGCGCAGCCCATCCCCCAGCCCTCGCCGTAGAAGCAGCAGCAGTCGATGAAGGTGACCTGCGCCCCCAGCAGAGGACTCTGGCACAGCAGGTCGGCGCTGACGTGCTGCCAGCACAAGGACAGGTTCTCATCTGGACGCAACACAAACAGCAGTTCTGTCGATACGCAGACGACACGACGCAACCTGCAGCGCTGGCGGCCGCAACGAAGCAGCTGGAGGCCTGAAGGAGGTTTGGCCTTCCACCTGCAGCTGAACGGCAGCGCCGCAGGCGGCCATTTTCTTTGACTCCACAGCAGAAAGTCAACAGAACCTGATGACAGATGAACTGTTCAGGATTTATTTAGGTTTTAAACCAAACTACGGCCTGCGGGCCGGATCCGGCCCGCCTCCACATTTGGTCCGGCTCCCTGAACAATACCAGAGAGCATTCTTTTTAGCAGGAAGAGTGTCCTGTAAACTGTGGGTGTTTTGTGCTGCCATCTGTTGGACTTTTAGGGAACTGCTTGACTTTTATGTTATGTAATCAGTGCGGTTGTTTGCTAGCGGTAGAGCAGATGAACACGTGTTTGTTATGAACGCCGCATTCCAGGTCGAGCTTCGAAGCCTGTAAGTAGCAGCTTATACTTCAAAACGAGCCTTTATGTTAACATATGAGGAATTCATATGTTAAAGTTACTTACCCTCAATGGAATATATACCAGTCAGTCCCAGTGACTGTTTCACTAACGGTTTTTGCCCATGTGCTTGCTGGGTAAAAATCATTCGAGAAACCCGCACCCCCTCGCCCCCTGGCAACAATTTCCGGCAGCCCAGGTGATAAACGTGTTACAAACTGACTCCGGCCCACCAGAGAAGGGAAGAGTTGTGTGGCCCTCAGAGGAAAAAGCTTGGGGACCCCTGCTTTAAAGAAATGGAGGGACAAATGTTTGTGCCACTATGAACATGAAAAAATCAGTAACTGAGTAACTTTGGTTGCCTAGCAACAACCTGCTGAGTGACTTTGGTTGCCTAGCAACAACCTGCTGAGTGACTTCGGTTGCCTAGCAACAACCTGCCTGCATGTTCAGCTCCTCTGCTCTCCTAGAGAAACACGAACATCTGAGGATACAAACTGGATTTTGTGAGATCAGTTTTGTTTTCCCTCCGGTCCGGAGAGCAAACTGACGGCAGCATGTTGGATAAAACGAATCGCTGATTTCTGGCATGGACTGATCTGAGACGCTGGCTGTGTGATGAAGATGAGGATGAGGAAGGGTCACCCATGGTGAGGTGCGAGGCGTTGACGCAGTTCCTCTGCGTGTCGTCCAGCACCAGCGGCGGCGGGCAGCTGCAGTAGAACGACCCCACCGTGTTCACACACACGCCGCCCACGCAGCTCTCCTCCTCACACTCGTCGTAATCTGCAGACGGGAAACGGGTCAGCGGCCGCGGCCGGACGGACGTCGGCCGCGGCCGCTGACCCAGCTGTGTCCGTACCGATGCACTCCAGCAGGGCGGCGCTGTAGACGAAGCCGCTGGAGCAGTAGCACCTGTAGCCCGGGATGTTGTTCACGCACACGCCGTTCTTGCACACCTCGGGCTGGAAGCGCTTGCACTCGTCCACGTCTGGGGACAAGACAGCAGGAGGCTGAGAGGCCGCCGTTGCCACGGCAACCAGAGGGCGAGACACGGCGGGTACCTGTGTAGCTGAAGGCGCCCGATCCCGCCGTCACGTAGCCCCTCCCACTGGGACACAGGGACAGGAAGTCAGCTGCAACACGAAAGGCAGCCGTAAGAACGCAGCGACGCGGCAGCTGCAGCAGCTGCAGCAGCTGCGTCCTGCAGGTCCCACCTGTGTCTGCGGCGGGGCAGGTGTGGGCGCGGCAGCCCCGCCCCCAGCCCTCCCCCGCGGTGCAGCAGCACTCCTGCTGGCTGGTGTTGGCCGCCAGCAGGCTGCAGCCGCCTGCCGCCAGGTTGTAGTAGCAGTCCCTCAGTTCACCGGGCTGCGCCGCAGACGGGCGCGGCAGAACCGCAGAAACATCCACTGCACTGATCTGGGACCCGGAGGAGGAAGAGGAGGAGTGTGTGGACTCAGGGCGGGACCCGGACTCTGGAGAATCAGAAAGATCACTGAACTTTAAAACACAACATCTCACCAAATAGTTTTAATAAATCTATTTGTATGAACCTTTAAAACAACCACCAGGTTCACCAGAGAGATCCACGGTTAGTAACATAACACAGGAAGTGAAGGCTGCTGCCGTCACGACAGAGAAATGTTCCTGCATATTAAAGGCACAAACGGCTCCGTAAAACACAGCAGGCTGCCGAGGTGCTGCTGCACATCAGGAACAGCCATCCTCGTTTCACGATCCGGCTGGGGGATCTAATCATGTACGTGAAAAGTTTCAACTTGAACCATTTGGCGATGAACCAAATTCATGGAAAAACTGCAACAGGTGTGAAAATGATGGCAGAATCTGAGACGGGAGGAGAAACTCCAACATGTTTCTGTGGCATCGTTTAGGAGAAACAACGGTTCAGATCAGAGCTGCACTGAGTTTCCCTCATCGTGTCGTTTCGCCGAGCGGCCGGCGCCACAGCGACGAGATCTACGCCTTCAGACACGGACTCCCACGTTTTGGGGTACAGAATGTGTAGAAAGGGAAAAAATTGAGTGTGAGCAGAAATTTCACTCTGAGTTATGAGCAAAATGTGACAAAAAGTTAAATCATAGAGGAAGCCATGAGGAAGTGGTTCAGAGAGAGAGAGAGAGCAAACCCATCATCATCATCATCATCATCCTGCCTGAAACAGACGATGGGAGCCGTGGTGCTGCGGGCTGCGAGGACACGGGCGGCCCGACGCACGAGCCGTCGGCGGCGACCCGCTGACCCGGCTGGCAGGTGGCGAGGCAGCGGAACGAGCCGATGGTGTTCTCACACCGCCGCGACGGGCAAACGGAGCCGCCGCTGGACACACACTCATCCACGTCTGGGGACACAGAGAGACGGGAAAGCTGAGTGAGGACGTCCGGGACGGCGCGGCGCTCCGGGCGGCGCTCCGGCGGCTCACCGAGGCAGGCGGTCTGCTCCGGGTCGGCGCTGAAGCCCGAGTCACACCGACACTGGAAGGAGCCGTCGGTGTTCACACAGCGGCCGTCCGAACACACACCAGGCCTCACACACTCGTCCACGTCTGGGAGGGAAGTTTAAAAATGGCCGTCAGGATGAAAATATGAAAACCTGGAATCAATTACTGAAATAAGCATCAGCTAATTTATTAACCAACTGATCAAACAGAGCAGAAATCAAGTCAAAACTGCACCAAAACAAACAAAATGCCACTTTTTAGATTTTAAAAGAGGCATTTTTAGCTTCACTGGTTCAAATTCTGGTAAAATCTGCTACCAGCATCTTCTGCAACCAATTATTAGTCTATAATCAACCCCCATATCAATCCCCAATGGCTGTATTTATGCTCAATCTGAGCTTTTCTTACTTCAAAATTCAACTTAATTATTATTTGATTGAGTCTTTTATGCATTTCTAAGTTTATAAAAAAGCTTAAGAGGTTAAATGAAAAATCTGCAGAATGTGACTTTTTAAAATCTTATTAATTATCAGAATAATCAATAAATAAACATCATCAGTTGCAGCTTTAAAGTCCAGCAGCCAAATCTGTGTTTGCTAATTAGCATGTGGCTAAAAACCTTCAGTTTGTCAGTTCAACCAGGTGATCAATAAACTTCAATCGAATGAAAAAACAAATGAACAGTCAGTGAAGAGTCAGAACGAGGCTCACCGAGGCAGGCCGTCCTGTTCTCGCTCAGCGTGAACCCAGGTGAGCACACACAGGTGTATGATCCAGGTGTGTTCACACACTCCCCTCTGGAGAAGCAGAAGTCTCCCTCCAAACACTCGTTGACGTCTGAAGACACAAACCTGATCAGAAGCTCCGTTTAAAGCCAACCTGAGCGGCGCCGCGCTGTGCTCACCTGCGCACCGCCTGCCCAGGCCGGAGCTCCGGTAACCGGGGCGACAGTCGCACCTGAACGAGCCCACGCTGTTCACACACACCTGCTCCGCGTCACACGCTCCGGCGCTCGCGCACTCATCCACGTCTGCAGGACAGAGCTAGCTTAGTGAGCACTTCCTTCTGCTAGCGCGCTAACAGAGGAGCTAACTTTTAGCTTTAACGTTTTTGCTAACTTCTTACAACACTTGGCTCCTCCTAAATCAGTGTAGGAACATAAGTGGCTTTCAGCTGAAGAAAGTTCCACATCCGTCTTGAATTTGGTCGCCGAGTGTCTAACATTAATCAGTGACGTTAGTTAGCGCCGTTTCAAACGTTCAGAGCGCCGAAGGCTCCAGTTCCACCTCCGAATGTTACATCACTTCCTGGTTAGTAGGAGCGGAGCTGAGTGGAGACGAACTGAAGGCTTTCATGAAGATGATGAATCTGTTGGATTCAGGCACCGAAAACCAGGTGACAGACAGACATTCCTCCAGGACTCATGGACTGTGGAATGTATTTTAAAGGACCGTCTCAGTCAGAACCAAGAGCCGATGCAACCAAACACACATTTCATCTAAAACGAGACGGGAAGTCTACATGCTGGAACGTTTACGGAAAGTCGGATGAAATCCTGAGTATCGTCAGCAAACAGGTCGACTCTTACGGCCCAAAATGATCAGAGCTGAGAACCATGAAAACGGAACACAAGTGGGCCAAGTGCTGGTCCGTGTGGTACACCAGAACTAAAACAAAGGATTTAGAAATGTGAGCACCCAAAGCAACGTTGTGTGGTGCGCCATCTGGTGGAGAGGTGAGGTACTACACACAGCAGCAGACTGGTTAGTGAAAATAACGGCTTCTTTTTTACTTACGTGACATTTAGACCAATAAATTTCATGATAAAATGATGTGAAGGATCCGTCACATTTCTGTGATAACAGAACCTCGGTGTGTGTGTGTGTGTGTGTGTGTGTGCGTGTGTGTGTGTGTGTGTGTGTGTGTGTGTGCGTGTGTGTGTGTGTGCGTGTGAACACACCTGTGCACTGCCTGTTGGTCAGTGTGTATCCTGGACGACACGACACACACCTGTACGACCCCACAGAGTTCACACACATCTGGCCCGGACACTGAGACGGCTCCGCGCACTCGTCCACGTCTGAACACACAGCGGACCCGGTCACCGACCCGACCGCTCCCGCCGAGCGGCGCCGCGACCGAACCGCGCCTACCTGTACAGGTGTTGTTCTGGAGCCGGTAACCGTGGCGACAGACGCAGCGGAAGCTGCCGGCCGTGTTCTCGCAGAGGCCGCCGGAGCACGGGGACTGCCGGCACTCGTCGATGTCTGCGAACACGACGGAGAATCGGAGCTGGACGGGTCCGGTCCAATCGGAACCCGGCGCCTCAGGTGAGAGGCAGGTTAGCGTTACCTGTGCAGATCCCGTTGAGCAGCCGAGATCCCGGCTGGCAGGGCGAGCAGCGGAACGAACCCGGCATGTTGACGCACTCCTGACCCGGACACCGCAGCGGATCCACGCACTCATCCACGTCTGGAACACACACAGGTAAACACACAGGTAACAACATACAGGTAAACACACACAGGTAAACACACAGGTAACAACATACAGGTAAACACACACAGGTAAACACACAGGTAACAACATACAGGTAAACACACACAGGTAAACACACACACAGGTAACAACACACACACACCCAAAACATCTTCTAGTCAGAGCAGAAAGAAATATCACCTCCTTTACCTTCACAGGTGTTCCCAGTGAGCCTGTAACCACGGCGACAGACACACCTGAAGCTCCCTGGGGAGTTTTCACAGCGTCCGTTACTGCAGGGATTCTGCTGACATTCGTCCACATCTGGAACACACACAGGTAAACACACACAGGTAAAAATACACACAGGTAAACACACACAGGTAAAAATACACACAGGTAAAAATACACACAGGTAAACACACACAGGTAAAAATACACACAGGTAAACACACACAGGTAAAAATACACACAGGTAAAAATACACACAGGTAAACACACACAGGTAAAAATACACACAGGTAAACACACACAGGTAAAAATACACACAGGTAAAAATACACACAGGTAAACACACACAGGTAAAAATACACACAGGTAAACACACACAGGTAAAAATACACACAGGTAAACACACACAGGTAAAAACAGGTAAACACACACACATAGGTAAACGCACACAGGTGAACACACACACAGGTAAACACACACAGGTGAACACACACACAGGTAAAAATACACACACAGGTAAACACACACACCTGTGGGATTCCTCCAGTCCCACCAGAGCTCCAACATTCACTTCTGTTTGTTTTAGCTAAGAAGTTTATTTTTAGGAATTATTTCCTCGTTAAGCCTTTACCTTCACAGGTGTTCCCAGCCAGCCTGTAACCATGGTAACAGACACACCTGAAGCTCCCTGGGGAGTTTTCGCAGCGCCCGTTACTGCAGGGATTCTGCTGACATTCGTCCACATCTGGGATTCAACACGAGGAAATAAATGCATTATAAACAATATTTCTATATTTTTTTATACATATTTATTTCTATGTTTAATTTTTTTTAATTTTGTTGACATTTTTTCCGGTTAACTTTCAACAAAGTCGATATTTTTGGCATTTATTGCTACAAAAGTTTTAATTTTAACTTTTTCTTCAGTTTCAAAAAATTAATTTTTGTAACAAATTTAGCTCCGTACTGTCAGCCATGATTCTTCTTCCTCTGAATCTGATAAAAACACTTGAATCAAAAAGTAGATTTCATTCTTCTCCATTTTTTAGTTTAAAAGTTGTTCTTCAATTTCAAATATTTTGTTTCAATTTTTTCAGTACAAAGTTTTTGAACAAAATTTTATGGCCTCAATTTAGCTCCGTAGATTTTAATGAATTACTAACTAAACTATTGATTATTATTTCCAGAGCTTTTAATTTTTTTAATTTGGTGCAAGACATATTTTTGATAGCTTACTGTTTTCAGATTTAATAATATTTGATATAATTCTCTCTCCTTGGGCTGCCACCTTATCGTGGTGGAGGGGTTTGAGTGTCCCAATGATCCTAGGAGCTATGCTGTCTGGGGCTTTATGCCCCTGGAAGGGTCACCCAAGGCAGACAGGTCCTAGGTGAGGAACCAGACAAAGTGCAGCCCGAAGACCCCATATGATGAATACAAACTTTGGACTGCGTTTTCCCTCGCCCGGACGCGGGTCACCGGGGCCCCACTCTGGAGCCAGGCCTGGAGGTGGGGCACGATGGCGAGCGCCTGGTGGCCGGGCTTTTACCCACGGAGCCCGGCCGGGCTCAGCCCGAAGAGGAGACGTGGGTCCCCCTTCCGATGGGCTCACCACCTGTCCGAGGGGCCAAAGGGGTTGGGTGCATTGTGCTATGGGCGGCAGCCAAGGGAGGGGACCCTGGCGGTCTGATCCTCGGCTGCAGAAGCTCTTGGGACGTGGAACGTCACCTCTCTGGTGGGGAAGGAGCCGGAGCTAGTGTGCGAGGCTGAGAGGTTCCGGCTAGAAATAGTCGGCCTCACCTCGACACATGGCTCTGGTTCTGGAACCAGTCTCCTTGAGAGGGGCTGGACGTACTTCCACTCTGGAGTTGCCCACGGTGAGAGGCGCCGGGCTGGAGTGGGCATACTTGTTGCCCCCCATTTGGGCACCTGTACGTTGGGGTTCACCCCAGGTGAATGAGAGGGTAGCCTCCCTCCGCCTACGGGTGGGGGGACGGGTTCTGACTGTTGTTTGTGCTTACGGGCCGAACGGCAGTTCAGATTACCCACCCTTCTTGGAGTCCTTAGAGGGGGTACTGGAGAGTGCCCCTCCTGGGGACTCCCTTGTTCTACTGGGGGACTACAACGCTCACGTGGGCAATGACAGTGAGACCTGGAGAGGCGTGGTTGGGAGGAACGGCCCCCCCGATCTGAACCCAAGCGGTGTTCTGTTGTTGGACTTCTGTGCTCGTCACGGATTGTCCATCACGAACACCATGTTCAGGCATAAGGGCGTCCATATGTGCACTTGGCACCAGGACGCCCTAGACCGCAGTTCGATGATTGACTTTGTCATCGTCTCATCGGATTTGCGGCCGTATGTCTTGGACACTCGGGTGAAGAGAGGTGCGGAGCTGTCCACTGACCACTACCTTGTGGTGAGTCTGCTCCGGTGGTGGGGGAGGAAGCCGGTCAGACCTGGCAGGCCCAAACGTGTAGTGAGGGTCTGCTGGGAACGTCTGGCGGAGTCCCCTGTGAGACGGAGCTTCAACTCTCATCTCCGGCAGAACTTCGAACACGTTCCGGGGGATGTGGGGGACATTGAGTCTGAGTGGACCATGTTCAGTGCCTCCATTGCTGAGGCGGCTTATCGGAGCTGCGGCCGCAAGGTTGTTGGTGCCTGTCGCGGCGGCAACCCTCAAACCCGTTGGTGGACACCTTCGGTGAGGGATGCTGTCAAGCTGAAGAAGGAGTCCTATCGGGCCTTTTTGGCCTGTGGGACTCCAGACGCAGCTGATGGGTACCGGCAGGCAAAGCGGCATGCGGCTCGGGTTGTCGCTGAGGCAAAAACTCGGGCGTGGGAGGAGTTTGGAGAGGCCATGGAGACAGACTTCCATACGGCTTCGAGGCGATTCTGGTCCACCATCCGGCGTCTCAGGAGGGGGAAGCAGTGCAGCACCAACACTGTTTATAGTGGGGATGGTGTGCTGCCGACCTCAACTCGGGACGTTGTGGGCCGGTGGGCGGAATACTTCGAAGACCTCCTCAATCCCACCAACATGCCTTCTGTTGAGGAAGCTGAGCCTGGGGACTCTGGGTTGGGTTCTCCAATCTGTGGGGACGAGGTCGCCGAGGTAGTCATAAAGCTCCTCGGTGGCAGGGCCCCGGGGGTGGATGAGATCCGCCCGGAGTTCCTTAAGGCTCTGGATGTTGCGGGGTTGTGTTGGCTAACGCGACTCTGCAATATCGCATGGACATCGGGGGCAGTTCCCCTGGATTGGCAGACTGGGGTGGTGGTCCCCCTGTTTAAAAAGGGGGACCGGAGGGTGTGCTCCAATTACAGGGGGATCACACTCTTAAGCCTCCCTGGTAAGGTCTATTCAGGGGTCCTGGAGAGGAGGGTCCATCGGATAGTCGAACCTCGGATTCAGGAAGAGCAGTGTGGTTTTCGTCCTGGTCGTGGAACACTGGACCAGCTCTACACCCTCAGCAGGTCCTGGAGGGTTCTGGGAGTTCGCCCAACCAGTCTACATGTGTTTTGTGGACTTGGAGAAGGCGTTCGACCGTGTCCCTCGGGGGGCCCTGTGGGGGGTACTCCGGGAGTATGGGGTACCGGGCCCTTTGATACGGGCTGTCAGGTCCCTGTATGACCGGTGTCAGAGTCTGGTCCGCATTGCCGGCAGTAAGTCGGGCTCGTTTCCGGTGAGAGTTGGACTCCGCCAAGGCTGCCCTTTGTCACCGATTCTGTTCATTACCTTCATGGACAGAATCTCTAGACCAGCCGAGGTGTTGATCCGTTTTGGTGGCCTTAGGATCACATCTCTGCTTTTTGCGGATGATGTGGTCCTGTTGGCTTCATCGGAACGTGATCTGCAGCTCTCACTGGAGCGGTTCGCAGCAGAGTGTGAAGCAGCCGGGATGAGGCTCAGTGCCTCCAAATCCGAGGCCATGGTCTTGAGCCGGAAAAGGGTAGAGTGCCTTCTCCGGGTCAGGGGGGTCGTCCTGCCTCAAGTGGAGGAGTTTAAGTATCTGGGGATCTTGTTCACGAATGAGGGAAGAAGGGAGCGGGAGATCGACAGGCGGATTGGGGCAGCGTCTGCCGTGAAGCGGGCGCTGTACCGGTCCGTCGTGGTGAAGAGAGAGCTGAGCCAAAAAGCGAAGCTCTCGATTTACCGGTCGATCTACGTTCCCACCCTCATCTATGGTCATGAGCTTTGGGTCATGACCGAAAGAACGAGATCACGGGTACAAGCGGCTGAAATGGGTTTCCTCCTCCGCAGGGTGGCTGGGCTCTCCCTTAGAGAGAGAAGCTCGGTCATCCGGGAGGGACTCAGAGTAGAGCCGCTGCTCCTCCACGTCGAGAGGAGCCAGTTGAGGCTCGGGCATCTGGTCAGGATGCCTCCTGGACGCCTCCCTGGTGAGGAGTTCAGGTCCCACCGGGAGGAGGGGAGACCCAGGACACGCTGGAGGGACGATGTCTCTCTATGGCCTGGAAACGCCTTGGGGTTCCTGGAGGAGCTGGAAGAGGCTGGGAGGGAAGTCTGGGCCTCCTGAGGCTGCTGCCCCCAAGACCCGACCCGGATAAGAGGAAGAAAATGGATGGATGGATGATATAATTCTGACTGAATATTTAATATTTTGTTTTTCCAATTTGTCTTGATTCAAATTTGTAATAAAATTATCTGAATAATTTATGATTCAGGATGAAAAATGGCTGCTGAATTGTTTTAAATAATCAAAAATGTCCTAAACAGTTTGATGTTCAGGTGAAATGAAACATTTTAATAATGAATCATGTTGAGGTTTCGTCCTTCCAGTGGATTTTCTCACCGAAGCAGCGACTCCGCTGAGCGTTGGGCTGGAATCCCTCATCACACTCACAGGTGTGTTTCCCACCTGGCTGATCCACGCAGCGGCCACGCTCACACACACCTGGTCTGATCTGACACACACCACGGACAGCTGCGCGCGCACAGACAGACACACACACACACACACACACACACACACACACACACACTAGTGAATGCTCATTGGCATTTCACAATAAACAAATGATAACATAATGAACTGAACAGATCAATACTTTCCGATCTGAAGATCAATATTTTGTTTACATTGTCGATATATTAAAAATGGTCTCAAACCAATATTATCGTTTATCACGATAATTACTGGGACATTTTATCGTCCAGTAAAATTGGTTATTGTTGTAACACGACGCTGCCAGAAATGTTTTATTTTTCTTTAAAAAATAAAAAATAATTTATTTTTCATATGAAATTATAAAATCCTTCAGAATATGAAAATGTTTTTAACTTTTCCTTTAAAAAACAAAACAAAACCTAAACTCAGAAAGTTTCAGACTTCAGAGGCAAAATTCATCAGAATTTGGTGAAACTGATTCATAATCTATTTCAGATATTTTAACATTATCTGACCCGGTTCTTTTACCAACACACAGCCAGAACCGGATGGTCCAGTTCTGGTTCTGGCTCTACTCACGCTGGACTCTGGCGGGCCGGCTGGTTGGGCTCGCAGCCGGCCGTCTCTCCGGACCGGGCGGTTCTGGTCCAGGTCTGGACCCGCGCTCCGAGGTCCGGGGCGGGACCGGGGTCGGCAGAGAGTCCGCTGGTACCGGCGCCGGGTTGGGTTGCGATCCAGAGGACGGCAACGCCTGCGGCCTCGCCAGAGCCGAGTCCAATCGGCCATTTTGGATTTCCTGTCGGCCATGTTGGACCTCCTGTCGGCCATGTTGGACCTCCGGTCGGCCATGTTGGACCTCCGGTCGGCCATGTTGGACCTCCGGTCGGCCATGTTGGACCTCCTGTCGGCCATGTTGGACCTCCGGTCGGCCATGTTGGACCTCCGGTCGGCCATGTTGGACCTCCGGTCGGGCCTGAGCAGTTCGGGTTGCAGAACCAGCAGGGGGCGTCGGTCTGGAACCGGCGGTCACACCTGGCTGAGCAGGGACCTGGATCTGGGACTGGACTGGACCGGTTCTGGTACCAGACGATGACCCGGATGAACTGGGTCTCTGCTGAGAACTGGAGGTTCCAGCACCGCTGGACCCAGGAACCGGATCTGCAGGGAAGAAGGAGGTCCGAACCGTTAATGAATGATCATCAGAAGTTCTGGAGGTCCGATTCTGCTGAAGGAGAGAAAGGAACCGAGTTTACTTCCTCCCCTTCAAAATAAGAGCATGAATATAAACGTCGACCTGAAGGATTCTTAACAGCCGATAATCAAAACTTCAGCACAACTTTGTTCAAATGAATAAAGTTGAATAGAGCTTTAGAAATTATCCGAAAAATTTAATTTAGCGGAAGCTAAGTGCGCTAAATATTTCCAAGGTTAGCAAAACTGCTACTCTAAAAATTAGCTCCGCTAACAACTGCCAAGTTAATTTTTAGCTTAGCATTTTATTTATTCAGAAACTTTAGCAGAAGCTAAAACTACCAAAAAAAAGAGAAAAATTAGCTCTGCTAATAATAGTGGTGCTAATTTTTAGTTTTGGAAGTTACCCAGAAATGTATTTCAGTGAAGATGTATGTACGCTAAGTGTTTTCAAACTCAGCAAAAGGACTGAACCACAAAGCTAAGCTAAAAACTTAGTTCCACAAATAACCATGGAGCTAATTTTTAGCTTAGCGATTTAGAATTTATTTGTAACTTTCAAAGTTAGTAAAAATACTAGCGCTAAATGAAAACTAGCTCGCTATTAGCCGATTAGCTAAAGTGTTCCCCAAACTGGTCACCAGTTTTGCTAATTAAGACCAACAAACAGTTTTTAGGGAGCATTTTGTAACGGAGGTATTTTTGCTCAAATGAATTTGAATAAAATGTTTTCCCAAAAGCAAAAAGTAACAAAATCTGATTCCTTCTTCTTTTAAGCAAACACTTTAACATGTTATGATTAAAACCTTCAGGAGCGGCCCAGAAACGTGAGGTCGGATCCAACTGGATGCTAACCTGAGCCGTCCTGCGCCGTCAGCAGGGATTCTCGGCCCGTCGAATCGCCGTCCGCTCTTTGGCTGATCTGCAGAGTCGAAGCCGAGTAATGGTAACCCGGGCCGGCCGGACAGATCTCCTTAAAGGCAACTGAGGAGCAAACAGAAAGTCTGACGGAAAGCTCCAGAGAACCACTGGAACAGAACCGACCCACCTGAACCGAAGAAGGGGCACCGCACGCAGTCGGGCCCCCAGGCCTTCCCGACCCGGCTGCAGCAGCAGATCTGTTTGGTGATGTTCCGGACGATGGGCAGGGAGCAGGAATACGGACCCCGACTCGAGCCCAGGACCCGGTAGCACTGACCCTTCTCCTCTGAAATCACGCTCTGCGCTGAGGAGGAAACAGAGACGGAGATACGTCACCGAGCACATTCCGGTCCAAACGGGCCGAGACGCCAGAGCGCCGCATGCAGAACCAGAACATGCTGATCTCTGGCCAGCGGAAGCACGCAGAGTCCAGTTCCTGGTGCCTTCAGAGAATAAAGGCAGATACAAGACCAGAACCGGGCCGAGCAAGACCAGAACCAGTCCGAGCAAAACCAGAACCGGGCCGAGCAAGACCAGAACCGAGCCGAGCAAAACCAGAACCGGGCCGAGACACAACAATCAGGGAGATGGATGGTAAGTTCTGGACCAACCAAGAGTCAAACACATCTGGAGTTTTTCATTCAGGAGCTGTTAGAAATCCGCTAATAGCACAGCTAGCTTGTCCTTTAGCACTTTAGCATGTTTGCTAACTTTGAAAACGTTCGGCACACTTAGCTTAACTTAATTTAGCTGATTTGTAAACTTTCAGTTGAAGAAACTTCAACATCTGTGTTGAAGTTTTGCTCATCGACTACTAGGAATTATTCCACTTGTTAGACGTTTATTCATGCTCTTATTTTGAAGAATGTTTACTCAGCAGCGATATTATGTTGTAGTACACGTTGGTTATCAACATGATTGAAGTTAGCACCTTAGCATTAGCATACTAAATACTTTGTTGGTATAACTTCTTAGCTACTGCTAAATGCCATGTTGGTACAGAGCTAAAGCAGAGCTAACGTTTATGATTAGCACTTCATGGCTAATGCAGTAAACATGCCAGTTAGTGTTGCTCACCGCTGTCTGTGCTTTATTACTGTCTCCTACTGCTCTCTTATCAGTAGATGTTGCTGACATTAACTTTGTGTTGTATCTGTTACTCCTGGCTTGGTGCTGCTGTGCTAATCAGCTAACGCTAACGCTCTGTCCGCAGATTTTACTGCTTCCTGTATCTCAGATCCCTTCCGGTTCAGTTTCTGGGCCCGAAACAAGACAGACGCTCAGGAACTGGAGCAAAAAGACTTGGATTTAAAAACAATCGTGGAAAATGGAAGTGAAAACAGAGACGATGCCTCAGACAGCAGCCAGACCAGCATCCTGCAGCTCCTTCCTCCTCCGTCGAGGAATGCCGGTCGGAATGACGCAACTGCCGCCAGGATTCACCGAAACCGCCTGAACGCCTCACACCTCCCACCTGATGGAAGCCTTGCAGCTCCACGGACATTCAGGAGGATTCTGGAAGAGTTGCGTTATTCCTCTGGTGAAGCCGGCGGCGGAGTGCGAGTGTGTGTGTGTGTGTGTGTGTGTTACTTACAGATGCAGATTCCATGTGTGGCGTCGAGGATGAACCCCAACCGACACACACAGCTATAGCTCCCCCTGGTGTTCACACAGATGCCGTTCTCACACAGCCCCGGCTGCAGGCACTCATTCACATCTACACACACCAACACACACACACACGCGCGTGAGTGACGGGATTTCACTTCCACGACTCCGACACTCAGAGACGGGAGGAGAACTGCTGCAACCCAAAGACCTGAAGCTCAGTTCAGAAAACCACGCCTGGTTTCTGCAGGAAAATTAATCTGCAGATTAAAATCTCCTGATTATTAAAACGATGCGATTTAGACGAGTTCCTGCAAAACAACTTGAATATTAAAAATATTAATATTTTTCTATGTTTAGGTAAAAACAAAAAGGAAAATAAAACCTTCTGCTCATCTTTTCATGTTTTACATACTGGAGGATTAGCGCCCCCTTCTGGACTGGATGAACTCATCTCAGGAGCCCTCCACCTGCCGCTGACCTTTGACCTCTCTGTGTGGGTGTTTAACTCACCGACGCACTGCGTTCCATTGGTTCGCTCGAAGCCAACAGGACAGCTGCTGTTGCTTTGACCTGCGAACAAATAAACGTTTTCTTCAGCATTTAGCTAACTGGTTAGCTTATTTTATTTTATTTAGGTTTACCGTAATTAGCTTAGCTGATCTTAGCTTATTTAACCTTAGCTTAGCTTAGCTTAACGTACGCTACCTTCCTTTATATTTAATGGTTTTGTATTTACCTTTGTCAACAATATTTCATCTAGCTTTGACTTTCCAGGTTTAATTTACCTTAACCCGGGATAATTCATGGTATTTTTGTCTTATTAGTTTAGTTTATTTAGCTTAGCGAAGCTTCATTTACTTTAGCTACGTTTATGTTACCATAGTTCAGCTTAAGCTCATTTATTTTACAGATTGTTTATCTGATCTTGTGTCAGTTTCGTTTTAGCTCAGCTGTTTGTTTAGCTTTGCTCAGTAATTCTAATTTAGCTTCAGGTGAAAGTGGGAGTTTTGTGTCCGCTGGGGGTTTTGCCGTGTTCCCACCTGGAGCTTCAGGACAGAGGCTGCAGTCGCTCAGACCCCAGGCCTTCCCGACTCCCCTGCAGCACACCTCTCTGCTCCTCAGCCCAGGAAGTGGAGAGCTGCACTGCAAACACAGCGAACACGGATCACACCGCAGGGATAATCTGCTGCAGGAGGACGGAAACCGGCTGCACATCACAGCGACATCTTAACGTTCACCTGCCTCCGCTCACCTGTCCGTCTTTCACCTCTCTGAAGCAGTACTTGAAGCCAGACTGCTGGTTGTAGGTACCGCCGCCCCTCAGAGTCTGGGCCTGGATTCTAGCGCCACCTGCTGGAGCCGGAGCGCCAGCCGAACCCGAGGAGGACGAGGAGGAGGAGGAAGAGGAGGAGGAGGAGGTGGAGGAGGAGGAGGAGAGGGTCCGCAGGGCCGGGCTGGATCCGGACACCTGGAGCGACACGGAGGCAAAGAATCTGGGATTTAGTTCAAGTTGGACAGAATGTAATAAATAAAAACAAAGAAAATTAATCACACATGGAGATTAAACCAAAAAACTAAATTAGTAAAATAAATTAAACTTTTTTTAAGTTTAATTTTTACAACATAGTGCAAAATGAAAAAAATACAGAATCTACCAAATGAAACTATTTAAAAAAAAGTAATAAAACCATTAAAATAATGTAAAAAGTATTCAGGCAGGAAATCTAAAAAACAAAAGTGAAAAATAAATAAATTGAAAAATATTAGTAAGAATTAAATAGAAAATAGAATCAAATACACAATTTAAAAGAAATTCAAACTGAATTTGTAAAAAGACACAATTGGAAGAAAATCACATGAAAATCCTAAAATAAATCAGAATTCAATTAAATTCATAAAAAATCTGAAACCAAAACATTCCTTAGTTTCTTGAGCAACCTGAGCAGGAAGTAGATTCTGATTGGATGAGAGGAGATGACTGGTTTACCTTCATCACCTGGTGGATCTTCACGCTGGCCTCTGGGGGGTGCTGAACTCTGACCTTTACCATGCGGGGGTCTGTGCGTTTGGTAAAAGAAACTCAGACAAACCGAACGTTTCTCTGAAAACACAAAAACGTCTCATAAACACGTCGACTCACCTGCGGACGGCGGCGCCCGGTTCTGGCCGAGCGGCAGCAGGAACTCCGACCGCATCAGCTCCTGATTGGCCGCCGCGGAGGAGGGCGGCGGCGGCCGGACGATCTCATTGGTGGAGGCGGCGCCGGGGGGCGGGACGGGAATCTGGCAGAACCTCCCGGTGAAGTTAGCGGGGCAGAGGCACCGGTCCGTCTGCAGGCACAGGCCGCCGTTCTTACACAGCAGCGGGCAGAGGACTGCGGAGGAGATGGACCGGGTTCTGCTCAGTCCGGGTCCCTTTGGGTCGGAACCAGCAGCAGAACGGCTGGACAGAGGCTCAGTGAAAACTGACCTGCATTATTGGATTTTTTAAAATGTTATTACTGGTAATATTTGAAACCTTTAAGCTTTTTACGTGTTTAAATCCTGGAAGCTAACATTAGCATTAGCCTGAAACCTCCATGTTGTTTGTTCCTGTTAAATAAACTGAAAAACATTTAGATTATCTAATTATTCTTAGTTTGTCACAGAAAAGTACAACATTTATAATTAAATTTAAGAATTTCTCCAAAAATAAAATTTAAATGCAGGAAATGTGGAAACTTTTCTAAATATGTTGCTAAATATAAAATTTTATTTCTAACACTTTAAACATAAAAAAAACAAATAAGTACTTATTAAATGACATTTTAATAATTAGTGGTTTTAGTTTAAACCTACAAAGAAATAGAAAAAAATTAAATATCAAAATAATGTAAATATCAGATCCTGATAATTCACCAAAATATGGGCGAAATTATAAAGTTCAATATTCCAAGCAAAATGTTTAATGAGCTTCCAAAAACTAATCCAATCAGTAAAATGTTTAGCAAGACATTTTATTTTAATTGTTTGAAAAAAAGTTACAAAAATTAAATTATTCCACATTTTTTTCCTGAGTGGTTTGGCTTTGTTGGAATTCCCAGTTTGTAATCACCAGCATTCCCAGTTCATCCACATCGGAGCGCTAACAGGTGAGGCTGGCGCCAACAGAACCAGCCACCACTTCCTGTTTCCTGTTTGAGGCGACGCCACAGGAAGTGGCTGCATTGTTAGTCCGAGAGCCGCTGGAGTCCAAAACGCCGCCGATCAGACGGAAACCGACGGAAACCTCTGGGTGTTTACGGTGCTTTTACTTTGGAGACCAGCGCCATCATGGACCCAGAGTGAGTGAGTGTGTGTGTGTGTGTGTGTGTGTGTGTGTGAGAGTGTGTGTGAGTGTGTGTGTGTGAGTGTGTGTGTGTGAGTGTGAGTGTGAGAGTGTGTGTGTGTGTGAGAGTGTGTGAGTGTGTGTGAGAGTGTGTGTGTGAGTGTGTGTGTGTGTGTGTGTGTGTGTGAGAGTGTGTGTGTGAGAGTGTGTGTGTGAGAGTGTGTGTGAGTGTGTGTGTGTGTGAGTGTGTGTGTGTGAGTGTGCGTGTGTGTGTGTGAGTGTGAGAGTGTGTGTGTGTGTGAGAGTGTGTGAGTGTGTGTGAGTGTGTGTGTGAGTGTGTGTGTGAGTGTGTGTGTGTGTGTGTGTGTGTGTGTGAGAGTGTGTGTGTGAGAGTGTGTGTGTGTGAGTGTGTGAGTGTGTGTGTGTGTGCTCGCCACGCTCAGGCTAGCTGCTACAGAGCGGATTTGTCCTGCACGGTTATCGAACTGAACCACAGATGGAGCCCATCAACGCCGAGTCTGGAGCGAGTTTCAGGCCCAAACCCAGAAAACAGCCGAGCTCGGGGTAAACAAAACTGTGACATCATGAACAGAGAAAAATCACAGAAACACAAACAATCTGTTGGGCTCAGCGTAGGAGGAGAAAGCAAGAAATCAGATAAAAGGCAACATGGCAGGTTTCTCTTCAAAAAGACAAATGTAGTTTATCTCCTGTAAAAACAATAGAAGGGGTAAAACATCCGGGGGGTAAATACTTCTAAAGGGACTTTATGACCCCACCGGGATCCTGGCTCAGCTAGCAAAATGTTACACAATATGAAGTGAAACAGAGAAACGTGTTCCAACGTTGCTGCAAAGATCATGTTTCAGATTCATGTTTAAAAGATGAACCACTTCAAAACGTCGACTCTAAGCTGACCAACAGAATCAATAATCAATAATCAATCACATGAGGAACTGAAACAAACTTAATTTCCATTTCAATAATGTTTCTGTTTTTCTCTTTCTACCAAAAACGGGATGACAAAAGTCTTCAGTCTGCTGCTTTGGTCTCAACTAAACTCTTTATTGAAGGATAATTTTGTTTCCTGAGGCTTTATATTTAATTTCATTTATCGTTTGTTTTTTAAAACATCTTCCAGTTCCAGAGTTAAATGTTCATTTGAATTTAAAGTTTTTAAAGTTTACTGATCTTTGCAAAGGTTTTCTTGCACCATTATGCCATCATTACCATAATATTACTGGAAAATGGTCTCAAAACAACAATATTATCATTATCGCATTAACTTCTGGGACAATTTATCGTCCAGAAAACCATTTTGTCAAGAGGTTTCAGGTCATTTCAGTCATTAGCAGAGGAGAACCAACAACGTCATCAAAAGTGTCAAAGTGTTTCCATTGCAGATTCAACAATGTTGAAAAACCACTTCAACCTTGCGCAAAGACTTTAATTTAAAAAACCCATTTTTTTCAAAACTGGCATTTCCACTAAAATTCATTGTCACAATTTCCTGGTCAACGGAAAAACAGCTAGAGAGGAAAAAATGCTGCGGATATGTTACAGTAAATATCTGGTTTCGACTGCATTATGGATGAAATGCAACTGAAGTATGGCACAGCCAGACTCGGGTCGTCCCTCTCATGTCGTGGTGATTTTCTGGCTGCATGGGAAAGCCTGACCTGAAGGCTTTTATTTGGAAAATGTCGCGTAAGCAACAGTAAATCATGCAGAGGGAGTCAGAAGAGCTGCGACCGTTGAACTCATTACTGCGCCGCTGTAATGTTGGCTACAGTTTATACAAACAGAGAAAAACAAGACACTCCTTCAAACATTTCTGCTCTTCGTGTTAAATCACTAAAAGCTGAGCAGAGAACAGCTGTAAGGTCAGGGGAGTTGACCTCTGACCCCATGATGTCACCACCCCCACCCTTTTACCTCCCAGAGCGTGTTGGTGTTCATTACCTCACTGCAAGTTCAAACAGTCACACATCACCAGCAAAACATCCTGCACACATCAATCAGAGGCGCTGTGTGTGTGTGTGTGTGTGTACTTGCATATGCTACATATAGAGGACCAGTTCCTCCACTTTCACCCACAAATTGAGGTCACTGTGAAGAGCGAGGACATTTTCGCTGCAGCTCTACTTGTTAGGTTTAGAGATGCGATGTGAATTAAGTTTTGTTAAGATCAGGAATAGACTAGTAATGGTCAGGCTAGGGAGTGATTTAGGTTTAGGCAGTAGTGATCACCACTAACTAAACAACTAGCTGCGCCAACCATGAAGCAGTAATCGTAAACATTAGTTCCGCTAAGTGCTACACCAACACAATATTAAACCTAAGCTAATGCTAAAGCTCAACACTAACAGTATTTAACTAAAGCTAAAGCTCAATCAGTAAATTCAAATATGTTGTGTTTTTGTTTAACACTTCTGGCTTTTTACTTATGTAAGTGCTGTATTCCTCTGCATACAACATGTACACATTTGTTTATTTGTTGTATACTTGCAATTTGTTCAACTGAATATTTCAGCAGCAAGGCAGTTCAAATCTGTTGCACCATAAAAACACAAGAATAACAAATCATAAAAACATCATACAGTCAACAATTGAGAAACCAGTATCAAACAAAATGAATGGAGATCAATACAAAGTCCCAATATGGTGCTAAATATTAGGACTTTGTATTGTGTGTCTGCGTGAGCTGCTATTTATAGCACTGTGAAAACCGTAAACACAAAATGCATTGCAAGGACTTAACTCTGTAGCAAAAAAAAAAACGATTTCTGATCAAATCTATTGATTTGATCAGAAATCGATTAAATATGCTTGGAAATGTTCAGGAAGTAAATAAAGGTTCCTTTCTATTCTCAGAAATACTTATTTTCAGCTGTTACAGCTAGGAACTGGAGACCAGGCCTGAAATCTGGGTGACAGACTCCGACCTGAACCTTTAGAGTTACATAAAGACAGTTAGAAAGTCGACCTTCTGTCACCTAAAGAACATCTCCAGGACTAAATGACTAAAGTCCCAGCAAGATCTAGATAATTGAGTTTAAAATGCTTCTGTTAGTTTCTAAATCACTGAACAGCTTAGCACCAAAATAAGTTAAAGACACTAAAACCAACCTGTTCAGAGCTGCTTCAACACATTTGATGTGTATTTGCTTGGAAATTCAGATGATATATGACAAACTGTGATGTTTATTGCTTGTTTCATAATTGATGACTGCACAATGTTTTTATGTTTTCCACTTTGAACTGCCTTGTTGCTGTAATGTGTTACACAAATAAACTTGACTTATTTTGTTTTGAGTTGTCAGCTAATGAAAAATGAAAGCCACATGTCAGCGCTGTTTCCTCTCCCTGTTACTCTTTTTCCATTAAACTGTGCAACATTGTGTACTCATTAAGTTAAAATCCTTTGAGTTGCAGAACATAAAAGACATCTGGATCTTTCCAGCTATTCATGTTCAACAAATCCAGCTTCAAAAACAAAAACACACGATCAGAGTGAACGAAAAACCAAATTCATCCGTTCAATTTTCATTTAATTTAAAAGGAAGCTGCTGACAAACTGATCATCTTCAGAGTGAAACCTCAAGAACAGCAGCTCCTGCTCCAGGGCGTTAGCACAATGCTAATGTGGAAAGACGATAACAATGACTTGAGAGAAGCAGCTGCTCCTTTATTCTCCATCAGGGTGTGTCAGGTGACGTCCACCTGTGCTGTTTTTGGTAAACGTTCAGAGCCTGAACCTGGATTAGCATGTCAGCGCTAACAGAGCTCAGTGTGTTGAGTGAAGCTGCTCCAGATCAGCCATGTGACCTGCAGATCGCTGCGTCTGAAGAAGAGCCAGTGAATATTTTTGCCTTCTGGACTGATCCCAGATCAGGAGAAGTTAAATCATTGCTGTCGGCAGCAGCAGGTCTGACAGACGCTTTCTGCTGAAATGTCGAAGCTTTTCTGGTTTTGATGCAGTTTATGGGACCATTCTTGGAAACACTATATTTGAAGGGGGGTGTAAAAGACTGACATGACACTTTCATAAACACCTGTCATGAACATGAATAAGTCTTCATGAATATTTATGACTGTTGTCAAAGCGTCATTCGGTAAATCAGGACACTTTTAATACAAAGTTGACATTATTCAAAATGTCTTTGTTATGTCAGTCTTATTCACCCCCTTCAAATAAAGTGTTACCCCATTCTTCACTAGTTGGACTAATCTGATCTAATCTAATCTAATCTAATCTAATCTAAAGCTTTTAGTGGGTTTGTATGTTAAATCTGAAAGGAATTGATGAAGTTTTAACATTTTTATAGGTAAAATGCAGAATTTTTCTTTCTTCATTTAAAAACAGATCAAAATCAGTCAAGTTGGATGGAGAACAACAACATTTTAGGCCATAGATTCTCAGGTGTGGACTTTGACTAGGCCATTCTAACCAAACTTGTTTTACAAAGTGGTGGCTGTGGCTCCAAAGGGGACCACCAGGAGGCGCCAGGCGGGCCCCAGAAAACTGGGGGGAGGATGACAAAAATAAATGCAACGGTAAAAAAAACCCCCAAAAAACAGGATCTCAATTTCTTAAATTATTTTTTCTTTATCGTTTTTAATTTTTTTATGTTGTTAAAGGCTCATCTGGGGACGCGCAATGCTAACTAGCTTAGGCTAGAAATTATATTTTTCAGTGTTTCTTTATACTAAACATTTGTCACTACTTAAACAAACAAGAAAGAAATTTTTTTTCTATAATAAAATATAATCTGTGTTTCAATCATTTTAGCAAAATATAAGTTAAAGTAATTTATTGTAAAGTTCATTTTTCTGACTGGCTGCCAGTCAAATCACTCAAGCTAGCATAGCGAGCGCAAAATGGAAACGTTTCTGGCGAGAAAAAGACCAAAAGAACCTGCAGTGGAGGACGGCCGTCAAAACCCGAGAAGTCACGGAAAATTTAAATCAGAAGGCAGCGTTTATGCAACCGAGTGGAGAATTAAAAACACTAAAAGTTCATGTTTATTTACTTATTTTTGTAGCATTGTAAGCCTGTTTTAATAAGCAATACATCAATTAATCGCCTGATAAATTAAAACAAACTCCATAATTTCCATTTGCATGATTAATGGGTTTTTCTCTTGATTCTTTTCTACCAAAAACGAGAAGACAATCATCTTCAGTCTGCTCTGCTCTCATCTAGAATTTTTTAAGGACAATTTTGTTTTTTGTCTCCATTTTATTTGTTGTTTCGTTCATTTATTATATTTATTTGTTTCAGATGTGAATCAGCTTCTGCTATAATCTGGTTCGGCGCAGTGACGTTTATGATTCCCTTTTTAAATAAAGTTCAATAATCAACTGAAAGCTGAATTCTGATTGGTTTTAAACACTGTAAAGCAGATTTTAAAAGTTGTGAACATGAGATTAAAAAAAATATAAACCCCAAAGACGAGCCATGCACTCTTTAGACTCGGTGACATCTTTGCTGCCTGTGGCCAAAAATAAACTTGTTTAACAGAAAGACACGTTATTTTCTGACAAGCTGCTTTTCATGTTCCATTGTTTCATGCTGCACAAAAACCTCTGAAGTTTAACGTATGTGATGTTTCTGAACCCAATGCTGCTGAATTGTTCCATGTTTTAACAGAACGAAGTCTGAGCGCCCTCTAGTGGATTTACAGGAGTTATCGGATTGGTGGCTTGAACACAACCTAAAGCTTTCCCCGTTGCATCAGCGACCAGCCGTGCAGCCTGAATGTTGCCGGGTTTAGTCCCAGATCCTGGAAACTTACAGACTCTGAAGCCGGGACCGTGAGCGCCGTCTCGCCTTCCTGCGGCTCCGCCGTCGGCGCTGTACAGCGTGGTCACGTTGCCCTTCTCGCAGCGGTTGATGCAGCCGTCCTGGTTGCAGAGCACCTTGCAGATGGTCGGCGTGAACATCACCTGAATCCTCTCCAGTCCTCTTCTGGCTCCCATCTGTCCCCACGTTGGCCCAGGAGAGGCCAGGAAGATGAAGAGGAGCGGGAAGCAGGCGAGTCGCAGCTGCTGCATGTTCACAGTTGCAGGGAGAGTTTGTGAATTTGTTGCATGGCCAGAAAGCCTCGAAGCTCTACGCTCTCCGACTCTGAACTCGCTCTCAGTTTCTTGCTAGTTGGTGGAGTGAAAACAAGCACTGGAGGAGGAAAAAAAAAAGGGAGGAAGAAGAAAACGCCATCTCCCTCCCCTTCCCTCCCCGGTCAGTTTTCACTAAACCCTCCAGAGTGTGAGCAGGCAGAGAGAGAGCTGCAGATAATTGGAAGCAGTGTGCAGCGCTGGGCTCAACTCCAAACTAAATGTTTAGCAGGGATCTGCTCCTTTGGTCGGCGTGCGGAGCGCCAGCGGTTACTCCTCTTCCTCGCTCCTGAGGCCCCGTATCTCTGGTTTCGTAACGCGCTGCCGAGCTTTAGAGGATGTCAGGCTGATGATGCAACCCGGTTTTGGGTTTCAGGAGTCGGGTTGCTCAGTTTCTTCATGATGCTGCAGGCTGAGCAGGAACTGCTGAGTTTACTCACTTGTTGTTGACATGTTGTTGTCTGCTGAACCTGATTTGTTGCCGTCGTGTTTACATGACGCATCTGGAGCTCTGATTCCTTCCAGTTCCCTCTGCAGCTCCTCTGAGGAGCTTCAGGCTCAGCAGCTGGACTTTAAAGCTGGTCAACTTGTCCTAAAGCTCAAAGAAATAAAAAAGTCTCCAGATATTTCCTAGGAAGTGATGAAGTACGATCTGTCGGCGAAATATTGAAGCCTTGGCTGAGAAACACATCAAGGGAAACATCATGTTTATGTCCAACTGCTTTTCTACAAGGAAAGTAGAGTTTCTGGTATTATTGGCATGTAAATTCATCGTAGCTTCAGTTATTTTACCTCAGCTCATGCCAATTCATCTGACCGTATATTGGTTTATGTTATTTTATTAGCGCAAGCTTTGTTTATCTTAATTTCTCTTTTTTATGCACCTCAGTTGGATTTGTCGTAGTTTACCTCAGTTTAGTTTATCTTATTTTAACATTTACAGATTTGAGCTAAATGCTCATTTTGTTATATTTTTGTGATTTCTTGCATGGAAACAAACTCAAACATCAGAATCTTGTCACAGTTTCAGCTCTGACCAAGCTTAGCTTGATTCTCATCTCCCTTCAGTGCTCCGTCTGATTTTTCTCCCATTGAGTTTGATTTGTCTGGTTGAATTTCAACTGGGATAATCAGCAGACAAAAAGAGGATTCATAAAAGACTGACGTTGTTGTTTTATCTTGTAGTCTGCCTGTAGTTTTGGCGACGGCAGCAGAGGAAGTGAGCGAAGCCGTTCAGTCCGTGTTGGTCATGCTTCCAAATATGGAAGAACTAAAGTCGGAGCAAGAGGAATGTTTAAGACATTTTGTGCCTGATAGAGATGTCATGGCTCTACTCTCCATGAGTTTGTGTAAAGTAGACGCAATTTCCGGTAAGCTTTGTCAAGCTAACGCTAGCTAACATTAGCTACTAGATAAAATCAGATCCAATCGTTTAAAGCCTCCAGGAAGAAATCACTTCTCAAGAGCCGAGGGTTCAGACAGACAGAGCTGAGACGCCTGAATTCTTGGTGAGTCCTTTGATTGGAAGGTGTCCAGAAAGTATCGCTCAAACTGGTTCTTCAGATGGGGAAGAGCAGCAGCTCCACTCTGAACTCAGAGTCTTAAGTCTGATTAAAAACACCAATCATCTGAATACCAGAGGAACACGTCATACACCAGAGATGCCATAAAGCCTGATGTAGGAAGGAGGCAAACACTCTGCGAACAGGGATTACAGAGGCACGCAGGCCATCCGCCATCTTGCTACTAAGCTCTTCTTCTGTGGTGTGTAGCGCCCCCTGCTGATGTAGCATCCCTGGTTCCCACAATGACGGCTCTCAACAAAAGAGAGCGGTTGCTGTTGCTTTGTCTTCAGGTGTTCGTCACGCTGATGAACCGGGAAAACCACAGCGACCGACTGGAAACGGACTGGACGTTCTGGAACCTCGCTCTTCTAGTGGAAACGCACAGCATCAATTCAGAACCACATCCAGGAACCAAAGCAGGCTCCAAACTGCTTTGGTGGAAAGTCCCATCAGTAGTCTTCAAGGGATCGCCATCCGGAAAACCAGAGAAGTGAATGTTTTTTGTGTTTGTTTTGTCGTCATCTCAAATTATTGCATTGCATCGAGTTCCACAGAAACCTGTTATTAGCCCATTCATTTAAATGTGGTGTGTGCAACAGGGAGACATGTAGGACATGCAGGACAGGGGCCAGTCAGGAACAAGACTTAGGGTCACTGGTTCCTGAACCTGGATTCCCAAGCAAACTTCCAGGCTCAATGCAGAACACGATCGAACCTCCTCAAAGGTTAAACATCCTGCTGCAGTCTGGTTCCCCTAAAGGGTTTCATTCCCACCAGCCCAGTTCAGTCCGCTTTAACTCGACTCCAGTCTGTTTGTCTAGAAAGTCCGGTCCGGTTGGTGAGGTGTGAACGCTAACCAACCTCAGACCTCTGACCTCTGACCTTCCAAACCTCGGTCTGGGTTCGGCTGAAGTGAACTCTGGTTTGGTTTGAATGTGAACGCCAAGCGGACCAGAGTCCGCTCCAAAAGCAGGAAGTGGACTACAGCGCAGGGCATTCTGGGTAAATCCAACCAAAGCTAACGTGCTAGCCTAGCGCTAGCAGCAGAAATGGCTCCTGGTCTTTAGCCTAGAGAGAAATCCTCCAACCGCTAAAATCCTCCATCTTGTTTCCATCTGGTGAAGAAGGAAGTTGCTCTCAGCGTCTTCAGAGGTTTTTGTGTCGTTTCCTTCAGTGGTTCTGGGTGCAGCGCCCCCACAGGCCAGGAGGGGAACAGGTTGGTTTGACACAGAGAACCACAGCAGCTGGAGATGTTAAATGTTTTGGTACCAGTAGAACCGGGTCGACCGGACCATCAGGAGGAGAAACTTCCTAAGTGGTTTTTACTGTAGGCGCCTTTCTCCCTGCTGTTTACAACATGATCCCCACATTAGAACAACCTGAGCTCTTTCCTTCCTGTATCCATGGTTTTCCACTGTATATTCTTAATAGCATCATGTTGCTTCCAACGGAGCAGGGAAAAGTTGCCCATTTAAGGCTATCTGCGCTCGCTTGCTGGCCTCCCACCAGCAGAGCCAACGTCCTGCGAAGGCGCTGGAAAATGGACGGATTCCAACAAGCAAAGGCCTGACAGCAGGGATCAACCTGTGAGACCGACACCCGTCTGGTGTGCCAGCAGGGCCCCAACTGGGCCCCGGCAGGGCAGAGGACCACAGTGTTTGGCTGAATAGAGCCTGGTTGTGTCTGCATGTGTTTGTCTATGATCTCATGTCCTGACTGAATGAGGGCTGATGTAAAGTCAGGATCAGTGAAGCAGAAACACTACAAACACCACCAGTGGCAGAAAGTTGACCCACTGAGAGCATTATTATTATTATTATTATTTATTATTTTAGCTCCAACGTTACAGCCTCAGCTGGTCCTTTACTGTTCACTCTGACCCAAGGAATCAGGTTCTGCACTCTCAAAAACACAAAAACAGAATGTAAATGTGTTCAAGTACATAAAATTCTCTAAGCTCCTGCCATGTATCAAGTTGAAGAGATTTAGGGTTGATATTTAAGTTGTTTATCCCCCTGATGGTCCGGTTGACCAACCAGAACCAGAACCAGAACATCTGCTCCACCTCCAGCTGCTCTGAGTCAAACCAACCTGTTCCCCTCCTGGCCTGTGGGGGCGCTGCACCAAGAACCACTGAAGGAAACGACACAAAAACCTCTGAAGACCCTGAGAGCAACTTCCACTGAACCCAGACCGAGGTTGGGAGGACCAGGGGTCAGAGGTCAATAAGTATTCAGACCTCACCCGCCGAACCGAACTTTGACTAGACCAACGGACCGGAGTCGGGTCAAAGCTGTTTTCAGAGTTGGTGTTTTTTGTAGCCTTAGTGGTTGGACTTGATAAAAACATCTGCTGATAAAAACACAAAGATCCCAACAACAGAGGCGGTGAAAGTTGGATCTCTTGGTAAAACTAACAGCTAAAAGCTGCAGCTTCGCTTGTGCACATCAGAAAACCATCATGTTTCATCATGTTACGATTTCATTTTTCTTTTTGCACCAGTGTCCTTCACACGTGAATGAAACATTTAGACCTCTAGCTGATCCTGCGCCCCCTGATGAAGAACGGCCTGAGGCATTTTCTTCCAACAGCTGAACAATAACAGGAACTGTTTACTGGTCTAATCGCAGCAGTCAGACCTGAACCGTGTGACCGCTTGGACACGCAGCTTATCTGAGGTTTACAGTGAACACCAGGCCGCCGGCTCCATTAACACATCATGGACGGAAAACATTCCAGCAGCCGCAGCTTAGCGGCCTGCGCTGTATTCACTTTATCTCACAGAACACAACTTATCAGCCACAAAATGATCCACGTTCTGTGGCATGCTACATATACGACCCTGTTCATTTACTTAAACAACAACCCAACCGGCTGTCTGCAAGGCGGGAAGGAAAAACACACCGAGGTCCAACACTTACAGGAAAACATCAGGCTGGCCGTCTGCTGCGAAAAATACAGGAAAATGTCAAACAGGCTCATTTGAAGGAAAATAATCGTTTCTAGAAAGCATGTAATTAAAGTGTCATAACGCTTATTTTATCTGTGCAGTTTTTATTAAGAGGCTACAATCAAGAAAGGTAATCCTGAACCATAAATGATTTATATCGGATAAAATCTGTTGTAAAAACATTTAAAATGAGAGCTTTACAACTAATTTGATATGATTTTCTATTTTAAATTGAACCGTTTAATATTTAACTCTTTAAAGAAGTTTAGCTTGTAAGAAACCTGATGCTAATGTGGCGCTAATGCTACGCCAGCTGATACAATAATGAAATGTATTCTCCTGTACTTTATATCAGTCATAAAACATTTAATAGTTTTACAATTTCACAGAACAACGTGTTTTAAATCTAACTGTTTTAATATTTACTTCCTAAAGAAGTTTAGCTTCTAAGAAAACCCAAGCTAATGTAGCGCTAATGGCTAATGCTAAGCCAGCTAATATACAATAAGCTATTTATTTTCACATACTTGTTTCATATCAACGGATGTCTTCATGTTTATTCCAAAATTCTGACAGAACCATCTGAAACCGGGTCTCACTGGACCAGGAAACGTTTTCCGTTGCCCCGGGTTGCAGCACTGGCAGCCATCATGGTCTGCTGCTGCTGCTGCTGCAGCTCATCTGCTGCTGCAGGCCGTCAGCTGCTGCTGCAGCTCATCTGCTGCTGCTGCAGCTCATCTGCTGCTGCAGCTCATCTGCTGCTGCAGCTCATCTGCTGCTGCAGGCCGTCAGCTGCTGCTGCAGCTCATCTGCTGCTGCAGCTCATCTGCTGCTGCAGGCCGTCAGCTGCTGCTGCAGCTCATCTGCTGCTGCAGCTCATCTGCTGCTGCAGCTCATCTGCTGCTGCAGGCCGTCAGCTGCTGCTGCAGCTCATCTGCTGCTGCAGCTCATCTGCTGCTGCAGGCCGTCAGCTGCTGCTGCAGCTCATCTGCTGCTGCAGCTCATCTGCTGCTGCTGCAGCTCATCTGCTGCTGCAGGCCTTCAGCTGCTGCTGCAGCTCATCTGCTGCTGCAGGCCTTCAGCTGCTGCTGCAGCTCATCTGCTGCTGCAGGCCGTCAGCTGCTGCTGCATCGTCTGGTGGCAACGAGTGCTGCAACTGCAACGCGACTGATTTACAGCTTTTCCAAATGTTTGGTCCCGATGTAACAGTTTAAAGGACGTTTCCTCAGCTTTAGTTACGCTGAGTTCATGAAAAACCAACAACGTGTTTGTTCAGGATCTGCGCTCCCTCAGACGTCACACTGAGCGTTTTGACACAACAGAACATTTTTTATTGTTTTTCCACAATTTTGTTTTTCATAAAGAGCAAAAGTCTAATAATTATAATAAAAACGTTTTCAAAGGTCACCTGAGACTGACAGCCAAGTGTCATTTTTTATTTTCTTTTTAAAGTCAGTGCATTACAGTAGATATCCGAGCCATTCCCCTCTGACCTCTGACCTCCACTAACACTTCCTCCTGCTATACGACTGGCTGATTATTACTTATCTGAACAATCAGGGCGCGTCTGGCTTATAAGCAGGAAACAAACGTGACAAACTGACCTTCAGGAGCAGCGAGGTGGGAGTCGACCCGACCCCTCTGGTTCTGGAAGGCCCTCATGGTCGTTGGTGAAGAGGAGGAGGAGGATGAAGAGGTCAGTGTGTGTAGCTTCCTCTTCTCTCTGGTTATGTGCTTCATCAGCAGGGCGGCCATGTTGCCTCCTCTTCCTCCTTGTGATAAAGAGTTTCTCAGCAGAACGGACTGGGCCTCCCTCAGACTGACGCACAGAAACATTTCCATCAAATCCAGCTTTAACATTTTTAATATTGTCAAAATGTTCCGTGTTTTACGTCTCTATAGGTTCATGACGCAGTGAAAATTTCAAACCTTTATTTTTTCCTCACAGAAAAATCAGGATCTCAGAAAATCAGAAGGTTCTACATCCTACATTTTCTGGGTCGTTTCATTATTTGGTTTTGAGGAAAAGTTACGGCAAAACTGGAACCACTTTGTTAATAAATCTACTTCTAGTACCTAATATTATATTAAGCAGATGTTATTCATCTGCAAAACATGAAGATGAAAAAGTGTCCAGCTGCATCAACAGACCGGAAACTGAACCCCAGTTAGAGCAACTTCAACGTGTTTTTACCCACGCAAGTAAAAAACTATCAATCATTTAATATTTAACAATCACATCAGACAGACCAAAATATAAAGTTTAAATTTTGTGATTTTAAGAACCAAAAATGACAAAAATTCATGTAACAAAAAATAACAAAATCTGGCAAAAGAAAAAGTTTCCAAATCCGTTTCATTCAAGAAATAAAAACTAATAAAGCTTTAATAAAACCTGCAGGTGAGTTTCTGCTGACTTTTGGTTAAAACTCGTTTTTCATTCAGTGGAAAATCCAGAAATTTTATTTAAGTAAGAGTAGAAATACTTTATAAAATTACTCAAGTAAAAAGTACAGAACAGTATAAATACTCCTAAAAGTAATTTTTTTAAAAAGTTACTCAGGTAAACGTAACTAGTTACTTCCAAACTCTGCAACAGATTGGATCCATTTTAGATTTGAGGGCCGCCCAAGACCCTTCAGAGGGTCACAAATGGTCCCCGGGCCGCACTTTGGACTCCCCTGATCTAGATCCACCACACTCAGACGAAACCTTTTCTCTGTATTCTGGTTTTCTGGGCCACAGAGCTCAGCGCCGGCGCCGGACTGAAAGCCTGACCTGGGTTCCCGGTGTGCGAAGCGGACAGGGCAGATGAAACTGCCAGGGGTCTGCAGGGTCACGGTGCAGAGATCTGACACAAACTGTCTGAGCGCCGTTAAATCAGCCCCCAACAAAAACCAACAGGCCAAACCTGGGGGAGCCTCGCGGTTCCTCCATGTCCGTGTCGCTTAGATAGAAAAACAACTGGAAAGGAAACGATGAACATCGTTACAAAGCAGCTGCGCGGCCAAACCGAACTAAAGTAACGGCTCCAAAATAAACGTGGAGATAAAAAAGCAATTATTAAAACAACAAGGTAGAACAAGAGGATGCGATCATGTTGTGATGCAGTCTGTCTTTTAAAACAGTCTAGGATGCTGATAGGCTAATGGAAGGCTAACATAAGTTAAACCAAGCTAAGCTAACGCAAGGGAAGCTATCAAACTAAAATAAGTTAAACTCCATCAGCCTGAACTAAACTGCAATAAATTGAGATAAACTAGAATAGAGTAAACCAAGAAGAGCTAAAGTTAGCTAACCTATGATACGATAAACTAAGCTTAGTTAAGGTAGACTGCACTCAAATAACCTAAACTAAATTAAACTAACCCACAGCAGAATGACAGAAGATAAAGCTGATGTGAACTAAAGTAAAAATCAACTGAGCTAAACTGAGCTTAGCTAATGTAGAATTAGCCAAGTTAAGAAATGATTAAATATAATTAAGTCTAAATTAAGTCATGATAACCCAAACTTAGCCAAGATCAAATGAGCTTAGATCAAAACAGTTTAGCTTTATTTCTATAGTTTAAACTTTATAAACGGGCCAACCTGTTGATAATTTACAGGAAAACAAGTTTTCAGCCAACAGCCACTGTGCTGGAGTTAAAATCCTCATTTTTATCCGTAAGGCTGAGTTTGGTGTTTTTCAGGGATTTGCCAAAGAAGCTGGAGCAAACAGAGATGAAGCTGAAACTCTTTTGTGAAGTTTTCCATGTTGAGGCAGCAAAAAATGATTTGAATGATTCATAGCCATGAAACCGGTTCATTCACCTGAAAACGGGGAAGTTCTGGACTGAAATGGACCAGTCAAAGTCCAAGGAAAACCTCAGAATAACTTTCATAAACCCTGAATACAAACAAACAGTTTTATCCACAGTTGGTACGTTTAAAGACGGATTCACTCAGAATCCCTCCAGATCTTCCCACAGGCCGTCATGACCCAGGCTCTGACCTCTGACCTCTCAGTCGGGGCATTGAAGTTTGGTTTGTTCATCTACATTTCACACTCCCAGTCAGCTGCTTTACTTCTTTACAGACAAACAATCGGGTCTTTCTTCTCTTCTGCTTGAAGGAAACAAAGTGGACGTCGAGTGTTTCAGTACAAACCAGGAGTCCAACCCTCCAGAACTACTGTCCTTTGGTCCTTTTGGACCCTTTGGACCTGCAGCCGGAGACTGCTGATATAAACGATGCAGCTGTCTGTTTCAGCGCCGAGACTATCCATCCATCCATCCATCCATCCATCCATCCATCCATCCATCCATTTTCTTGCACCCTTGTCCCTTAATGGGGTTGTGTGGGGTGCTGGTGCCTATTTCCAGCTAACGTTTCGGGCGAGAGGCGGGGTCACCTGGACAGGTTGCCAGTCTGTCGTAGGGCAACACACAGACACACAACCATGCACACACACACTCACACCTAGGGGCAATTTGGAGAGGCCAATTAACCTGACAGTCGTGTTTTTGGACTGTGGGAGGAAACCGGAGTACCTGGAGAAAACCCACCATGCACAGGGAGAACATGGAGACTCCATGCAGAAAGACCCCAGGCTGGGAATCGAACCCAGAACCTTCTTGCTGCAAGGCAACAGCTCTACCAACTGCGCCACTGTGCAGCCCGCGCTGAGACTACAGAGGAAAAAAACACCTGTATAGAACAGGTGACAGTCTCCACCTGCTGGCTGAACAGAAAACTGCAATGAGGTGTGACGATTTGAGATGTACTGAGAAACAGACGAGGAAAGCCGCAGGGGTCCTCAAGTCCGGTCCTCGAGAGCTACCATCCTGCAACTTTTAGAAATATCCTTACTCCAACAGACCGGGATCAGCTCTAAACAGGCCTGGTAACGAGCCTTTCATTTGATCCAGGTGTGTTGGAGCAGGGAAGCATCTGAAAGTTGTAGGACGGCAGCTCTTGAGGACTGGACTTGAGCACCCCTGAGGAAACAGAGAGGAGACAGAGGGAGGACAGAAGACTGAGAGTGGAGAAAGTCAAAGGTTTGAAAGGTAGGAAGGCGCTGCAAGTGAACAGCTGAAGGTGAAAGATGATGAGAGAGTTGAGGAGATCGCACAACGTTTTGTTGTGTGAGGAGACGTCAGAGGACACGAGGGATTGACTTTTACCTCGGGATCTGCCTCTTCGTCTCCTCTGGTCTCCTCTCTGCTCCAGTCGGATCCTCGTCCTCTTCAACTTCCAGACTTGCTTGCAGCTCCAGGGACTCAGATCTCAGTTGGTTCCTGTTTTCGCTGTTAGTTTGGAGCTTCGACTCCAGGACATGTTCTGAATCTGAGCTTTGCCTCTCTGGATCTGGATCTGCCCTCGTCAGAGCTGTGCTTCCGGAAGACGTTCGGTTCAGAGACCTTAGGGCTCCTGGATCCCCCTTCATGCCCTCAGCTTGACCTGCTGGACGTCCAGACTTCAGAGGACCAGAGTCGCTACCGTTTAATGGCTTCTGAAATGAACCTGCAGGTTCAGGTTTCTGACTGGACCCGATTGGTCCAGCTGAGGCGGGATGGCTGGATGTCTCTGGAGGCCTTCCCACAGGAAGAGGAACGCTGGAAAATTGGCAGCGGACGCCATAGAAACCTTTCCTGCACAGACAGTTGTTGGGAAGTCCGCACGATGATCCGTTACGGCAGGGAGGAAAACATCTGGCTGCGGGACAAGAGGACAGATTTAATCCACACTCCTGCAAACGTCAAGCAGGGTGGAGGAAGGATGACGGTTTGGGAATGTTTTGCTACATAGGGATATCTTGTGTCAAGCAATGGAAAAATATGTTTGGACACCATATCATGACACTTGGTTACTGGAAATGAAAGATAGTTGTGCTAACAGTCACAGAACCTCTCGACAGGGCAAGAAGGTTGGGACATGGAGCCGCCGGTGAGGCAGAGGTGGGAATCCAGACTAGAGGCTGGAAAACATGAGGTCCAATTCAGGTCTGAGCAGCTAGACCCAAAGAAAGAAGAGACCCTAAGCAAGGGGGAATGCTGAGCACCTCCTGGCGGGTCAGGGAGCAAGGCGACCAACAGCCTTCAGAGGAAACGTCTTCACAAGGTAGACAGCAGCCCACCTCCAGGGAAACGGGCAGAGAATCAGCTTAGCAGTAGAAATGTCAATAATCTGAAGGGACTAAACGCCTCCACATGCTTCACTTGGTGTAGTGAAGTATGCTAGTGTCCCACAGTCAACTACTCGGCGGAAAAAAAGTCTTGACTGTATACAGCCAAGTTGATAGGCTGATAGTCGGCGGCTCTCTGACTGATGTGTCATGGCGGCCCTGGGTGGGCGCCTAGCCCAGCTAGCTACTCGAACCTGCTAACTATCCATTAGGATTACAGGAAATGAAGGAATTTATCCACCGGCTCACAGACCGGAGCCTGAGGGAGTCTGCGTGCGGCGCTCCTGGCAGGTCCGCTGGACAAACGCGTCCGAGCAAAGTACTCGGTGTCACACAGTAAACTGTCCGGCGGCACGCAGCGTTCACGTCGAGCTGTTCTGTAGAGAAGGTAGAATCGGCGCCATCTTGTGTCGCAAACGAGTCAAATTTCGAACAGCCTCAGATGGAAGCGATTATGAATAATGTGTTTGATACGTGAGTCTGGGAACATTTTGTGGCTTTCGGCACGTCGTTCTGACCTGGTCTGGGTAGATTTATGATCTGTCCGAAAAAAGGTCATGTTGGAAAATTTGACACCTTAAAACCTGCAGGAAACTCGGAGAAAATGAGACCTGAACGTCTTCATGGCGAAAATTAAACGAAAATCTGAATTTAAAATGAAATAAATCCGAAAGTAGAAAGTAGATGCTTACGCTTGGTGCACCTCCTGGTTTTAGGGGACACAGTCCAGCCGAGACAACATCGCCCGCCACAAACCCGCGGTCTGCGGAGAAAAGGGTCATTTATGGCCTTAAAACACGTCATTTATCAGGAGTGGGTCTGTTATTGAATAATATCTTGACTTTCAGAAGCTGCAGCTCAAACAGTTCGAGGCACCAGAAATCGGCTCTGCCGGTTTCTGGCCAATGTGGTGACAACATTAATTCTTCCATTAACCGTGTTTGTCTGCAGACTGTTGGGCCATCAGCTCAGAGACAAACAGTCATAATAACCACAGACAACCCGGATGTTCCAACAGCGCTGCTGCGCTCCTCACAGCGCCCCCTGGTGGCGGAGGAGCTAACTGAGCTTCAGCTTCATGAATAATGGATCACAACCAAAACTACAGTATGAAGGGATTCCTCTCATCCATCCATCATCCATCCATCATCCATCCATCCATCATCCATCCATCATCCATCCATCCATCCATCCATCATCCATCCATCCATCCATCATCCATCCATCCATCCATCATCCATCCACTCATCCATCCATCCATCATCCATCCACTCATCCATCCACTCATCCATCCATCCATCCATCCATCCATCCATCCATCCATCCATCCATCCATCATCCATCCACTCATCCATCCATCCATCATCCATCCACTCATCCATCCACTCATCCATCCATCCATCCATCCAACATCCATCCACTCATCCATCCATCCATCATCCATCCACTCATCCATCCATCCATCCATCCAACATCCATCCACTCATCCATCCATCCATCCATCATCCATCCACTCATCCATCATCCATCCATCCATCCATCCATCATCCATCCACTCATCCATCCATTTATCCATCATCCATCCAACATCCATCTGTTTATCCATCCATCTGTTTATCCATTTATCCATCCATTTATCCATCCATCATCCATCCATCCAACATCCATCCATCATCCATCCATCATCCATTCATCATCCATCCATCATCCATCCATCATCCATCCATCATCCATCCATCATCCATCCATCCATCATCCATCCATCCATCATCCATTCATCATCCATCCATCATCCATCCATCCATCATCCATCCATCCATCATCCATTCATCATCCATCCATCATCCATCCATCATCCATCCATCCATCATCCATCCATCCATCATCCATTCATCATCCATCCATCATCCATCCATCCATCATCCATCCATCATCCATCCATCATCCATCCATCATCCATCCATCATCCATCCATTCATCATCCATCCATCATCCATCCATCCATCATCCATCCATCATCCATCCATCATCCATCCATCTGTTTATCCATCATCCATCCATCATCCAGCCATCCAACATCCATCCATCATCCATCCATCCATCCATCCATCTGTTTATCCAACCCTCCATCCATCCATCATCCATCCATCCATCATCCATCCATCATCCATCCATCATCCATCCATCTGTTTATCCATCATCCATCCATCATCCAGCCATCCATCATCCATCCATCCATCCATCCATCTGTTTATCCAACCCTCCATCCATCCATCATCCATCCATCCATCATCCATCCATCATCCATCCATCATCCATCCATCTGTTTATCCATCATCCATCCATCATCCAGCCATCCAACATCCATCCATCATCCATCCATCCATCCATCCATCTGTTTATCCAACCCTCCATCCATCCATCATCCATCCATCATCCAGCCATCCAACATCCATCCATCCATCTGTTTATCCAACCCTCCATCCATCCATCATCCATCCATCATCCATCCATCCATCATCCATCTATCATCCATTCATCATCCATCCATCCATTTATCCATCATCCATCCCTCCGTCTGTCCGGTGTTGTTCTTCAGATCCTCTCCCGTTGTGTCCGGGTTCTGCTGGTTCTGGCTCAGAGGTTCTGGTTTCGGTTCAGTCCCTGAATGTTGTTGTTTCGGGTTCAGGCAGCAGTGAGTTTGGATCCGGCCTCCGCAGAGGATTTAGTCATTACTCACGGCGAACTGGTCCCATTGAAGCGGAGGAGGCCCGCTGACTGGACCCAAACTGGACCCAGTGACCGCCGAGCCACAGACAGTTTCACCTTCAGGCTCCAAGGTCGCGGTGGGAACCAGCTCTCCGGTTCTGCTGGTTCTGTTGCGGATGACGGGCCTGGAAGGTGTTTTCTGCTCATGAATGAACCGAGTGTCTGAAGTCGCTAACTGCCTGAGACGAGTCGGGCCGCCTGCCTGGAGTCTGTTTCTGCGGCTCACAGAGCAGTGGAGTCGCCCGGTGGAGGAGGAATGCTGGGAGCTGCAGCATCAGCTGCTCGGTTCTCTCAACACAAAAGGAGGAGATGTTTGAAGCTCAGCCTGTGTGCAGAGCAGAGGAAGCAGCTTTCACCCTCTGGGCCGTCAGTCTGATCAGTTTCTGCTGCCTGGAGCGTTCAGAGCTGAACTCAGTTTCAAAATAAACACCAACAGATGAATAGATCTGCTCGTTGAGCCTTTTCCAGGAAGCAAAGCCGCAGTAGTGAGAACTGACTGAAAAGCAGAATGATGTGTTTTTCTTTTGTTTTTCTCTACAGCTGCTCTGACTGGTTATGATGCTGCCATCACCGGACTGCTCTCCCTCTGCGGCTGTTTACGTTTCACTTCTTTCTGTTTCCGTCTCTGCTCCGTTTTCTCAAAGCTTCAGATGGCCGCTGGTTCTGAACCTGGTTCTGATTCTGAACCCGGTTCTGATTCTGAACCCGGTTCTGATTCTGAACCCGGTTCTGCTGAAGGTTCCTACGTGTTAAGTTTTCCTCTCCACTGTCGCCACATGCATCGGATCGCTGTGAACTGGTCTCCTGCCGTGGAGGTTTGGAGGCTCAGACTTCATGAAATGTGTTAAAAAGATGAAGCACAAAGTTTAAATGGCCGCCTGCTCCGTCAGCTGACAGGGTTTAAAACTCGCTGGTCTGGTGTTGACTCTGAACCCGTCACTGGACTGTCGCTCAGCAGAAACAGAGTTTCAACACATTCCTGATGTTTCTCAAAGAAGCTGAAGGCAGAAAGTATTCAGGATGAAACAGATGTGATCATTAAGCTGCAGCAAAACAGCTGCAAAACAAACGCGTGAGCCATCCGCACTCTTCAGCTGTGAGTTGATACAAAACAGCAGTAAAAACTCTTCAGTTTTTACTGAAGTGTATAATTCACGTCACGTTTTATGGATACAGGAAACATCTATAACTCCATAAACACTAAACATGATAAATAATTCATCTCCTGTGCGTAAGACACAAACATTTAACAAAAAAACCGCAAAAAATCACTGATAATCAGCTCAGAAATTAAAATGATTAATTGAAAATATTGAAAAATAAAAAAGATTAAAGGAGTTCAGAGAATAATTTGCTATCAATCAGATGGTGTCTTATATTTAAAGACATGAAGAAAAGTTAAAGACTAACATTAACACCAGCATAACTTTTATTTTAGTGAGTTTCGGTGAAGTTCCGGTCCGCGGTGTTCCTCCTGCTGCTCACCCGCTCAGAGCTGCTCTCCTCCGGGCTCCACCTGCCGGATCGCCGGTGCTCTGGCTCCGGAGCCCGGTCCGGACTCCCTCCGGTTCGGTCTGCAGCTGTCCGCCGGGTCGCACGCCTCCGTCCTCCGGCTGAGGAGGCTGCGACGCGGCGCTCCGGAGCATCCAGCCGGTCCACAGACACAGGAGCCCCAGCCGCATGATGAGAGCCCGCAGACTGCGCAGAGAGCGGACCCCGGCCTCGTTCACCTCCGGGTGATGCGTTCAGGGTCACTGCTGCGGTGGGAACGTCTCCACAGACGGGTCACAGCTCCAGGGCCGAAGGAAACTGAACAAGGGACCAGGGCCGGACCAAGCCTTTTCGGGGTCCCCCATACCAACATGTCAGCACCAGCAATGCTAACGGTGCATAGCTAGCACCGTTAGCATCACCAGCTTATATCATGCTGGTGATGCTAACGGTGCATAGCTATGCACCGTTAGCATCACCAGCTTATATCATGCTGGTGATGTTAACGGTGCATAGCTAACACCGTTAGCATCACCAGCTTATATCATGCTGGTGATGCTAACGGTGCATAGCTAGCACCGTTAGCATCACCAGCTTATATCATGCTGGTGTTATGGCTGTTGATTCTAACTTTAAAGGAGTGGAAACCTAGAAATAAATAATTTAGATCTAGAAATGCAGAGTAGTTAATTGTGCCATTTTATTTTAATGATTTGAAAGTAGACACTAACTTTACAGAAAACAAGTTGACAAGTTTGACATCGTATATTTCCCCAAGAGCGGCAGCAGGGAGAGATTAATGTCACCACTATAAAAATAATATAGAAAATGGTTTCCATGTGTAACATCATTTAGTCTGTAATATTCAGTGTTATTTATGTATGTCTTTTATTTTGAAAGATACTAAAATTATCTTGTGGAATTTTATTCTGAAAGAAACAAATATGTTTAATTTGAATTACAAAAAGTTTTTTACTCAAATTACATGCTTTTATTTTGAACTTTGAATTGTTAGCATTTTTATGCTACGATAAAATATGTCAGTATTTATTTGCAGAGTAATAAAGGAAGCAGTCATGTTTCCCTTTTATGACTTTTATTTTTGAAAGAAATCGCTGTACATATGGAATGTTTTATTGTTATTTGTTTGATTAAAAGTTAGCTTTTCACATTTAAAAACTACTTTAAAATGTGTGTAAATATTAGTTTGTAAAGATTTTTTTTCCTAATTTTTGAAAGAAATTATAGTAATTGTAAAAATACTAACTTTTATTTTGTAAAAAACTCAAAGGAACATTTAATATTTTATTGTGAAACTTTAGACTACTTACTTTATTTTTGAAAGACATTTATAAAGTTGTAAATGTAAGCTTTTATTCTGGAAAAAAATCTACTTGGAAGGTTTGTGTTCAGTGTGAAAAAACCTATTATAGATTGGAAGCTTTTATTTTGAAATAACTTCAAGAATTCAACGACCTTTTATTTTGAATGAAATGACCGGAACCTGTATTAGCTTCAGCTAGCTTTATGCTAACCGTTGAATTTGGTCCGCAGCCTGACTTTCTGCGGTAAAGAGGGACACAGCGCACGGTGTGTTCACTACTGGACCGTCGGAACCGGTTTAAAAAATAAACGGGGTTTGGAGTCGACCTTTTTGTGGACCGTGTCAGAACACACACACACACACAGCGGAACCGAACTGAAGGTTAGTTAGCCTAGCCTGTTAGCTGTTGGGCTATTCCAGGAGAGGAATGGACCTGTTCGACGACCTGCCAGAACCGACACAGACGTCCGGTGAGTCCATAGCGACCGGTACCGGCAGCAGCTGAGATGAGGCGCGGTTTGGTCCCAGAACCAGTCCGGGTTTAGCAGCTAGAACCAGCTTCTCATTGATGCATCTGCTAAAAGAAAACATCTGCAGTGGACTCAGAACCAGAACCAATTAACACATCTGGTTCTGCTGCAGAAATCTAATGATTACTGCTGACATGAACTGGATCTGGAACCGAACTGAGTCCAAACCAAAGCCAGTGATGGTTCTGCAGAACCGAAGTGTTAACATGAGTTTAGCTTCAGAAAATCAGATAAATCGCTGAAAATAAATTGGTTAGTGAGGCCGATATATCGATATCGGTCCGATAAGTAAAGCTGGGCAGATGTTTATTTCCATCATGTTGCTGCTTGTGTTTCTGGAGGGAGTTGGTCTGTTTGGTCATGTGACCAACCGGAGGTCCGTAAGCATCACATTATTTTAATTATATAGGGAAATATAATTAATATCGGCCAAAGCAATAATATCAATATTTGGATATCGATGTCAACTAAAGTTTTCGTATCAGTGCAACACTAAAACCCAGTGAAGCTAAACTGGGACCATGAAGTTTGATTTAAAGAAATAAACTTTGAAACTGAGAAAAAATTAAAGATTTGAATTTAAGAAATATCCACTATTTTTTTGTGAAACAGAAAAAAAGATTGAAAATCTATTTTAAAGATTTCAAGCAAAAAAAAAAAATTGAGATTGAAAACAAAGATTTAATACTGAAAGAAATGTATAAAAAAAATTAAACCTAAAAATGACTTGAAACTTAAAACATTTAGAAATAAAAAAAAAAAATTGAATCTGGTGGAAAATTGTAATGAGATTTTGAAACAGACAAAAATGAATTGAAAAACAATTTTGAAGCGTAAAAGAAAATGTTTGAAAAAGAAAAAAAATATTGAGATCAACATTTTTCTGTGAAGACAATATTCAGCTGTATAGCAGCTAATGCTAAAGCTAAAATAAGCTAAATTCAGCCAGCTAATGCTATGATAATGTTAGCTTGGTGATCTGAATGACCTTCCTGTCTTTAAATGTCTTCTTGGTCTCCAGTTGCTCCTCCAGCTCAGGATGAAGAGGACAGAAGGTTCAAACGGAGGCGAGACGACGAAGAGGAAGAGGAAGAGGAGGACGAGATCAAGAAAGTTTGTAGAGAAGGTTTTCAGCTGTTCCACCACAATGTTTGTTTTCTTCCTTTGCTCTCTTGAAGCTGTCAGCCGCTGAGTAGCCGAGGCGAAGCAGCAGCCGACCCACTCCGTCTGTCTGTCCGCCGCAGGTCTGCCCCGGCTCAGAGGCTACGCGGCCGCGCGGCGCGGCGAGCGCGACGAGATGCAGGACGCCCATGTGCTGATGCCCGACATGAGCAGCTGTCTGTCCTCGCTGCCGGGACACGTGTAAGACCGCCTCAACTTCCTGTCTCCCTGACTTCCTGTTTCCTGTCCTGCTCTGGTTCAGGAGGACAGAATTGGTCTCTGTCTCTGCAGCTCTCGCGTTTCGTATTTCGCCGTGTTTGATGGTCACGGCGGCGCTCGAGCGTCTCGGTTCGCAGCTGAAAACCTTCACCTGAACCTGGCCAAGAAGTTCCCCTCAGGTGAGTCTCACTTCCTGTCCAGGCGGGATCTTCTGATGAACGCTTCTTGATGGCGTCTCTTTTCCAGGAGACGCTGAGAATCTGGACAAGCTGCTGAAGAAGTGTCTCCTGGAAACGTTCCGGCAGACAGACGAGGACTTCCTGAAGAAAGCCTCCAGCCAGTAAGACCTCAAAACGCTCGGAGCTGAAGGAGCGCCAGGGGACGCGTGCTGAGACGCCATCTTGTTTCTGTGAGCAGGAAGCCGGCCTGGAAGGACGGCTCCACGGCCACCTGCGTCCTGGTGGTGGACGACACGGTGTACGCCGCCAACCTGGGGGACAGCAGGGTGAGCTGGGCTCGGCGCAGCGCCCCGGGGTTCCTGCAGGGGGCCCCGCTGAGCAGCAGCTGCTGTGTGTCTGCAGGCGGTGCTGTGTCGGACGGAGGCGGCCGCAGACAGCCAGAGGAAGTCGGTCACTCTGGCACTCAGCAAGGAACACAACCCGACCATCTACGAGGAGCGCATGAGGATCCAGAGGGCCGGAGGCACCGTCAGGTCAGCCCGCACGCAGCAAAGGATTGTGGGAGGTTTACCTGAAGCATAGAGGTGAAGGCAGCCATGGGAACAATTTTACAGCGTCAAGAAGGAAATATTAATACCTGTAACAGTAACATTAAATATGGAAATCAGCTCACAGCTTTGTATCGGTGTTAAAACCAATAAACACGCCGCATACGGGCATTTTCTCCAACCCTGTCGGCCCAAATCCCCCACAGAACTGAGTCCTACGGAGCTACATTAGGGCCGAATGGTTTGTCAAAAATATTATCGTTTCAAACTAAGACAACGTTTTGACATAAAAGACATGGATTTGAAACAGGAAAAAAAATGAAATAAGAAATTATTTTAAACTGATAAACGGAAAAAACAAAAATAAATAGAATTATAAAAAATTGGAGCCTAAAAATTGTGAAGAAGTCAATTAAAACTGAAAAATAATTAGAAGCTGATAAAAATTATATTGAAAAAAATAAACTGAGAAAGTGAAATAAAATGAATTGTATTATAAACATTATTTGAAACCAAAACAAGGATTTGAAACGGAAGGATGAGGATCCAGAGACCCGTCCGTAAAGCGCCGTCTGTCTGTCCGTCTCCACAGGGACGGCCGCGTCCTCGGCGTCCTGGAAGTGTCCCGGTCCATCGGAGACGGTCAGTACAAACGCTGCGGCGTGATTTCTACGCCCGACGTGAGGAGGTGCCAGCTCACAGCCAATGACAGGCAAGAACGCAGCCGCACTCGCTCCCTGCTCCAAAACACCGACCGCCTGTTCGGGTCGGAGGTCGTGAGGTCAGGATGATCCGCTGAATAACAACGGTCTGAACTTCTTCCTTCTCTCTCTGCATCCGTCTACTTCAGGGTCAAAGTTCAGGGATTGTTTGAGACGCTAAGCAGCTGCTTCCAGTTGTTGCCATGGTTACTCGAACTCAGAAATCCTTTCAGCTGCTCAGCATCCATGAAAAGAAAGAATAGTTGTGCAAACCGGCAAATATTCAGCCAGGAAATGATGAACAAAAGTCAGAAAGAAGAAACCAGAGCAGAGCAGCTCCACCATGCTGCCACCAGGAGGCGCTACTCTAGATTATTCTGGATTATATTCTAGTTTCTACACAGAGGAAAAGGGAAATGAGGTGGGAATCTGTTTAAAGAGAAACCAGGCAGAGTTTAAGCTGGTCCACGTTTAATCAAACCGGCAACAATTGTTGCCAGACATTTTTTCTAACTTCTAGAAGCTCTAAAAGAATGGTTTAGACTTTTGGCTAATTGAAGTTTTAAAATAAAACAATAGTGTGTCTAGTCTGGGCAATATCAGTTTCATGTACGTAGTGTGAAAGGTCACATGACCAGACCTCGTTACTTCCTGCCTGATGCTGGAGGTAAATGTCTGTCACAAACCTGAAGTCAGTAAAATATTTAAATATAAATAAAATATTTTGAACACATGTTCTTCTACTGACATGTAAAGAAAATGATATCCCTTCATTCGTCTTCTGATCATAAGAGTGACTGTAAGCGTGGCATCAATGCTGGCATAACACACAGACAGCAGTTTATTCCACAGGCCCTGCTGTTCCCACACAGCTTAAACCAGCAGATGTTTTAGATCTTCTGGGCCTGAAGGAACCTCAAAGTGATGTTTTCTACATCAGTGGCCCCCAACCTTTTTATTACAGTGAAGACTTGGAAAATTTTGCCCCCCCGCCCCCCCGCTCCGGGGGGGCGGGGTGGGTTTGGTGTTCCCGCTAAATCCTGAATATGCCCTATTTGGGTTTTCTTGGCCCTTTTATCGCAGCCTGTGGGGTTTTCCTGACATGGAACGAGAACGACCTGCTGAATGTGACGGTAGCCAATCAGAAAGCGCGGTGACGTCAGAACAGAGGGGAATCCCAAACAGCTGACATATCGAGCAACTGAGAGTCCGGTGGATATCAGAGATGATATGTGGAAATGTTTATTATTAAATCTAAAGGTCATTATTATGTTTATTAAGTTAAAAATGTTAACTATGAAAAAACAGTCACCTCCAAATCATAGAGCAGCAAATAGAGCAGCTGCTCCCGTCGTCTTTCATCCACCTCCTTTTCTTTTTGTTTCATCTTTTATCTCTAAAATGACTCCACAAACTATCACTATTGCTTCTACATCGTCATCCGTGTTTGGTTATTCTAAATTCCTGCTATGTTGGGGGTTTTACTGGATTATCCTCTGGAATCAGGATGTTCTGACTGGAATCGGTTCGTGTTGCTCCTGCCTTGGACACACGAACCGATCGAACCTGTTGGACTTTATCAGCTCTGTGGTCACAGAGGTTTGGAGAATCGGCCGACATTCTGAAATCTTTCCGTCTAAACCAGACTTAAGACTCACAAGCTCTACTCATCTCCTCTCGACCCAAACGCTCTGACTCTGGTCGCTATGGTAACGTTTATATATCCCTTCAAAATAAGATACAGATACATTTTACTTTTGTGAAAACTTTAACTCAGGATAATGACTAACGGAGCCCTGAGCTTGTTTCTCTGCAACCAGACGGTTCCATCTGGGAGAGATGAGAGACAATAACACCTGAAGTGTTGCTTATATCCACAGCCTGCTTGGTCTCTACGTGGTGAAGCAGCTTGAAGCTTCATTGCCTATTTAGCAGCCGGTCGCCGCATGTTATGCAGAGCGGCTTGTAATGTGGGACTCACCTACCGGTCCGGGATAAATCCATCCTCCTGTCTCTTCATGGGCCTTTTCCCCTTTGCAGAGAAACTTTCCAAAGACATCTGATCTGTTTCTTACTCATTTTGCTGCTTGTGGGCTCAATGTTGGCGCACAAGTAACCGAGAGAATCCAGTTAAAGGATTTTCAAAATAAAAGATCCTCCAGACTCAAATAATACATAAAACGGAAATATTTCACTATTTATTACGTGGCCCGGTGCCAATTGGTCCACGGACCGGTACCAGTCCACGGACCGGGGGTTGGGGACCACTGCTCTCCATCACTGTCATTCCCACCGTAGCCGCCAAAAGGCCTACGCACTGAATGACCACGACAAGATGGCGCCACGCCTGAAACTCCTTTAGGACAAGAACAAGCTGCAGGTCTTGGTCTGGTGGAACTGGGAGAATTTCCTCCCAGATGCACATTTGTTCACACTAACATTTTCGCCTGACTTTGATGAAATTAACAAATCCGTATAAATATAAACAGCTTAATCTCCTCCAACATTAATAGACGTGTTTTTCTGCAGGTTCATCCTTCTGGCCTGTGACGGTTTGTTCAAAGTGTTTTCAGCCGACGAAGCCGTCAAGTTTGTTCTCGGCGTCCTCCAGGTGTGATGTCCGTGTCGATGCTGTAAATCTGCCTGGATACGGTTCTGGTCTGACAGGAAGTGAGGTCACAGAGCTCCTGTGTCTTCCTGCAGGAGGCGAGCGTGGAGCAGAAGGACGAGCTGACGGAGGAGGAGCTGCGCTTCGAGGCGGCGTGTCAGCAGCTGGCCAGCGAGGCGGTGAGGCGAGGCTGCGCCGACAACGTCACAGTCATCCTGGTTTCCGTCTGCCACTGAGCGCGCTCAGAACCACCATCATCATCATCAGCAGCAGCAGCATCATCCTGCCGGCTTCACTCTGCATGTCTCGTTCGTTTGCAAATAAAATCTTTTTCTTTATCTTTTGTCCTTTAGATTTTCTGTGATTGACTCAGATGATGTGTTCAGGAAAAAAGCAGACGTTTATAAAGCAGAGCTTATAAATGTATATATATAGATATTTGTTTTCATATATTCTGGAGCTTTGAAAATGAAAAAAGAAATTTGTTTTTTATTGAACGAGTTTAGGTTCTTAGTTGTGTTACTGCATTTTGAAAATTTGAATAAAATAAAATGTGGAAGGAAAATTAGATGTAAAATTATAAATTCAAAGACTTTTAAGGCTTCTATAATGATTAAATACTTAGTGATTTTCTTTTTCCCAAATTAAAATTTCAATGAATCAGTCAAGATTATGAAAATATTTTTGAAATTATATAGATCTATATGTTATTTACAAGGTAAATCAAATATCTAGAAGCATTTCTGAATTACATTATGAACTTCAGTAACATTTAAACATGTTAAATGTTTATTTTCTCCGTGTTATTGACGCTCGGTGACTGCAGTTCCACTCCCCGCCACTGGGCGTCTCTCCTGTTGAACCGACGCCAACTAAACCGGGTTATTATCTGACAGTAAAACGGACACAGCTGTCAGGGGAATAAAACAACAGGAACACCACATATATTCAGTTTTATCCGAACCGAGCCGGTATGCGGATCGGACCGGGCTCTCTCGAAGGCTTCGTGCAGGTTTGTGTCCACAGGGTGTCATTTTAAAGACACGAATCACCGGAAGTTAGCGGATTCTGCAACGGAGCTAACAGGCTAACTGCTAACTAACGGTTAGGATGTTGAACGAACTTCATTAAAACTCGGTGACGTTACCAGGGGTCCTGCGTGACGTCATGGAATCCCTTTTAGACTTTGAGGAATGCATCAAGGACTCACCCGAGTTCAGGTAAATTCCGTTTTTATTCAGAGGTTATGAATAAATAAGATTAATTCAGCTGTTAATGATCATACCGACTATAAGCTGAAGAAACCTCCTGGAAAGTGATTCCAGGTTACCATGGTGATGGTGTGTTTTACTTCTTCAGGCTGACTCTGGATCAGTTTGAGGCAGATGTTTCCCTGCTGGAGACTCATCTGGATAAGGTAAGCTCTGGTTTTTCCTCATTCTGATCACCTGACCTGAACTTTTCCAACATTAAACCTTCACCTGCTGCTGGATGGACAGTCTCTCTGCTCGCTGTCTCTGACCAATCAGGTGATGAAGCTGTGCGGGAAGATGGTGGCGGCTGGTCAGGCGTACAACGCAGCCAATCAGCTGTTCCTGAGCGGCCTGGCTGAGCTCCTGTTGTATCAGAAGAAGGAGTCGGTGATCATGGTGAGACGTTGCTGCGCCATCGCCGCTCGTCTGATTAGTTGGGATGGTTTCCTGTTTCCTGTGTGTGACTTCCTGTTTCCTGTGTGTGACTTCCTGTTTCCTGCTACACAGAGCTGCCTGAGCCAGTTCCAGCAGGGTCTGCAGGAGATGCTGAGCTTCCACACCGTGAGTCCTCCTGTTGTCTTCTTCTCTGGCAGCTGGAACTGACTGACTGACCTCTGACCTCTGCTCCTCAGATGCTGCTGGACCAGATGCAGAGAGCCATCATCCAGCAGCTCTCAAGCCTCTGCTCACAGTGAGTCGCTCCTCATCCACCAGGATCCTGTTCCAGTCTTGATCCAGCCCAGATCTTATGACCACCCAGTCCTGATCCGGTTCCAAGCTGATCCTGATTCAGTCATCATCGGATCCTGATCCGGTCCTGCTGTTTGTTCCTCCCAGGTTCCGGCCGCAGCTAGCCGACACCAGGAAGGAGTTCGTTCGGATCGGAGAGGATCTGGAGACGGCGGCGGCGAAGAACGCCCAGGTGTCGCGCCACAAGGCGGCCGACGCGGAGCGGGCGAGCCACCTGCTGCTCGCCACCCGGAAGTGCTACCAACACTTCGCCCTGGATTACTGCTTGCAGGTGCGACCCGGACTGGAGCGGGCAACCGGGCCGACATTAGGTTCTCTAAACTCTGGTTCTGATTCTCTTCCAGCTCAACACCTTTAGAACCCAACAGAACATCGACGTCTTGAACTCTGTGAGTCGTTTCTGCAACGTTTTGGATAAAAAACGATTCGTTTCGTTGTTTTTGTGAGCTGCGTTAACGATCCGGTTTCTCAGGTGTTCTCCTTCGTCCACGCCCAGTTCACCTTCTTCCACCAAGGCTTCGACCTGCTCAGAGACCTGGAGCCCAGCATGAAGACCATGGGAGCTCAGGTAATGACCTCTGACCTCTCTGGTGACCCCTGTTGGATGATCTGACCTGCTGTTTGTTCCTCAGCTGTCTCAGCTTTCTGCCGCCTGCTCCGCCAAGAGGAAGGAGCTGGAGAACCGACACCTGCTGGTCCAGCAGCGGGTAAGGAGCCGCCTCCCGTCTGGGTCCGGTCCGGTCCGGTCCGGCATCAGACACAGCTGCAGATCCCAACATCTCACTGAATCCTGATGATTAAACTGAGGCAGGAAAACTGAACCGAAATGACTCCCACCAGCAGATGGCGGTATTTCTTCCTTCTGCTGCCTCAGAGTGGCGAGTAACAAAATGTTAAACTTTCTTTCCTCATCGTTTTCTTCAGGTGTCGTGTTTCCATCAACTTCTTTTTTTAATTTGCTTCAGAAAAGGTTCATGGAAAGGCAATATTCAAAATAACTTCCTCATTTTCCTGACGCAGCGAACGTTCCCATCCACTGGTGGGTCTGCGCCTTACCAGAGGCACCAAACTCAGAAACCTCCAGCTGCGAAGGGACGGCTCTCTCCGCTCCGTGCTAGTTAGCATCCACTACTTCCTGTTAGCATTCGCTTTGTCCTGTTAGCAACTGCTACTTCCTGTTTGTAACAGCCATGTGTAGCATCAACATCTGATGACATCACTCTAATTGGCCAAATACATGGAAACCCGAATAATTCATATTTTCTTTTTTTTTTTTAAATGTTTTTGTGTTTTCCATCTGCGGTTTAATGAGGAAAACATATTTTAGCACCACAAAACGAGATCTCTGCATCCGGCGCTGCGTTCCCACAGCTCCTCCGTGTTTTTGCTCGTGTACTTTTAAGATGTGAAGGTCAGCAGGAAGTGACGCTGCCGATGTTTCCTCAGGACGCTTCGGGCGAGCCGATGGTCAGCTCGGGTCCCGACAGCGGCGACATCATCCAGGGTTACCTGTTCAAACGCTCCAGGAGGAAATCCAAGACCTGGAAGAGGTGCGGAGACGGGGGGCGCCGTTTGGAAAGTCAAAATTAACACCAGTCATTTCATAAGAGGAAACACGGGGCTTCATCTTCCACCGTCATATTTTCATCATGTTATTTAGTTTAAAACTCTAAATATTTAGCTAAATATTTGCTGTCAAAGCCTGAATGCATTAGGCATAAATATGTATTTCTGTAAAGTCTTTATTTAGCTTTTAGTTTTCAAGCTAAACTAACTAAACATTTAGTCTGAAGGTAAATTTGTGCAGCAGTTGCTGAGGCCGTCTGGATGTTTCTCTGCTTCAGGTGCTGGTTCTCCATCACAGACAATCAGCTGATCTACAGGAAGTCCCACAAGGTAAGATCCTCCCAGGAATCGCTCACCTGCAGCAGATCTTCTGCTGGTTCCTTTCTAAAGTCGTCCTCAGTTTCATTTCCTTTACATTATTTATGATTCAGAAACTTTGACCGAATGAAGCTGATCAAACTGAAAATCTGATCCCCTCATGATTCCTGGAAAATGTTCTGATCCGTAAACTGCTGCTGCTGATTCACTCACCTCCAGAAATCCAGAATCCGCTTGTTTCAAATCCAGAGTTTAGATCCTCCAATCATAAATGTTCAGCTAAATCAGGAGATTCTGTGAAACCGTTCAGCCAATCCGGCGGCTCTCTGTGGGTCATGTGACCCGCTGCTGTTCCAGGAAGACGGCGCGTTAAGGCAGCGAGCGGCGGCTCCGTGGTGAGTCTGTTCTCTGACACATCCAGGTTTGGGTTCTGATGGGATCTGGGTTCTGGAGTTTCATTCGGAACCGGAGGCGGTTCTACGTCCAGAGTCAGAGCAGAAACCTGAGGAACCTTCACAGACACATTTAGAGCTTTACAGAGTCAGCCATTAATCTCCATGGCAACCATTCAGCTGTGCAAAACACCTGGGTGGACGTAGCCCCGCCTTCGAGGCGCAGCTCCTCCCTCACTCAGCCAGCAGCTGGTAAAAACATTAAAGGGTTAATGGAGGAGCCATGTTGGGACGACTTCCTGGAGGCGGAGCTTCAGAAAGAGCAGGAGCTTCTTAAAGAGACAGTGGCCCACTTTCAAGGCATTAAATCAGGAAGTAAATTTATTTTAGGTTATATTTGATGTATACAGATTTTTTATAAGAACTGAAGGTAACATAGTAGATTATGCTATAAAATGTCTCTGAGTGGTTGGAAAACATGGAGTACTGTCCCTTTAAATCAAGGCTAGAAACCCACCTGGTTAGAGTTGGCTTTGATTTATAATATATGGATTATTGATCAACATATTTGAGGTGTATTTGTTCTGTGAATTGATGACATTTGACAGAATTAAATGTTTGAGTTTTAATGATGTAAAACACTTTAAACTTCTTTGTTTCTGAATGTAATGAATGAATGTTTCTGAATGAATCCCTTTTAAACTGGACTAACTGGATGTTACCATGGAAACAGGAAGAATGTTTCAGAGTCATGGCGACTGTTGTTTGTGATGTCACTGATGATGTCACATGTGTCCCCTCAGGATGATGCTGCCGTCCTGTTTGAGGACCTCCGGCTGTGCGCCGTGAAGCCGGCCGAGCATCTGGACCGCCGCTTCTGCTTCGAGCTGCTGTCCGTCCAGAAGTAAGAGGCCGCCTGCGCCTGCGCCTGCTGCCGCAGCGCGGTGCTGCGGGCGCCGCTCACGGTGTGTGTGTGTGTGTGTGTGTGTGTGCGCCAGGTGCTGCGCCCTGCAGGCCGACTCGGAGCCGCTGCAGCAGGCGTGGCTCACCGCGCTGCAGGGCAGCATCGACCTGGCGTACCGGGAGCGTGGCGACGCCCGCCTCTCCCTACCTGGCGCCGGAGACCCCGCCCCCCTGCCGGCCACGCCCCCCAAGAGGCCGGCGGTGCTGAGCGTGGCCCTCGGGGGCCCCGGGAACCAGCGGTGCTGCGACTGCGGAGAGCCGGAGCCGCGCTGGGCCGCCGTCAACCTGGGAGCCACCGTGTGCATCGAGTGCTCCGGGATCCACAGGTGAGCCGGAGCGCTGGGTTCTGACGGAGCCGGGTTCTTTTGGCGGCTCTGAGTGTCTGTGTCTCTGTGTCCCAGGAGCCTGGGCGTCCACCTGTCCAAGGTGCGGTCCCTGACCCTGGACTCCTGGGAGGCGGAGCAGCTGAAGGTACGGAAAGCTGCCAACGGCGACAATCCTCAGAGAAAATCCCCAGAGAATTGTCTGGGTGCTGAACTCGGCCGTCCTGACGGCGCAGAGCGACGTTGTTACGGTGAAACCGTTTTCGCTGGAGCCGTAAGCCGCCCACACAGAGAAACTTCCTGTTTTGCAGCTGCTGTGCGTTCTGGGGAACGACGTGGTGAACGCCATCTACGAGGCCAGGTGTTCTGAGGAAGGCCGGGTCAAGCCCCGACCCGACAGCCCCAGGTGAGCCGGTTCTGCTGCAGGGTCGGTGCCGTTTCTGCCGGTTCTGATCCGAGCCGCTGCTCTGTGCCGCAGGTCGGAGCGGGAGGCGTGGATCCGGGACAAATACGTGGAGAAGAGGTTCGTCCAGCGCCGCCCTGCAGGCGGAGCCGGTACGTCCCACTGACCCTGAAGTATCCGTCCCATCCGGAGACGTTTGGTTCCCACGGTTACTAGAGAGAAACCGATCCGATATTAACATCTGTGGAGATGCTCCGATTTATCTATTCCCTGAGTTTTGGTGATCGGCAGATATCTACATGAAGCCTCAGTGGACCGACGGCCTGGCCTACCGGGTCACGGTTACCACGGTTACCACTTAGAGACTTTCCTGCTTTAGTCGACAACATGTCAGACAAAAAACCTCGGACTCAGCTGGTCAGTGAGGACGGATCTATCCAGTCTAACTATGCTTTGTGCTCTGAGTGGCGTCTTGCTGGGCTGCCAGAGTTTAAATCCTTTAGCAAAACTAAACGTTTATCTCAGCCGTAGTGCAGTTGTCAAATAAATGTATAATTCAATATATTTCTGTCTTTGTTTGAAAATAATAAAACGTTTGTTTTCCGGTTTTGGACGATATTTAACCTGAGATAACGGAAGTGAAAACATCGCTAATGTTTCCCTGTGATTCTGCTGCGTCGCCTCAAAAAGGGGCGGGGCTCCGACTCTACCAGGCCTCCGTGGCTGGAGACCTCGTTTCCATGGCGACGGCTCTGGCAGAAGGGGCGCAGGTCAACGGCGGCGTCGCCGAGGAGGAGGGGCGGACGGCACTGATCGGAGCGGCGGTCGGAGTGAGCGACGTTCCGACGTTTTTCTGTCCATCCGATCCGAACTTTCCGACTGTGACGCTGCGATTCTGTCTGCCGCCTGCAGGGGTCACTGCTGGCCTGCGAGTTCCTGCTGCAGAACGGAGCCAATGTCAACCGCAGAGACCTGAGGGGGCGCGGCGCCCTGCACGCTGCTGCCACCGCTGGACACACGGGGTAACTGCACTGACACACACACTGACACACACTGATATACACTGACACACACACTGACACACACACTGACACACACTGATACACACACTGACACACACACTGATACACACACTGACACACACACTGATACACACTCTGACACACACACTGATACACACTGACACACACACACACTGATACACACTGACACACACACACTGATATACACACACTGATATACACACACTGATATACACTGATATACACACACTGATATACACTGACACACACACACTGATATACACACACTGATATACACACACTGATACACACTGATATACACACACTGATATACACACACTGACACACACTCTGATATCTGATACACACACTGACACACACACTGATACACACTCTGACACACACACACTGATATACACACACTGATATACACACACTGATACACACTGATATACACACACTGATATACACTGACACACACTGATATACACACTCTGACACACACACTGATATACCCACACACTGATACACACTGACACATACTGACACACACTCTGACACACACTCTGACACACACTCTGACACACACACTGACACACGCACACTGATACACACGCACACTGATACACACTGACACACACACACTGATATACACACACTGATATACACACACTGATATACACACTGACACACACACACACACTGATATACACACACACTGATACACACACTGATACACACTGACACACACACACTGATATACACACACTGATACACACTGACACACACACTGATACACACACACTGATACACACTGACACACACACGCAGTCGTACGCTACTATCCAACAGGGGACATTCCATTGACTTCCATTCATTTCTACAGCCTAACCCTAACCCTTTTCCTAACCCTAACCATCACATACCTAACCCTTTTCCTAACCCTAACCAAAAGTCAATTCACACCTTAGTCCTAACTGCAACCCCTGACCCTAAAACAGGGTCATTTCCAAGAGGGGACCTACAAAATGTCCCCTCTTCAACGGTGAGTCCCCTGTTGGTCAGTGTAAAATGACACGCATGTCCCCTGTTGGATAGTTACACATGAACACTGATACACACACACTGATACACACACTGACACACACACTGATACACACACTGACACACACACTGACACACACACTGACACACACACTGATACACACACACTGATACACACACTGACACACACACTGACACACACACTGACACACACACTGATACACACACTGATACACACACTGATACACACTGATATACACACACTGACACACACACTGATACACACACTGATACACACACTGATACACACTCTGACACACACACTGATACACACTCTGACACACACACTGATACACACTGACACACACACACTGACACACACACTGATACATACACACTGATACACACACTGACACACACACTGATACACACACTGACACACACACTGATACACACTCTGACACACACACTGATACACACTGACACACACACACTGATATACACACACTGATATACACACACTGATATACACTGATATACACACACTGATATACACTGACACACACACACTGATATACACACACTGATATACACACACTGATACACACTGATATACACACACTGATATACACACACTGATACACACTGATATACACACACTGATATACACTGACACACACTGATACACACACTGACACACACACTGATACACACTCTGACACACACACTGATACACACTGACACACACACACTGATATACACACACTGATATACACACACTGATATACACTGATATACACACACTGATATACACACACTGATATACACACACTGATATACACACACTGACACACACTCTGATACACACACTGACACACACACTGATACACACTCTGACACACACACTGATACACACTGACACACACACACACTGATACACACTGACACACACACACTGATATACACACACTGATATACACTGACACACACTGATATACACACTCTGACACACACACTGATATACCCACACACTGATACACACTGACACATACTGACACACACTCTGACACACACACTGACACACGCACACTGATACACACGCACACTGATACACACTGATATACACACACTGATATACACACTGACACACACACACACTGATATACACACACACTGATACACACTGACACACACACACTGATATACACACACTGATACACACTGACACACACACTGATACACACACACTGATACACACTGACACACACACACTGACACACACACTGACACACACACTGATACACACACACTGATACACACTGATACACACACTGACACACACACTGACACACACACTGATACACACACACTGATACACACTGACACACACACTGACACACACACTGATACACACTGATATACACACACTGATACACACACTGACACACACACTGATACACACACTTCATGGCCAACACGCCTCGCTCTGATTGGTCCACACAGCCAGGTGTGTCTGCTGCTGAAGAGAGGAGCCAATCAGTACGCTGCGGACGAGAGGGGGCAGGACCCGCTGGCTATCGCCATGGAAACCGCCAATGCTGACATCGTCACTCTGTGAGTCTCGCTTTCATCTTCATCACGTCTTATTTTCAGATTCTGGATCTCGGTGTGTTCTGGTTGGTGACCCGGTGGGTCGGTTCTGCTCTGTAATGCTGGCTGCTGCCAGACATGCAGGGATGAATGAATGAATGAGTGAATGAATGAAGGGGAAGCTGCTGGTCATTTCTGTTCTGTCCAGCAGGGGGCAGCACATCACCGGCCTGCTGATCCATCGTAGGGCAGCTGCTGCTGTTATTAATAATCATAAAGTAAACATTAAACCATTCTACCGGACTGAATGTTCTGATCTTGGAAATATTTTAATGTTTTTCGGTGTTGAAACCTGAAACCTAACGTGGCGTCGTTGTCAGTTGCCATGGTAACGAGTCTGAGTGTAGCTTGGCTGAAGAAGCGGCTTTCAGTTGCACTCTGGTTTTTTCCCTTTTCTGCGGAGCTTTTATTTCATTTTCCTGGAGTTAAAGGAACGACTCCGCGGCTCTGGGTGGCGTGTGAGTCTTTTTGCCCGCATGCGCGAAATCTCCACACGTAAACATGCAAATCTGATGGTGATTAAATCAGATTAAACCGTGAACCTCACAACCAATCACACAACGCCTGATTGCTGAGCTCTTAAAGGGATACACACACTTAAACTGGGGTCGGTTCTGACGGGTCTGAGCTGGGTGTGTTTCAGGCTGCGAATGGCCCGGATGAACGAGGAGATGAGGGATTCAGAGGGAGTCTTCAGCACCGCAGGTCAGTCGCTCGTTAACCCATTTCCTTCTTAATTGATACTGTTAACCAATTGTGTTATTACATCATCGCCTCATCAATTTCATTCATTACCTGTTTCACTCAGTGCCTCGTTAACTCACTTTCCTTACCTCGTTAAGTTATTGCCTCACTCAGTGCCTCGTTAACTCACTCGCCTTACCTCGTTAAGTTGTTTCACTCAGTGCCTCGTTAACTCACTCGCCTTACCTCGTTAAGTTGTTTCACTCAGTGCCTCGTTAACTCACTTTCCTTACCTCGTTAAGTCATTGCCTCACTCAGTGCCTCGTTAACTCACTCGCCTTACCTCGTTAAGTTGTTTCACTCAGTGCCTCGTTAACTCACTCGCCTTACCTCGTTAAGTCATTGCCTCACTCAGTGCCTCGTTAACTCACTCGCCTTACCTCGTTAAGTTGTTTCACTCAGTGCCTCGTTAACTCACTCGCCTTACCTCGTTAAGTTATTGCCTCACTCAGTGCCTCGTTAGCTCATCAGCTCGTTAAGCAGCGTCCCTGGTGTGTCTCCCAGGTGACGACGAGACGTTCCAGGACATCTTCAGGGATTTCAGCGACATGGCGTCCAACGACCCGGAGAGGCTCAGCAGGAGGCAGTTCGGCCGAGGAGGCGAGGAAGAGGAGGATGAAGGAGGGGGGGATAAGAACAGCCGCTACTGACCCTCCAGGTTACCATGGCAACGTTTTACAGACTTTGGACCAAACCATCTAGGGTGAAGATTATCAGAGAGTTCAGCTGTCGGTTCTGATCCGGAGCGACCCGGTTCCTGGTTCCTGGTTCTGGTCCGGAGCGACCCGGTTCCTGGTTCTGGTCCGGAGCGACCGGATCAGAACCGTTTCTTTAGCAGATGGGCTTTTATCACTGTGAACAGTTCATTTCACCAGAACCAGAACCGGCCTGGAGGATTCACGCTGAGGTTCTGTTGGTCAGAGGGACCCGACCGACCCGGTTCAGCCAGGAGGTTCTGGTTCTGGAAGGAGATCAACACTAACCCGATTGTTCATCTTGTTGTTAATCATGAGAATCTAGAATGTCAGAAACATTTCCTGGTGAATAAAGTCAGAACCGGTTCTGAACGGGTCCAGAAGCTGTTTGTGTTCCTCTGTTTCCTTCCCGCCTCGGATCAGAACCGCTTCGCTTTCATGACCAAGCTGCAGAAAACACAGGAGGTCTCACTCCGACACTTTTACAGACATTGAACTCATCATCAACCAGTTAATTTAACAATTTAGAATTTATCCAGGAAAAGCTAGCTAGTGTGCTAATGCTAGTGTGCTAATGCTAGTGTTCCAATGCTAGTGTGCTAATGCTAGTGTGCTAATGCTAGTGTGCTAATGCTAGTGTTCCAATGCTAGTGTGTTAATGCTAGTGTGATAATGCCAGTGTGCTAATGCTAGTGTTCCAATGCTAGTGTGCTAATGCTAGTGTGATAATGCCAGTGTGCTAATGCTAGTGTTCCAATGCTAGTGTGCTAATGCTAGTGTGATAATGCCAGTGTGCTAATGCTAGTGTTCCAATGCTAGTGTGCTAATGCTAGTGTGATAATGCCAGTGTGCTAATGCTAGTGTTCCAATGCTAGTGTGCTAATGCTAGTGTGTTAATGCTATGTGCTAATGCTTTCAAAGTTGGCTTAACCACTAAATGAGAAGTTTGTTCTTCCCGTCCAGGATGTTTATTGATCACTGTGTTTCTTAAGGATTTAGTTTTACGCGATAAAATGTTCAGTTATTAAACTTTCTGGAGAAAAGCTCATTAGTGACCTGAAGGAACAGAAAAGCTGCTATTTATCCAGAAAATCATCTCAATACATGAGGTGGCGACAAACGAGGTGTTTTTATGCCCCCTGCTGGCAGAACCATGGAAGTCCCGATTACTGCAGCAAACATCCACCGCTGCTTTACGGGTTAAAATAAAATAAAAGGTAACATAATAAAGGGGGATCGGAGAGGCAGCCATCTTTTCTTTAAGGCGCCAGAATGACAAAATCCACTGCATCTTCATTCAGTACAAAAAAAACACCGACACAGTGAACCATGACACGTTTTATTGGTGTGAGTTGGCTGCCATCTACATCTTGACCACTAGATGGCAGTGAATTCCACATCATGCTGCTTTAACGGCAGCAGGTTCCAGCGTTTAATGGCCGTTGGCTCCTCTAGATCAGAACCTAGACGATGACGGAGGTCAGCTGGACGTCTCCTCCGATCTCCAGGCCGTTGATGCTCTGCAGCGGAGTGAAGCGGTGCTTGTAGTTGTGGGCCTGCATCCCGTTCACCACCAGGCGGAACGAGTTGTTCTCGCAGATGACGGTCAGCTGCAAGAGGCAAAGGTCACAGAGGTCATGCCAGCGGCTGTCACTCTGCTGTCTGAAGGAAAGGCATTCTCACTTCAATTTGTTTCTGGCCTGGGAAAAAAAACGTTTCTTTCCACATTTAACTTCAACAGGAATAATCAAAGATGAGACCTTATTGGACAAATTCATGTTTTTAAGTTGGTCGCCTGTTAAGGAACATGATTGAAACTGGCAGCAGGACCTAATTTGTAGTAGTTCAGCTGATGATCATCACTCTTAAAGCATTACAATGTAATTCCCAGATGGTCAGTTGATCCACAGATATGGGGGAAAAAAGCAGTAAGATTGTAACGTCACAGAGAAAGTAACGCCTGACACCATTGGTCCCAGTAGACATGCACTGTTCAGAGAAAGTAACGCCTGACACCATTGGTCCCAGTAGACATGCACTGTTCAGAGAAAGTAACGCCTGACACCATTGGTCCCAGTAGACATGCACTGTTCAGAGAAAGTAACGCCTGACACCATTGGTCCCAGTAGACATGCACTGTTCAGAATGGGCTCACAAAGGTTTGAAGACGCTTCCAGAGCCGTCGTACCGTGAAAGGCTGTCCTCGATGGAAGGGCATGCCGCCGCCGCGCTCCTCAGATCCCCACTTGTCCCACTGCTTGGTGTTTCGGACCACAACGTTCTCGTTGAATCGTGGATTGTAGTGCAGAGCGATGCCAGACTGGTGGGTGAGGTTCATGTGGAACCTGAGAGGAAAACAGAAGTTCGAAACTTTAGTGGAAAATCTGAGTAATTGAATGTTGAACTTCGGACTTATTTACTGCACCTCATGAGGGAAGGAGCTACGATAACGCTACTTTGTGCACTGAGGATACCAACGGATGGAGGGAGGGATGGACGAACTGATGGATCAATGGAAAGATGGGTGATTCGGTGACCTTTGAACTGTTGAACTCTGAGAAGCTGAGGACAAACAGAACTGTTGGTGGGAACCAACATGGCCGACGGTACCATGAGCGGCCATGTTGATCATATTGATCATATGGCGAAGGTTGTCAGCGAAGTTGGTTTGTGGATGGTGAAGCTGCCATCCGACTGAGTAGAGGTACCATCTGCTGGTCTGGACCAGCAGAACCAGAACCAGAACTGGTCCTTTCACTGGTAGCTGCCTCAGTTACTGGGTCACGAGGTTCTGAGTCCGAACATGAACCGACTTCATGACCCGATCAAACCAGAGTGAGTCCTGGAGTGAAACAGGAAGTTGTCCGGACGCAGGAAGCCGTGACCTTAGCAGAACTGGTCTCTGTTTCTGTTCAGGTTAATCGGATCATCGGTTCTGCTGACTTCAGGCCGAGTCGTCGTCTCATGACTGACGGTGACCTGCTGAACTTCCTGCCGCACCACCCGGATGTTCTGCAAAATACTTCTGCTCCGGTTTCAGGCAACACCGGATGGCGGCTCTTTTCCTATCTGGTCAATGTTTTCCCCTGAATTGGTCAACATTTTTAAATCCTGAAAGTCCGACTGTGATAGAAACGGGTTTTCCTGAGATGGACTGATGAGCCACATGTCGCCACCGGAGGATCGTTTGGAGGAACAGCAGCAGGACTCAGAGACTCCTGGTTGATATTTATGGGTTTTACTGGGTGTTACTCTCTCTGTGTTCTCTACAAGCTGATCAATCCTCGTTAAACTCCGGTTGTTTCAGTGTTTGATGTTAGACGGTAACAGAGGTGGAAACTTCTGCTAATCCACTAATAATGGAGCTAACTTTTCATTTAGTCCTTTAGCATCTTCGAAAGCGTTTAGGAAACGTAGCTTCCCGTAAATTAAGTTTTCCAGATTGTGTTCGTATAGCGCTTTAGCGTTAGCTTGTGCTACTTAGCATGTTGGTATCACATTTCAGAATTGGCTTTTGTGAAATATTGTGCTGGTCTAACAGTTCAGCATTAACTTCTGCTACTTAGCGTGTCAGGGTTGCCCTTTTGCATTAGCTTTCAATAAATACCATGTTGGTGTTGTGTGTAAGCTTTAGCTTCAGCTACATATTGTGGTGATGATATGGCGTTTACTATTAGCTTTTGCTAAGTACCTTGTTGGTACAGTGCTTTTGGCATTAGCATCTGCTAAATATTGTGTTGGTATAGCACTTTAGCATTAGCTTTAGCTAAATATCGTGTTAGTATTGTGCTTTAACTTTTCCTGAATACCATGTTAGCATAGCGCTTTACCATTAGCATTAGGATCCGCTAAATCCTGTGTTGGTATTGCGCTTTAGCACATAGTTAGCGCATGTAGCTTTTCAGCTAGCGGTCTCCAGCGGTAGACGTGACATGATGAAGGTTTGGTTTCACCTGGTGGCGCTGGGCTGGATGACGCCCTGGATGGTGATGGTCCTGCCGGGCTGGAGTCCGCCGCTGATGAAGTTCTTGTACGGAACAACCTGCGGAGAAATGGAGAAGAAACTACCAGTGACCAAACGCAAATCTCTGACATTGAGGAGGTTCATGTTTTATCTGAACTCACAGGCGCTGCAGGAGGAAATCCAGGCTGAGCTGGGAATCCTGGCTGGGGGGCGAAGCCGGGGTAGGACGGGAAGGCGGACTGGGGCGGGAAAACCTGCTGCGGAAACGGCTGCACAGCCAACGGTTTGCTTCAGTCACAGGGAGATTTCTCTACAGGACGGCTTCATCATCACCTCAAACTCCCACGCTCCTTGAACGCCACATGTGTTTTACTCACCACTGGAGTGGAGAAGGAAATGGAGGAAATTTCCACTCTTCCACCGACTGTGATGGTGTCAACCTGCTGGAACGGCATGCGATGCCTGTAGTCCATGAAGTGGCTGCCGTTCACGCTCACCTGCAGGGAAACGGCAGTTCACTCTCATTACTAGCAATCCTTCAAACTGGAAGTACTGACATCAGCGCTTTCCCTTCGATTACCTCCAGTTTGGAGAAAACAGAAAAAGTAAGCAGCTTCCCTCTAAATAAAATGACTTTAATTATTTTAATCCATACTTTACTTTTCTTTATTCCTCCTACAGTGAAGGAAACATGATTATAATGAAGTTCCTGAGAACCTGTGAGCAACGCTTCACTCTGAATGCAGGGAGTGAAACCAGATGTTTGGACCTCAGCAGCTCAGTGATACTGAATGCCAGAACCTAAATGACTCACTGCAGGCTGAACTTTAACCGACCCTCTTATCATTTTGATCCCTTTAACGGTTTTCACACAGTTCAAGTTTGAGGATTTTTCAGGTGGGGTCTCGTCCTCACAGGATCCAGTTTCCACCTCCAAACATTCGCATATCATCATTATCTTCTTGAAAGATCCAGATTTTCCAGTTCTCCACTTCTTGAACTAAGTTTTTCAGTTCAGTCTGAACGCTTCAGCTGATGTTCAGTTCTGGTCGGGTTTCAGCCCGGTTCTCCCTCAGGTCCGATTTCAGAACATCTGGTACTGCTAGCTACTCCAGCTAACCTGCAGCACTAGAAGATAATGGCTTCCCGTTAGCATCCTCTTAGCTTCCTGTTAGCTTCCTAGTTGCTTCCTGTTAGCTCCCTGCTAGCTTCCTGTTAGATCCCTGGTTGCTTCCTGCTAGCTTCCTGTTAGCTCCCTGGTTGCTTCCTGTTAGCTCGCTGTTAACTCCCTGCTAGCTTCCTGTTAGCTCCCTGGTTGCTTTGTGTTAGCTCCCTGGTTGCTTTGTGTTAGCTCCCTGCTAGCTTCCTGTTAGATCCCTGGTTGCTTCCTGCTAGCTTCCTGTTAGCTCCCTGGTTGCTTCCTGTTAGCTCGCTGTTAACTCCCTGCTAGCTTCCTGTTAGCTCCCTGGTTGCTTTGTGTTAGCTCCCTGGTTGCTTTGTGTTAGCTCCCTGGTTGCTTTGTGTTAGCTCCCTGGTTGCTTTCTGTTAGCTCCCTGGTTGCTTCCTGTTAGCTCCCTGGTTGCTTCCTGTTAGCTCCCTGTTAGCTTCCTGTTAGCTCCCTGTTAGCTCCCTGGTTGCTTCCTGTTAGCTCCCTGCTAGCTTCCTGTTAGCTCCCTGGTTGCTTCCTGTTAGCTCCCTGCTAGCTTCCTGTTAGCTCCCTGCTAGCTTCCTGTTAGCTCCCTGGTTGCTTCCTGTTAGCTCCCTGCTAGCTTCCTGTTAGCTCCCTGGTTGCTTCCTGTTAGCTCCCTGGTTGCTTCCTGTTAGCTCCCTGGTTGCTTTCTGTTAGCTCCCTGGTTGCTTCCTGTTAGCTCCCTGGTTGCTTCCTGTTAGCTCCCTGCTAGCTTCCTGTTAGCTCCCTGGTTGCTTCACGCCTCATTCTTATCAGATTCTTGCAGTTCATTTACATTTTTCTTTCTCAACACGTTTCTTGCTAACTGGTTTGTCTACCTGCAGGAAAACGTTGGTGGTCCTGAGATCTGAGCAGCTTTAAAGGTTCTGCATCACTCTGAGAAACTGAGTCAGAGTCAGTTAAGTGTTTTATGGCCCTTTTGACTAAAAAGCTGGATAATTATTATACATTATACTGATATTTGTGTTGGCCTCACACAGATAAACGTCATTAAATACAAGATGTGTTTAAGTTTCTACAGGTTGTAGTTTGACTAAAAATGATGATGCGGTGAAACACTGCAGCTTTTCACCAGACGGTTCTGAGTCTCAAAGTTTAGAAATATTCACTCAGTGGCTGCGTTTCCATTGGCCACAGAATTATGCAAATTACCAGTATAGATTTATTACTTACTGGAAACACTAAATATTTGAAAACATATTTTTCAACAAAGTGTTTTTCCAAAGGCAGTTTTCAGTTTTCTAGTAGAAATGGACTCGTTGCTGCAGCGTCTCCTCTGATTGGCTGATAGATGATGAATTATCTCATCTAATTGCCTTGATTGATTTTTAATTGGTTAAAATTTAACATAATTGTGAAAATATGTTTTGTAGACATTAAGAGATCAGAGACAAAACTTTGCAGATGTTTGTAATGGAAACGCAGCTGCTGACTGAGCGAGTTGGAGGTGGTTCTGGTCGGGTTCTGGTCAGGTTCTAGCCGTGTTCTGGCCGGGTTCTGGTGGTGTTCTGGTCAGGTTCTGTTGGTGTTTTGGTCGGGTTCTGGTCAGGTTCAGTTGGTGATCTGGCCTGGTTCTAGCCGTGTTCTAGCCGTGTTCTGGCCGGGTTCTGGCCTGTTCTGGTGGTGTTTTGGTCGGGTTCTGGTCAGGTTCTGGTCTGGTTCTGGTGGTGTTCTGGTCAGGTTCTGTTGGTGTTTTGGTCGGGTTCTGGTCAGGTTCAGTTGGTGATCTGGCCTGGTTCTAGCCGTGTTCTAGCCGTGTTCTGGCCGGGTTCTGGCCTGTTCTGTTGGTGTTTTGGTCGGGTTCTGGTCAGGTTCAGTTGGTGATCTGGCCTGGTTCTAGCCGTGTTCTGGCCGGGTTCTGGTGGTGTTCTGGTCAGGTTCTGTTGGTGTTCTGGCCGTGTTCTGGCCGTGTTCTGGTCGGGTTCTGGTCAGGTTCTGGTCTGGTTCTGGTGGTGTTCTTGTCTGGTTCTGGTGGTGTTCTGGCCGTGTTCTGGTCGGGTTCTGGTCAGGTTCTGGTCAGGTTCAGTTGGTGTTCTGGTCAGGTTCAGTTGGTGTTCTGGTCAGGTTCTGGCTGTGATCTGGCCTGGTTCTAGCCGGGTTCTGGCCCGTTCTCCCGGACCTGGTAGAAGTCCCGGGTGACGGTGATCTGCAGGGTGAAGTTGCAGCCGGCGGCCAGCGGGTGGTGCTGTTTCCTCTCCTCGGAGCCCCAGCTGCCGTACTGGAAGCTGTTGGCGACGACGTAGGGATGGCCGTCGTAGCGCGGGTTGAAGTGGAGGGCGATGTCGGCGCCGCTCCTGGAGCCGCACTGGAGGTTCACGCTGAACCTGGGAACACAGACCAGTTCACACCAGTAAAACCAGTTCAGACCGGTTCAGACCAGTTCAGACCAGTAAAACCAGTTCAGACCAGTAAAACCAGTTCAGACCAGTAAAACCAGTTCACACCAGTTCAGACCAGTAAAACCAGTTCAGACCAGTAAAACCAGTAAAACCAGTTCAGACCAGTAAAACCAGTTCAGACCGGTTCAGACCAGTTCAGACCAGTAAAACCAGTTCAGACCAGTAAAACCAGTTCACACCAGTTCAGACCAGTAAAACCAGTTCAGACCAGTAAAACCAGTAAAACCAGTTCAGACCAGTAAAACCAGTTCAGACCAGTTCAGACCAGTAAAACCAGTTCAGACCAGTTCAGACCAGTAAAACCAGTTCAGACCAGTAAAACCAGTTCAGACCAGTAAAACCAGTTCAGACCAGTAAAACCACTAAGACCAGTTCACACCAGTTCAGACCAGTAAAACCAGTTCAGACCAGTAAAACCAGTTCAGACCATTAAAGCCAGTAAAACCAGTTCAGACCAGTAAAACCAGCTCCATTCCTACTGGGCTCTGAAGACGTTATGTTGGCCAATTTTAATTTTAAAAAACTGTTGTCAGTTTCGTGTTGGACAAGATGGCCGCCCTGGCGCGCTGACATCACTGGTGCTTCTGCTCGTCAACATGAAAGTTTATAATAACGGAAAAAAGTCTAAATTTTCCCTATTCGCTTTTTTAAGGAAAAGTAATTAGAGGGCCTGAAAAGTCGCAAATGTAACAACAAACTCGCTAATTTGGCGACCCGAACCCTCGGGGGGGGCGTGGCCAACCAGCAGAGGGGGGGGGGGGGGTTAACCAAACCCCCTCCGCTCATTGGCCACGCCCCCCAGTGAATGTTTAAAAACCTGTCAGGGGGCGGAGCTTAGCTACACATGAACCTGTGGCTGATAGTTTGATCAGGTGTGAGCAAAGTGACGCTAAAGACGGTGGACAGACGGTGGACAGACGGACGGACGGTGGACAGACAGACGGTGGACAGACAGACAGACGGTGGACAGACAGACAGACAGACGGTGGACGGACAGACAGACGGTGGACAGACAGACAGACGGTGGACGGACGGACAGACAGTGGACAGACAGACAGACGGTGGACAGACAGACAGACGGTGGACGGACGGACAGATGGTGGACAGACAGACGGTGGACAGACAGACAGACGGTGGACAGACAGACGGTGGACGGACGGACGGACGGTGGACAGACAGACAGACAGACGGTGGACGGACGGACAGACAGTGGACAGACAGACAGACGGTGGACAGACAGACAGACGGTGGACAGACCGACAGACGGTGGACGGACGGACAGATGGTGGACAGACAGACAGACGGTGGACAGACAGACAGACGGTGGACGGACGGACAGATGGTGGACGGACGGACAGACGGTGGACAGACAGACAGACAGACGGTGGACGGACGGACAGATGGTGGACGGACGGACAGACGGACGGTGGACAGACAGACGGTGGACGGATGGATAGACGGTGGACGGACAGACGGTGGACGGACAGAGAGACAGACGGTGGACGGACGGACAGACAGTGGACAGACAGACAGACGGTGGACAGACAGACAGACGGTGGACAGACAGACAGACGGTGGACGGACGGACAGATGGTGGATGGACGGACAGACAGACGGTGGACAGACAGACAGACGGTGGACAGACAGACAGACGGTGGACGGACGGACAGATGGTGGACGGACGGACAGACGGTGGACAGACAGACAGACAGACGGTGGACGGACGGACAGACAGTGGACAGACAGACAGACGGTGGACAGACAGACAGACGGTGGACAGACAGACAGACAGACGGTGGACGGACGGACAGATGGTGGATGGACGGACAGACAGACGGTGGACAGACAGACAGACGGTGGACAGACAGACAGACGGTGGACGGACGGACAGATGGTGGACGGACGGACAGACGGACGGTGGACAGACAGACGGTGGACGGACGGACAGATGGTGGACGGACAGACAGACAGACGGACGGTGGACGGACAGACGGATGGTGGACGGACCGACGGTGGACAGACGGACGGTGGACGGATGGATAGACGGTGGACGGACAGACGGTGGACGGACAGAGAGACGGACGGTGGACGGACCTGTCCACGCCTGGACTGACGCGTCCGCTGATGATGATGGACTTCCCGTCCTGCAGGCCCCCGTGGATGGACCCGGTGAACGGGATCGGCTGGAGCAGAGGAGGACATTTAGCTCACAGTGGACAGAACAAAGGTTAAAGGTCACTGTGGGAACTGCAGCTGCTCAGCACCGACTCCTTCATCAGACCTGGCAGGAAGTTCAACGCCGTTTGTTTCATTTATTAACCTCAGTTCTGTCTGCTTGGGGTTATCTGGAGTCATCTCTGTAGTCATGGTGCTACAGGCCCTTAACGCTAAGCCTCTCTACTTTTACTCACTTTCTTCTCCTACTGCTCTCCACTGCTTTACTTCCTCTCTGCGTTCTGATTGGCTGATTCCTTCCTGGAAACTAATTTGAATAATTAACTCAGTTTTATGTATTGATTGATAACTGGGATGGATGATCAGATTAAAGTCATTTTTTGGGGAAATGACCTTGAGACGACGTGCTGTGAACGGATGGAATAGAAATAAACTGAATTAAATTGATTTTTTCAGTTTGAAGCTACAAAACAAAGTGAGCTGCATCTCATTCACTTCCTGTGGTTTTTCAGGCTGCGGTTTGTGGCTCCATGTTTGTTTAACGACTTTGAAAATGAATTTAATCAGCATTCAGCACATTTAATTACACAAAACTTTAGTTACAAAAATGAGTCAGAGTCGGTTTTAAAGTTGTAACTTTTTATCTCATAATTATAACTTTAAAACCTGTTGACTTCCGGCTGGGCTTGTAGTTTTTCTTTTATGGCAGAAATGGACTTCCGTAGTGGAAACATTTTTAAAAACATCTCAGTAAAGAGAAAGTTTTACTGTTTTCTGACGTCCGCGGCGCATAAAGCGGCGTCAACGCAGATCCTTCCTCCAGCAGCTGTTACTCTAAAACATTCAAACCCAGAAAGTATTCACACCCTGCTGCAAAGTGTTGTTTTGACTCTCATTTTGTACATTTCAGGGATTATCCAGAGTTTTCACCCAGCAGGTGAATCGAATCTGATCCGATGTTTTGGCTCTGATAACTTTACAGGATGTATGTGATCATTTTGTCCAGAATGTTGTTCTATATTCTGGTTTTTTCTCCGGACAGGATTGGAATCTGATGAAGCAGAACTCCAGCGTGTATTCCTGGTGAAACTGAGGCTCGTTTGCAGATTTCAGGAAATTGATTCTTTCTTGACGACTGCAGAGAAACTGAACTGTAAAAAATAAAAAGCCTTTCATGTTGAATTTTACAGAAACGATCCTGCAGAAAGTTTGCTGGAAGGAGAACCGCCAGCAGCGTTTTTAGTTCCTTTAAATGAGTGAAAGTCATTAATGTGCCGAACGCATCAGAGGCCAAATGGCTCCAGGCCCGGTTCCGACCCAAACTGGTTTATTCATCTCGTATTTTCAGGAGTTTTTCTGCATCTTTTCTTTCGGTTTAATCTCCTCCCTCCTGTTTCGACGCCTGCCTCTCCACTTCCTGTGATCGTCATCACTTCCTGTGATCGTCATCACTTCCTGTCTGTTCAGATCTCAAAGTGCAGAAATCTCTTTCTGACTCCGTCAAGTTTCATTATGAAAGTATGACACGATTTATACTTTATAAAAATGTATTTGCTTTGAAAACCACATCATCTGTTTTCTAACTTGATTTCTTTTGGTCATAAAATCAACATTTAATAAATTATTAAACTGTAAATGAGCAGAAACAAACAAAAGGTTTGTGTTTGTTTCCGTATTTAAATCTGCAGGATGTAACTTTTATTTAAAAATTTATCTTTTTTCCATATTTATTAAAACTGTTTCCATGTTGTGACAGTTTAATCAAACGAGTCTCAACGCTGTCAATCACCCATCATGTGGCGCTGCTCATTCCCCTTTTCTGGAGCTAGCGTAGCCTAGCTCCAGAATGCTATGGTTGGTTAGCACAGCCACCGATGGCAGCAGATAAATGGCTGTCCTGTAACTGTGAGTTGTTTCTCCACTGTTAGCAGATTTAGCAGCGGGTACATGGGGGTGATTGGCAGAGCTAAGCCCCGCCCCCTGGCTGTGATTGGTTGCCTTTGCTGCTTCTCCTCAGACATTAGCGGCTCAGGGAGGAGATGGAGGAGTTTGATCTTTTCAGATTATCTGACACAAAACAAACTTTCACAACATTTTCAGTAAATGTGTAAAAATAACAAACTATTTTCTATAAAAGTTACAAACTGCAGCTTAAAAAAGTTGGTTAGTTGGTTCGTCATCACTTTGATCCAGAGCTGACGGGAGGATCCAGAGAGCCCCGACCTCTGACCTCTGGCCCAGAGTCCACTAGCATAGAGATGCTAACTTTACATTGACTGGAGGAACAAAAACACGTTAAACAGTCCCAGAGTTTATGTTGGAGTGAGCCCTCCTGCTTATAAAGCAGCTTTGTCCTTTTGTTCCACCTGATGAAGGTAAAGACCTTTTTCTAACTGACGTCACATTATTTATTGCTACTTCCGTTTTACTCCTTAAAATACCAGGATGTGACACAAACTTGATATTTTTTCCTCTAATGTTATAATTTTTAAATAACTATTCAGATGATCTGGTCCTCTGTCCTCGTGTCGACTTTTTTAAAATCTTTTTTTTTTTTTTCTGTTTTTTTTGAAGGTTTTCTTTGTTATTTCTTTTAGTAAAAGCTCCGCGAGCATCAATAGAAACTTTGTTTCACAGGAATCAGCCAGAGGTCAGAATCAGGAAACAGCTGGAGGGAAGCGGAGCATCGTGGAAATGTCACGCAAACATCAGAGGAACATGTGAAACATCAGGGGAACATGTGAAACATGTGGGATGAACCTGCTTCGGGTTTCATGAAGCTGCTTGTCGGAGCGGCTGCAGGAAACGACGAGCTTTGCTTTCATAGCGGAAACGAGAAGCGATGAGAATAAAACTCACCGGGTTGTAGAACGGAGACTGGTTGAAAGCCATGAGCAGAACCGGGCTGTGGGAGCAGAACCGACACCAGAACCGGGCTGTGCGCACAGAATGTCCTTCCGCGAACTCTGAGTTAAAATGGAGGAGTTTAGGAAGCCGCGGCTTTTTAAGCTCTCTGCAAGGTTTCGGTTTCCCAGCAGTGGGAGGCGTTTCTGCAGAACCGGGGCTCGGTTCTGGAGAGATTACTGGAGCCAGTACCGCTCCCAGTCTGGCCCCACAGAGGGGGAGCCGGGAAACACCGGAAACCGGGATTTATTCCCCTGCAGATCCAGTTTCACTTGAAATAAAGGAGAAAATCTGTCGATCCGATCAGAAGAGGTTAAAGGTTAAAGGTTGGTTTGCTACATTTACCAGAGCTACACATTTGCTGCCACCACCGTGGTCATGATGCTGCCACGGTGGTGGCAGCATCATGACTGTTCGCCATCAGGTTCCTAACGGTTACAGGGCCGGTCCAAGACGTTTTGGGGCCCTGAACAGATTTTCATTCGGGTCCCCCAAACCAACATGTCAACACCAGATTCTTCATCTCTGCGTGTGACGTAGCTAGTAGCATTAGCATCATGTGTAGTTAGCTTACATCATACCAGTTATTTTAAACTTACAGGAGAAGAAACCTAAAAATATGCATTTAGATTTTGAAATGCAGATGTGACCGGTGGATTTCTGCGTTGTGTGGTGATCAGACAAACCACAAGACATCAAGTCTCCGTTTATTTAATCTGTCAATCGGGAGATATTAGCATTAGCACCTAGCATGTGCTCCAGTTCTCCAACCCGATCTATACAAAATAATAGTTAGCATGCATCAAATGATATAAAGGTGTAATAGCAACTCAAATGAAAATATCCAAACACTTATCATTAAAACAGAAGGAAAAATAAACATTTGAACAATATAAATGAAAGGATTACAATAGATTATAAAACTTGCCTCTCCCCAGTGGAACGAATAACAAAAGGGGAGAGGAAATTAATAACTTAATATTTATAATAGTCCTGGAGGACCCTGAACAAAAGAAGAAGAAAATAAGGCGGAGTTGGAGGACCAAACCTCTTATAGTACACAGAGGAACACAGCAACAGTCAAGCAGACAAATACTTAAAAGAACACATTTTGTGGAAATATAAAACTATTAATATAGACCCAGTTACACAGAGAAGAGTTTAATTGTGTCGTATTATTTTGATTATTTGAAAATTACACCAGATGATAAACAATAAACAAGTTAATATCTTGTATTTCAGCAGGAAGAGATTAACTATCGAGTCTGTAACAAATATACTTTTTATGTGTAATGGCATTTAGTTTGTTTTATCCAGTTATTTTAAACATAACATGCTAACTTAGTGCTCTTCGGGGCCCCCTGGTGGTGTGGGGGCCCCAAGCAGCTGCTCAGCTCGTGTGTGCCTTGGGCCGGCTCTGTCCTGGGGCCCATTTGACAAAACAATGAAATATTCATATAACCCACGAGACACAGAATCTAGATTTAAAACATAAAAGTAACATTTCAGCCATTTTGAAAGGAAATAGTGTTTTTAATTCTCTGATGTTTAATGTTCTGTTTGTCTGATGAAATGATTATCTGATCAGAATCAATCAAATCCATAAAATGACTGAAATAAAGCAGAACGTATGAAACTGCAGTCCAGGAATCCGGGTCCAGATTCACGTCTGGGTGGGAAAATAAAGGTTCTGGAGTGAATCTGGCAGGAAGGCTGCAGATTAGTGAAGCTGCTGCAGCAACGTTTCAGGATGTGAAAACAAATTATTTAAGTTTTTATGTATTTTTCACTTGAGCAGAATATTTTCCAAACGCCTCATTATTCACAGAACCAGCAGGTGAACGGACCTGGTACCATAAAACCATAAAGTCTTTATGATGTCGTAACTCAGAAACCTTTAGAACCATCTGGCAACTGTTTACCCAGACATACGGAACTAAATTGGGGCCGTAAAGTTTAATGCTTTTCAAAAGAAATTTTCCGAAACTGTAAAAAACACTTTAATTTGAAAAGTATTTTTGTAGTTTTGTGGAGTATTAAAGCAAAGTTACAAAAATAATTAAAACATTTGTTAGAGTGAACTTGGATGAGAATATTTATATTACAAAAATGTTGAACGAGATCAAAGTTAAAATAATAATAAAGTCATATTTGAACAATATTTTGACTTTATTTTTGTTGACAAAGTTATATAAGTATGTAAACATGTTGGCCCATCTTCACCTTAACTGTTTAAAAAATATGAAAAAAAAATCTGATCCAATTCAAAATCATTTTTCAGTGTAAATTGTTTTCATTATTTTTGTTTAAGTTTAAAAATAAGTAAAAAAAAAAAGACAAAACAACTTTTTTGTATTTTTAATTTTCCAGTTTCAGTTTTAAAAATAATAAAACAAAAACTTGAGATTAAAATTATTTTTTCAGTTTTCTAAAAAAAAAAGTTTCAAAGTAATTAAAAAAAAACTTTTATGAGATTTGAAATTATCTCTTAAATTAAAATTTTTTTTTTCAGTTTCAAAACTAATTTTTCAACGAACGTTGTGGCCCTGATGTAGCTCCGTAGCTGGCCTGTGACATCTGCAGGTTTTACTGCTGCTTCTTTCTGATCACATGATGCGTTTTCATCAGTTCCTCTTTTCACTTCCCCTCTGCGATCAAAGTTCAGCCGCATTTCGCCACAACTGCACGACCCACAATAATCCAGATTATGGAAAAGAAATGGGAACTAGAAGCAGGGACTGTGGAGTCTCTGCAGAATGATGGCGGATGACCTTTGACCCTTGCTGGGCAGCAGCAGCCAGAGCAGGAAGAATCTCTCAGATCGGTTCTTCCTTCCTGCTGCCTCACAGTTTCATCACTTCTGCTTTGTGGTTTCAGTTTTAGTGGCTTAAAGCAGCAGAAGAGAAATCCTGACCCACTGCCTTCGGTTCCGATCCGGTTTCAGACGAGGCCGACGCCATGAGGAGGGGCTGGAGAAGCAGAAGTGCATTATGGGGGAAATGAACTGGGCTTGTTTGGCCCGTCAGAGCAAAACATGCAGATTCATTTTACACATTTTCACCGTGTTGCTGTAGCTGTTATGTTTTGCTAAGTAAATGTGTAGTTTTCCCACAGAAGGAATATTTTCCCAAACGGGAACATTTGGGAAAAATAAACTAGTTTTAAATCAGGGATCTGAAAACGGCTCATTAATAAACCGCTACAGGTTCTCCGGGTCAGAAACGTGGAAGCGTCGCAGTGAAGCCAGAGTTTCATTTTCTCTGGACCCGGAAAACTGATGAGCTCAGCAGAACCTCCATCTGACCCACTGACGAGGCCGGCTCGGAACCGCCGGGCCGGGTCCAGGAGCAGGAGGCTTCAGAACCCGACAGACAAACCTGTGCTGATAAAAAGCAGAAGACGCTGTTCCTCTGGGTCAGCCCGCAGAACATTTCAGGTCCAGTTTCTGACCTGGACAGAACCAGAACTTTCCCTTCCCTCATTTCCGGTGGAGCCGCGACCCGGCTAAACCTCAGCAGCTAAAAACGGCTCGTTTTTCAACCTCATGTTCCACCAGGTTTCTCCTTTATGTCCGTTTCAAACTTACATCTTAGTTCTCAACTCAAATATTTAGTTTTAAGCTCCAAAGTGCATTAAGCTAGCAAGCTAAATACTCAGCTAGCAAGCTAAATACTCAGCTAGCAAGCTAAATACTCAGCTAGCAAGCTAAATACTCAGCTAGCAAGCTAAATACTCAGCTAGCAAGCTAAATACTCAGCTAGCAAGCTAAATACTCAGCTAGCAAGCTACATACTCAGCTAGCAAGCTACATACTTAGCTAGCAACAGATATTTTATTTTGAGCTTCAAAAAAACTAGTTAGACTCAAACTTTTAGTTTTTTTGCTTGAAAGCTAAACATTTTACTCACATTTAGCCGAGTTAAATATTTAACTTGCCAACAAAATGAACCTGATATTATCAAAGGACTGATCCGTTTTATTTGTGACGATCTAAAAGAACCAAATTATTCATCTTTGTGTAACTTAGTCGCCGCCTGTCGGGTTTTTATGTTGACAAAGCAACAGAAAACTTTGCGGTTGATCCGAAACCAGAACTTTTCTCCGGACTCTTGAGTTTTTTTAATCACCAGATTGAAGAGAAACACAAATTTAGTTTCTTTTATAAAAAGGTAAATTTATTACATTAGTTACAGAATCTGACCCAACAGCAGAGGAAGAACCCAGGCAGAACAGAACCGACGAGGCGTTCAGATGGTGAAATGTCTACATTCAGTCTGAGATTTCCTGCGCTCTCCTCACACCCTGAACGCCTCTCAGTCTCCTCCTTTCTTCTTCTTCTTCTTCTTCACCTCCTCCTCCTCTCCTGCTGCTGGTTTCCTCTTGGTCGCCTCCTCTTCCTCCTCCACCTGCTCCATCCTGTCCCACACCTCGTCCTCCTCCTCCTTCACCTGAGGCTCCGCCCCCTCCGTGGCCCCGCCCCCCGGCCCGGCCTGCAGTTCCCGGCTGGCCAGCAGGAGGCAGGTGAGCCGGGACTTGAGGTACACGCGATGCAGCGGCCGCCGGTCCTCCAGGCTGTGGACCCGCAGGAAGCGGTCCAGGCCGCAGGACGCCACCAGCGGCTGGGAGGCGTGGCACTGCAGGGCGCGCACGCCGCCCGCCGCGCCCTTCAGCCGCCCGCGGACCAGCCCCTTCCTGAGGTCCAGCACCGCCACGTCGCCCTGCGTGTTGCCCACCACCACGGCGCCGCCGCCGCCCGTCAGCGCCAGCGCCGTCAGCGGATACTCGCCGAACTCCGCCTCCAGGACGGGCCGCCGCCGCGGGGTCGCCGGGTCAAACAGGTGAACCTGAGAACGACAGGATGCGTCAGCTGACATCACTTCCTGTTCGTTTTTATTTTAATAACATTTACAGACATCATGAAGGATAAATCTAAACCACATGTGGGAGAAATGAAGGAGAATAATCCACCTCTTTAAAACCGTTTACTGGACTAAAGTCAATATCAGTAATTATTGATCCGTTTCGTTTGTTTCGCCCGTTTTTCTCTTCTCTCCGCCTTTCCTCGCCTGAGTGAAGTTTCCCCCCCCGCCTTCTTCAAATCAGACAAAATTGGTGTCAAACGTTTGTGCAGCAAAAATGTTCGTTTGTGCCGCTATCATTTTAAAGATATAAAGAAAGTTGGATTTTATAAAAGTTGAGGGTCTGGTTGACCTTTTGACCTTTACACTTTCATTAATATCTTCAAAGCCAAAGCAGCACAAACAAAACATTTTGCTGCACAAACGTTTGACACCAATTTTGTCTGATTTGAAGAAGGCGGGGGGGAAACTTCCCTCAGGTCCTTTCCTCGCCTCCTGTGATGAATTACTTTGTTTCTGGCCAGCCGCCCTCAGACGTTCCGACTTTGACACAAAGTTTTCCGGTTGGTTCTTCCTGGAATCGCAGCCGCGGCGCTCCGGGAACATTCCACCTTTTTGGTGAATATTCCTCCAATCCGACGACGTTTGATGAATTGTGTCTCATGATGAACAGAAAAACTCCGGGCAGCAGAAACCTGTCTTCACTAGCCTACATCTCCCAGAATGCTTTGCTGTTCTGAGTTTATAAACACGACTGAATATTCCATCAGACATGATATTTATTGATTATCACGATACACACGGGTATTAATTTATCGTCCAGCTCAAACACATAATGACAAAATATCAAAAAGTCAAACTAAGACAGCTTTTACCTCCAAATGTATTCATTCAGATAAAACATTTTAAATATGAATATAAAATCGGTAGTGAAGATATTTTGATATTTTACACGCAAATCTACTTGAACATCTGAAGAGAAAATGAGCTAATTGAGAAAATAAAAGATGAAGGAAGAACAGCGACGAATGTAAACAATGTAAGAGTTTAAGAAAATAAAACGTTTCTGGCATCAGAAGATTCATGTTTTAGCAACAAAGAGAATAAACATATTGTGTTTAAATGTTATCCAAATGAAGGAAGTTTGTAAAATTTATAACTAGATTATTATTAACTTTGAGTTCAATGTGTTTGTTTGATCTTACATCAGAGAGAAAAGATGTTAATATTTATGCTGATATTAACGGTGGAATAAATGCTCAGCTGCTCTGGCGCCCCCGCGTGGAGCCGCGCGGTAACTGCAGCTGCCTCCATGACCTTTGACCCCGTTCAGCCCAGTTCACCAACTGGCTCGTTTTAACCTTTGATACTGAAATGGAGCCACAAAAGAAAACAGGGAAAATGTAGAGAAACTAAATGAAAGACTTGATTGATCAGTCCTGATCAATAAAGTTTAGACTTTATTCTGGTATTATTGACATTATTCTTGTGTTATTATCAGGTTATTATGCACTATAAAAAACATTTTTCTCAGATTGCTACCAAGTTATTTTTATTTTTACGACGGTTTTATTCCTGAATTATGAAGACGATGTTTATTCTGCTCATCTTAAAACCATTACAGCTTTAATCTTATAGTTCAGATTGTTCTGGATTCTTAACCTGGTTCCAATATTCCATCTTAGTCATGAAATAGCCGCAGTAGAAAGTTCTGGACCGGTCCAAAGTGCGGATCAGAACATCCAGAACTCAGCTGGACCTGCAACTGGTTTTAGAATCAGTTTAATCTCATTTATTAAAGAGCAGATTTGATCTTTTCTGCCTCCTGCTGGTTCACCTGGTTCACCTGGTGGTTCACCTGCTGGTTCACCTGCTGGTTCACCTGGTTCACCTGGTTCACCTGGTTCACCTGCTGGTTCACCTGGTTCACCTGGTGGTTCACCTGCTGGTTCACCTGCTGGTTCACCTGCTGGTTCACCTGGTGGTTCACCTGGTGGTTCACCTGGTGGTTCACCTGTGGTTCACCTGGTGGTTCACCTGCTGGTTCACCTGGTGGTTCACCTGCTGGTTCACCTGCTGGTTCACCTGCTGGTTCACCTGGTGGTTCACCTGCTGGTTCACCTGCTGGTTCACCTGCTGGTTCACCTGGTGGTTCACCTGCTGGTTCACCTGGTTCACCTGCTGGTTCACCTGCTGGTTCACCTGCTGGTTCACCTGGTTCACCTGCTGGTTCACCTGCTGGTTCACCTGCTGGTTCACCTGGTTCACCTGCTGGTTCACCTGCTGGTTCACCTGCTGGTTCACCTGGTGGTTCACCTGGTGGTTCACCTGCTGGTTCACCTGAGCAGCTGCTCCATGTCTCCACTTTGTTTACGTTAACAAGTGACGTCGTGCTGACGTCACCAGCAGACTGAGCAGTCTGCTTCACAGGTGTAAAAACTGACGTAACCTAAGACAGGTGAGACAACCGGAAGCAGTTACCTGATGGTGGCCCGTGCAGGTGACCACCTTGTCGGAGTCCGGGATGAAGCCGATGTCTCTGACCCAGTGCGGCCTCCGTAGATCCAGCCAGTCGTCCCGCAGGTTCTTCGCGGTGAACAGCGGCTTCTCAGGCCGCTCCAGGTCCCAGATCTTCAGCCCGTTCTCCTTCCCGCCCGTCGCCACCCGGTTCGGGTCCACCGGGCTCTGCCGCATCCGGCACACGCTGCCGCCCGCGTCCAGCTCGGCCACCGGCCCGCTGCCGTCCTCCCGCCACACCCGCAGCTTGCCGCACTCCGCGCAGGTGATGACGGCGGAGCCCCGCAGTGAGGCCAGCCCGCTGAAGCAGCCCTCCTGCGGGTCTCCGCAGCTCCGGGCCTCGGTGAAGACGCCCTTCTCGGTGCTGAAGGTCCGCACGGTTCCGTCCGCGCAGCCCAGCAGCAGCTCGCTCTCCGCCGGGTCGGCCCAGCACAGCGCGCGCACCTCCTGGTCGCGGCTCAGCGTGCGCGTGTTGGAGAAGTTAAAGGCCTGCTTCCGGTCCAAACTGACCCCCTTCAGGATCCCGGTCTCGGACCCGAGCCACACGGAACACAGTCTGCTGCGCTCCTCCATCACAGCGGGCTGACACCAGCCGGAACCCGAACAGAACCAGAATCTGACTGAAACGCACGTGGAGCTGCTGCGGCGACGAGAAAATACGTCACTATGTTGTCTTCTTCTTCTTCTTCTTCTAGCTTTGTTTTACGGAGGTGCATTGCAACTGTGATGGCGCCCTACCGCCACCTACCGGACTGGAGATAAACACTAAAAACCTCATAATGTGAAATTAATTATTCAACTTTGTATTAACAAACTAAATTCTACGACGGCGAATTACGGCCAACTTAGATAGAAACCACAGATACATTTACACAAAAAATGCGATTATTCTCAGAAATGTTCTAGAAAAAACAGATATTTATGAGCTTGAAAAGTCTAAAACTTACTATTAAAAAATCAGAAATTTTGAGATTAATTCCTAAAATTTCCTTGAAAAAAACATGAAATTTTCTGAGTTTCAAAAGTCGACTTTGAAAACTTGAAACTTTTCCAGAAATATTCTGAGATTCATCTCAAAATTTCTGAGTTTCTTGGTGGAAATTCGCTAATTATTTTTAAACAAATTCTTTAGACACAATCATAAAATGATCTCTTTTAAGTTTGTATTTTTCAAAAATAACTTAATCTGACCTTGACTTTAAATCTTATCAACTCTAAATTTAATATTTATTTAATTTACTTATTTTTTTGGAACTGATTAATAATTATTAATAATTGGGAAAACATCAACCAGAATTTAAAAAATGCAGAAAAGGGTTTGTTTGGTTTCACTGCCTCTCCTCCAGGTCTGTAGGGGGCGGCACGACACATTAATGCTTGTTTCCGTTTCACCATGAAGCAACCAAAAGAACAGAACTAAATTACGTAATCCATCACACATGCGCAGACGGTGGTGGTTCCGCCATTTTGGTTCTCGGTGTGCTAACGGCAGCTAGCTTCTGGTGTATGTGCGTTTTGTTTACTCTTCACTGTTGGGTTTTCGGTTTTCCCTCCAGCTGCGGTACTAAAAACCAGTAAAGCGGTACCAGTCCGCCCAACAAGGTCGGAACCGGAGTCTGTCTTCGTCTGAGAGATGGACGGAGGAGAGGAGGACTTTATGTCCGGTAAATGCGCTTTGTTTCCCGGCTGACAAACTTAAGAGCTCGCCCATAAAACGCTTTTTGCTTTCGGTGTTTTCTGGGGTTCATCCCGGTTCCTCAGTATCGGTCCTGAAGTTTGGACCCGGTTCTGCGTTCAGTTAGCTGCTCCGGTTCTGATAGAGCTTGGTTTCAGATCTATACGTTGCGTGTTTTGTGTTTCTTCCTCAGTCAGTTTTCAGGTTTTCCTGTAAATCAGCGGTTCATGGCTGAAATCTGCTGCTCAGCAGAGCCTGGGTCATTCTGGAAGGAGATCCGTTCACATCCTGGCTGACCTCTGACCTCTAGCCCACAGCATCACTGACTGACAGGTTTCAGCCATGATTGTTTCTCCTCAGGCCGCTAAGATCGTGTTTTGATCTGTTCAGCTGCTGGTTCCAGCTGATCTTCTGTTGTCAACATATCTAGGCAAACTGCTGAGTTTGATTCAAATTCAGAAATGCTTTATTGATTCCAAAGGAAAATTAAAAGCTGCTGTAACTCATTTAATTCAAGGTTCTTCAAAAAGTTACTGTTGATGCTGATTGCTGTTGGGAGGAAGGATCTCCTGTAGCAGTCTGTATTACAGCTAATCTGAAGAAGCTTCTAACTGAAGACGTTTTGTTGTTGACTGAAGTGTTTCATCCTTTGATCCATGAATCATTTGGACAGGAAAATCTCCTGAACTCTTGAAACGTTGGTTTGTGCTGCAGATTTAATCAGCGCTACAGAAAACCTTCAGTCTGTAAACTTCAGAGAGTTGAACATCTAATCAGATCAGATTCTTTCAGAACGTCTCATTGTTGTGATGAAGGAGCATCATCCTCGGCTCTCTGAGTGGAGCTGCTGTTTCTGGAACATGTGAAGTTTTAATCTCTGAGTTTGTTTGATGCTGAAGAGTTTTTCTTCCGTTTGTCTCCAGACGATGGGGGCGGGACTCCGGTTCAGGATGAGCATCCTCAATCCGACGGCGAGGAGATGAGGAGCGACGGCCGGCAGTCAGAGGTCAGAACCGGCGATTAGTTATAAGTTATTAATGTCCTGGTTGATTCCAGCCAGGGAACCAGATGCGTTTCCAGTGCGTTTTTTAATGCACATTTTGAAATATTACATCAGAATAAGTTGATGGTAATTCAAAACAACTTCAGCCATTTTGAAAAACAAAGTTGTTGTTTTTTTTTAACCTCACATGAGGCAGTTTTTGGCCTTTCTGAGAGAGTTAATGCGCTAAAACGGAGATAGAAACACATCTGCTGAGTAAGTTCTGACGAAGCGAACGCTCCCAGACGCTGGTGGGTCTGTCAGACCAGAACCTCCATCTCCACTTCCTGTTTATTCCAGACATGCATAACGTCAACATCTGATGACAACAAAGTGCAGAAAATGCAGTAATGATAAAACGTAAGTGGAGAGTAGTAGGGGAAAGTAGTGCAGTCTGAGCTTGACCTGCTGGCTGATTCTTCTTCTGCTGTTTAATGTCGTTCGGTGCGTTGACGATCTGCTCTCTGCAGGACGACGGCAGCAACGACGAAGACGCTGCCATTGCCATGGAAACGGGCGGGGCAGCCAGCAGCTCGGACGCGGAGGACCGGCGCCGGGCCAACAGCGACTCGGAGGACGAGGCTCCTGGGGCCCGCCGAGAGAAGAGCGACTCTGAGGACGAGGCTCCTGGGGGCCGCCGAGACAAGAGCGACTCGGAGGACGAGGCTCCTGGGGCCCGCCGAGACAAGAGCGACTCGGAGGACGAGGCTCCTGGGGGCCGCCGAGACAAGAGCGACTCGGAGGACGAGGCTCCTGGGGGCCGCCGAGACAAGAGCGACTCGGAGGCGGAGCCTCATCGGCCCGGCGGCAGCGAAGACGAAGACTCTCCGGCAAAACGCAGGGCAAGCGCGTCGGACGAGGAAGAGGAGGAATCGCCGAGGAAGAGACGGCCGAGCGGCTCGGAGGACGAGGCGTCGTCTCCGGTCAAACGGGGAGCGTCCGACAACGAGGAAGAGGACGTGTCGTCCCCCGCCAAGCGCCGAGGAAGCAGCTCTGAGCTGGAGGACGCCCCCAGAGGAGATGGCGCCCGCAGCGACTCCGACAACGAAGAGGACAAACCAGCACCGGCGTCGTCTCCACGGAAACACTCAGACAGTGACTCTGACGCAGAGCCGCCCGCCAGACGCCAGGCGGCGCCGATGGACTCTGACGAGGAAGATGAGGGTAAACGGGAGGAAGAGGAAGGGGCAGGGGGAGGGAAGTGGAAGGGTGTGATGCAATCCGACAGTGAGGATGAGGAGGACGAGGTGCTGAGGAAGAAGGCTGCAACAGGAAGTGATGAAGAGCAGCGCGAGGAAGAGAAGAAGCAACAGAGAGATGACGGCGAGGAAGAGGACGACAAACCAGGTAGAGACATCAGAGCCAGAACTGATCTGGAGGGGTTTATCACATCCCACATAATCATGCTGCCACCACCATGCTGCATACAGACGTCTCCGGTTTGTAAACCGACGGGACTTCCTGTCCTTCGGTCCAATCAGCTCCGTCTCTGTCCCTCTGAGTCGGACAGTCCGAACTGTTTAATGACTGCTGTCTGTCAAAAATATATTGACAAAATCAGCAACATTTTAATTCCCAAACCTTTTTCCTGCTAAATTAATTATTCCTGCTAAATTATTGAATAAGTTCCACATGAGCTCAAAACCAGATTTATTTATAGATTTTATTCTTCAGGTGTTTCAGGAAGCCTGGATCATTCTGGGCTTCTTTAGAAATATGGACGCTAACATTAGCATGTTTAGCATTCAAATGCTACATAGGCTAGCATAGCATCACTGCTAGGCTAACTCCTTTTAGCACAACTTGAACCCAACAGTAGGCTTCCAGTGTGTTTGGAAGCCTACTGTTCCAGAACCAGTATATATACTGGACCAGTATATATACTGGTCCAGAACCAGTATATATAATTACTGGTTCTGGACCATCTGAATCGGGTTTCTGTGGTGGTTCTGAGGTTCTCTTTATATGTTTCTGCAGTGAAGAGAAAGAAGGCCATCTTGTCTGACAGTGAAGACGAGGATGAAGAGAAGGACGACAAACCAGGTGAGTCAGCCTGATGTTCTGTTCTGACCCGGTTCATCATCCCAGAGCTCTAGAACCGATCCAGTCATTTCATCTGTCCACTTCCTTGTGTCTCAGCAGCAAAGAGGAGCCGGGCGGTTTCCGACGACGACGAGAACTCGGGCAGCGGCGACGGCTCGGTCGGCCCGGATCGAAGCCTGGCGGCCAAGCTGAGGGAGCTTGGGTCAGACAGCGGCAGCGACGAGGAGGACCGGTCCAAACCCACGGCGGTGAAGAAGGACGAGAAGGCGTTGTTCGGCAGCGACAGCGACTCCGGCGAGGACGACGAAGAGGAGTGAGTTTGACCACTGTCTCCTGCTGGCAGGAAGCGGAACTGCAGTTGACCCAGAGTTAAATGTGTTGCAGGAAAATGATCGCAGACATTTTCGGAGAGTCTGGAGATGAGGAAGAGGAGGAGTTCACGGTAAGTTACCGCTTTTGGAGCTGGAACCAATCGGGAATCGGCTCCTCTTCATCCTCCTCTTCCTCCTGCAGGGCTTCAACCAGGAGGAGTTGGAGGCTGCCAGCAAGCAGCCGAAGCAGCAGCAGCAGGCGGCCGATGACTCCGACTCCGACGAAGGAGTGGACCGCAGTGGCCAGGAGTAGGTGTCCCCATAAGGTGGCCGGTGCTGCGTGGACCCAGCAGGGTGCTAAACCTGTGTGTGTGTGTGTGTGTGTGTGTGTGTGTGTGTGTGTGTGTGTGTGTGTGTGTGTGTGTGTGTGTGTGTGTGTGTTCAGCACCAGCTTCATGTCCGACTTTGACATCATGCTAGCCAAAAGGAAAGCCATGAACAGCCGGAAGAGGAGGCACCGAGACGGAGGAACGTTCATCAGCGATGCCGACGATGTCGTGAGCGCCATGATCACCAAGATGAACGAGGCCGCAGAGGTCAGCCTTTCACAATAAAAGCCTAGATTATTTAGTCCCAGCTGTGTTTCACAATAAAAGCCTGGCAGGTTTAGCCTCGTCTGCCATCCTTTCACAATAAAAGCTGAGCTGCTGACTCCGCTTTGTTGACCAGGAGGACCGGACTCTGAACAGCCAGAAGAAGCCGGCGCTGAAGAAGCTCACGCTGCTGCCGCAGGTCGTCATGCACCTCAAGAAGTGAGTTTCTGTCCGCTCCGTTTGGACTTCAGAACCAGAACCGACCCGGTCCAATCTGACAACCGTCCTCTCCGCCCCCCAGGCAGGATCTGAAGGAGACGTTCATTGACAGCGGCGTGATGTCGGCCATCAAGGAGTGGATCAGCCCTCTGCCCGACAAATCGCTGCCGGCGCTGCGGATCAGAGAGGAGCTGCTGCGGATCCTGCAAGAGGTGGGAGAGGCTGGGATATTATATTTTATTAAAAATAACAAAAACTGAGAAAATATTTAACTGAAATAAATAAAAATGGGAAAACTAACTTGGTCTATATCATTTATAAAAACTAAAACATACTGAAATTTTAGATGTATCCATCAGTTTTTCATTTTATGATTCTGTTTATTAGCCTTTCAAACTGAATGTAGCCGTTTCTGTCTGCATATTGCGGCGCTCCATGGTCATCCTTATGCAAAATGGCGACAGCAAAAGTTGGGAGAAAACTCCCGTCAGTGGTTGTTCAACAATAATTGAATACATTTTTTGGAAACGGTCTTCTGAGTATTCATTACCAGGCTTGTCACGACAATTAATTGTTCCAGAAATTATTGCGATAAACGGTAATATTGTTGCTTGAGACCACTGTTGACTAATTTCATTAAAATAACATAACAAATACACCCTCAAAGACCACTAAAATAATTTCTAAAGACCATTTAGCACTGGAAGCAGGGACGGACTGGATGTCTTCTGGACCCTAGTAACGTCCTGTTGTCCTCCTGCAGCTCCCCAACGTCAGCCAGGAGACGCTGAAGCACAGCGGGATCGGACGGGCCGTCATGTTCCTCTACAAGCATCCCAAAGAATCCCGGGCCAACAAAGACCTGGCGCTGAAGCTCATCAGTAAGACCTGACCCGGTTCTGGTCCAGCTGCAGAAAGTCCAGACGTTCCTGACATGTTTCTGGTCCGTTTCCTTCCAGACGAATGGTCGCGGCCGATCTTCGGTCTGACGTCCAATTACAAGGGAATGACGAGGGAAGAGCGGCAGCAGAGGGATCTGGACCAGCAGACGCCTCAGAGACGCCGGCTCAGGTAGCAACAGAAATAAGATTCAAACTTTGACTAAACCTGATCGCTTTGAGGCTTTTTCAAGGTCTCCATCACTCACACATACACACAGATCTCTGACTGGCAGTAGCAGGTAGTCACATGATGCGACAGGAGGTTCTGGTTTCAGCTGGTCAGATGTTTTTAATGGGAAACTCAGCGAGGTAAATCTGTCCTCCTTGTGTGTGTGTGTGTGTGTGTGTGTGTGTGTGTGTACTTGTACTTGTTTAGCTATTGTATGAGGACGTACTTAAATAACCAAAACTGTGAGGACATGTGTATTTGTGAGGACATTTTGCCATTTTCACACAAAGCAAAATAATAATTTTTGGGTTAGGAATAGGCCAGTCACGATGACAAATTTTGCTGGATGATAAATTGTCCCGTTATTGCAATAAGCAATAACTTTGTTGTTTTGAAATCATTTTTAGGTATTACGATGACAATAGTATAGCAATGCAAGAACAAATTCTCAATAAACTCAATTAACTTTAAATTTTGATGAATTTAAAGTTTATTAAGTTTTAGATATCCAAAATAAATAAACATAACAGAAACGACAAATAAATTGAATTATGAAGTCTCACTCAATTTGTTTTTACGAAACGGTCACAGAGAGTACCACATCTTTCTCCAGATGTTGCACTTTCCATCCAGAAGTTTTTAGCTATTTCATATTCTTTGTAATTATTTTATAAAAGCATAGGGAAACAGGAACGTGTGTGTGTTTCTTTCTTCCTCTCATCCATCTCTCCTCCTCGTCCTCGTCCTCCTTCCTCCACCAGTGAGCCTCAGAAGGTGGAGAGGGCGCAGGAACCCGACGTCTTCTCTCCACCAACCAGGTCCAGTCCCAGAGCTGCTGCATGTTTGCGCTGCGCGTGTTTCTGCTGCAGCTCCTCTGTGCAGCTGCAGCCTGAAGATGAATGTTAGTGATGCCGCAGAACTTGAGGCAATCCAGAAGCCATAAAATAAGGAATGCTTGTGTTGAGGGAGATGGACGATCAGGCAGCACTCTGGATTTACAGCCTGTAATAATTAAGATGAACAGTCTGCAGCTGTAGACAGCAGGGGGCGCTGCTGCACAGAGGGGCTGACTCTCAAGATGGAAATCATTTTCAATCTGTTCTGGCCTTCTGGCAGGAACATGCTCAGCAGTTAGAAACCTCAGAGTGTGAAGCTCAGTGACACTAAAACGTGGTGCAGAGTTTCTGCTGCAGGCCGATCGGATCGGAACCGGCTCCAGGTTCTGATGGCTTCACTAACCTGCAGTGAGGTGAAGCCTGCTGATAACAGCATGGAGCTTCAGGAGGAAGCCCTGGTGTGGCGGCTTGAGTCTGAATATTACAGCAGAGCTTGTGTTTGTGTTGGTCTGCAGCTCTGGAGGTCAGACGCCCCGCAGAGACCTGGAGAAGCAGCTCACCGGGGAGGAAAAGTCAGTCCAGCACTATTTTATCATGCACTTTTTACCAGAAATATAATCGGGAAATATTTTTTTAGGAATTCTGTGTTATTTACCTTGTTTAATATTTTGTTTTGTTACAAATTGTTTTTAAAATTTTTATTAACGTTTTTATTCGTGAAATTTTAGGGGCAGGGTGGGGGGTATATTTTTTTAAGACTTTTATTTTGAAATCTTTTAGTACTGCTCTTAATTAAAAAACATTTATTTGTACATATAATTTTTTTGGTTTTTTTATTGTAATTGATTTGATTATTTTTAGGTATTTTATAGTGTTTTTATTCATGTAATTTTTAAGGAATTTTGTTTTATATTTAAATTTAATAAGTCTTTTTAATTTTGTTATAAAATGTTTCTTTTATATTTTGAAATGTATTTTATACATTTTTCATTTTATTAAATGTAATACGAGGTTTTTGTTTTAATTTTTTTCCCTTTTTATAATTTATAAATCTTCTCATTTAGACGTATTTAATTTGAATATAATTGAATTTACTCATCTCACAGACAGATTGTGTGACTCAGATTTCTTTTAAAGTTGACGTGAACCTTATCGATGTTTCTGACCTGCAGAGCTCTGCGACCCGGTGATCCCGGGTTCTGCGCCCGGGCTCGGGTGCCGATGCCCTCCAACAAGGACTACGTGGTCCGACCCAAATGGAACGTGGAGGGGGATTCCAGCAGGGTGAGTTTCCGTTTAAAAAGCTTTTATTCTGGATCATTTTGAATTAACAATGTTCACTGAAAGTTTTAGAAATTAAAAGGTAAATTTGAGTAAAAGTATAACTTTTCTCTCGGTGGCTGTTATTTAATGGTCATTACCAAAAACTTCATGTTTTATTCAAATACTGTTTTTGAAAAGAAAAAAATGTGAATATGAACACTTCATATTAAAGTTGGAAAATACATTTTAATTGTAAGTTATTACAGTTTCTGTTGCTGCAGACACCAGATTGATTCTGGCATAAAATTTTTATATTAGACAAAATTCAAAAAAAATTTCTTCTTTTTAATATTTTTTGCATTTTGGGTTAAGATTATTTTTATTTTTTGTCTTTAATTCAAAATCATTCATCTGGTTGAGGAATTTAATTTTAGTTTGAATAGAGATGAACTGATTGTTTTAAAGGATAAAACCAGTTGAGGGTAAAAAATTAGATCTTTAATTGTTTAAACTGTTTGCTTATGTAGTTTGCAGAAATTTACATAAAATAGATTATAGCATTAAAATCAAAATAAAACCCGTCACTGAAGGACAGAACCTCGTGGAGCGGAGACGACACCTCACCTACGGGTTGTTACGATGTGACTCAGGTGAGGTGTGCTGCTGAGCTCTGATTGGTCCTCTGTAGAGCGGCTATAAGAAAGCCATCAGCCTGCTGGAGAAGCACAAGCGGCGCTTTGCCGAGCAGAGGAAGCTGCGGCGGCCGCAGGGAGCCGTGAAGATCAGCATAGAGGGGAACAGGATGCCGCTGTAGCTGCGGCTGCTCGCCTGCAGGGGGCAGTAAGTCCGTCTGCATGGTGTGGAGCGCAGCGGCTACGTAGAACTAATCGGGTCGATGAAGTGAAGTTTCAACCACTTCAGGGCTGGTTGGTCTGACTGCTGGCTGTGCTTCAATTAGAGCTGAGCTGATTCCACTAACAGAAGCTGCTGGTTCTGATCAGAAGCTGCTGGTTCTGATCCGATCAGAGCTCCAGACACATGGTTCCTACACACAATCAGTCTTTGTTTCCAGGAGGCCGCTGTCTGGAAGCTGCTGGTATGTTCAGATGCTGATTGGGGAAAAGTTCCACATTTAGGCACCTTGAATCTGCTGTAGCTGCCATGCCAGGCCACTAGATGGAGCTGTGATTTTAGCATGTAACTGAAACCCTCATGTGCTTTTGACCCTTAACTTCCATCTCCCTGAGAAACCAGCAACCCATCTCTAATGAACCAATGTTAATTTAACAAATAGTGTTAAACTGGCCACATTAAGCAGCTCGCTTAATGCTAGCGGTGCTAGCCGCTGTTGGTGTTGGTTTTTTTTTGCTCATGCATGAACAAACCAAACCCAGCAGCTGTCCGTTCTGTACGTGTGCTTTCACACCTCCTGGGGTGTCGCGCCCAAAACGATCCACTCTGAAACCAGGTTTTATAAATCACCAGTCAGAGAGTTCAATCACTGGAGACGTGAATACGAGCGGTTAGATCGCAACTAAATGTTTTACTGAAGAGCGCATAAACAGGGCAGTAGTCTTTCTGTCTTTCTCTTTTTCCTCTTTCTTTTCATTCACTGTCTTCATTCTTTCCATGTTTCTGTCTTCTGGTCTTTCTATCTGTTAACTTTCTACCTGTCTTTTTATCTACCTTCCTGCCTTCTGTCTTTCTCTCTTTTTCCTTCATTTTTTTGTTTGTTCTTTCTTTCTATTTTCTTTCTCTTTCGGTCTCGATGTTTGCATCCAAATTTTAGGCCAAGTCGAATTTATGGTGAATTTAGACGGATAACTCTGTAAATCTGGGAAAATCTGGAACTTTTCCCTGAAAACTGCGTAGGAACCCTGTTCAGAGCTATGGTGATGCTCTTATTTTGAAGGCTAAGCTTGTTGCTTCCTGTCTTCCTCTTGCAGGGGCCGGTGAAGAAGGGTTTGTCCCGGGTCGATAAACAGATGCGCAGGTTTGCGGACATTCGGCGGCTGACGAAGACTGGTCACGCTGTGAAGATCAGCGTGGAAGGAAACCGGATGCCACTCTGATCCAGTCTCTGTCTTTAGTTTTTTAGGATTTCTTCTTCGTGGGTTTGTTTTAAGGTGGTTCTCCTGAACCGTCTCAGTCCTCCCTCCTCAGGTTCAGCTCTGCCTCTCTAAGGGCTTCTTAACGAATGTGATTATCTGCTGTAAACTTTTTTGCTCTCTGAACAAATTCAATAAACTCTCCATCATGACGTCACCAGCCGTCCGTTTTTCGTCTGTTAGCTTTAGCAGCTGGCAAACCGTCAGGAACTGTAACACGTTTTAAACATGAAACCGTTTCAATGTCAGCCAGTTTAGCCAGTTTGGGTTGTTAGCCATTAGCAACGCCTGATTCAGTCTGTTGGCCTTCATTTAGAGTAACTGAAACTTTTACAGGCTTTGTGCTTTTATTTAATACATTAAACATAATAAAGCAAGCGTTTTGAAAGAGCGTGACTCAAATCCTGTGTCTGAAACCCAGAGTACCAACCAAGCCTAAATTAATTTTGTCACTGTCATAAAATAATGTACATTTTTGCCACGTGATTATTTTTTAATTTTTTGCACAAAAATCCCTTTTGGGAAAAGATAAAACAGGCCATTATTTTTAAGAAGGCGATGATTTGAAATCCTTTTCAATGTTTGGTCGACAACCCAAACGGATGATTCTTTGCTTTGTCTTAATTATGTACATTTAAACACAGGCAGAGAAAAACATTTGAAAATCTTTTTCAATTTTAACAGGAAGGTTTTTAAAATGGGAAAACTGGATTACAGCTCCAGCCAAACATCAGCCGAACTGATGTAACCAGCAGGAAAACTCAAGTGCAGTACCACGTTCAGCCCAAGGAGGGCAGTACAGAGACAGATTTAGGCCACGATTGCAAAATTAAGCAAATCTACATAAAAATTCAAACATTTGGACTAAAGCACAAAGAATTTAGACAGTTTAAATGCAAAACAAGTTGATTTGGGGTTTAGTTACTCTTTAAAGACGTGATAAAGTTTAAAATGCTATTCAGTGTGACTTTCAGTTCATACAGTTTAAATTTTTGAATTTCACATGGTGACAAGATGCAAAAAAATCATCTTTTCATTGTTTATTTTAAAATAAATGGAGTAGAAATTATTGTTTTTCACAGAATGGAAGACAAAAGTTAAATATATCGATCAATGTGGTTTTCTACTTTTTCAGATGACATTTCTGAATTTACATCTTTACTTTATTTGATAAGAGAAAATTTAAAAAACAAATCCGTCAAGAACTGTTTGGCAGATTTAACATCGCCCTGTGAACAAAACCGGCTGCAGCCTCCCGTCGGTGTGTTTCTGTGCTGCAGCAGAAATGCGTCCGGCTGCAACATTAAAAAGAGACTTGAGCAGAAAGCTGGAAGGCTCCAGTCGTGTCGGGCGTTTCGAGTCGAGGCGGCGGTCGCTTCCAGTCAGGTGAAGCAGGGAGAGCCGGAGATGGTGCGTTCAGGTGCAGCCAAAAGGTCTGAACCAAGATCAGCCCTAACGGCAACAATAAATGTGGACCTGATGATTTAGAGTGAAATAAATCTTAAAATCTGTAGCTAATTAACATTTTGTGAAAGATTTATTTTGTTATTTGGTTTGTTATTTTGAACTGTTGTTGCACCAAAATGAGCTTTTCTAAATAAATCACATTATTGACCAAAGGTATTTTTCTAACACCGTTAATAGATTAATAACTTAAGGTGTTCAGGTCATCGTAATCAGTTCTGGTATTAAACATTTTTATTTATATTTATACTTTGTTGTCGAATTTGAATATTTTGGGTGTTTCTCATAATTTTTGCCTAAAATAATTCGATACAATTCGATGCTTTCATTTCATTAAAGTTTCATTAAAATGCATGAAATTATGTAATATCCTCATGAATTCTGTGTTTTTGTGAAGAAGTTTGTCTCCTTAAGACTTGAGCTGTTGGTCCTGAGTTTATTGAGCTGCACCTGAATGCACCATCATTTAAAGCGTGTCCAGGTGAGGTGACCAGGTGGTTGGCTGGTATTTATGCAGGGACTCGACTGAAGAGAGATGACAATGGATTCCTGTGTTTAAAATTAGAAGTTGTGTTGACATTTATTACTGAATAGACACAGCCCTGTGCAGTTCCTCACCTGTCCAGATGAGGGCGTCGTTGCTATCCTCGAGTCGTCGGCAGACGGCTCATTCCGACTCGGTCGATGGGAGGCGGATTGCTTCGTCGCCGTGGCGACTCCGCCACCTTGCTGGGAAGAAAAGACGAGTGGAAGGAGAAACTTCCTTCACCTGCCTGTGGTTCTGTTGAATTCACCTGGGACAGGTGAGTCCTACCTCTGCTTCTTCTTGCCCTGTCTGGTTTCCATGGAGCCCACGGACAGCCGGTCCAGCGGGGCGTTGTTCCCAGGGAAACTCCTCTTCCTCTGGGGCTCGGTCACGTCATTCTCCATCATCATCATCAGGTCGTCTGTTCGGAGGAGTTTGGCGCTGAGCTCCAGTCTGGGCTTCATCCTTCCTGTTCGGCGCCACAGGACGGCCAGCGCCCTCAGCCCGGGCCAGTCTATGTGCTGGAAAAGGAGCAACAACAATCCTCATGTTTAGCTTCAAACCTTTCTTTCGAACTAGAAGAAATAAAACCGACATGACAGAAAAAGTTTGTTTTTTACTGAAGGAATTTGGGTTGAATAACAATTTAAATTTCCAGAGGATAAAATGTCCTAAAAACATAAAATGTGAAAGTAGTTTACGCTCTGAATATAAATAATCTGCTTTGAGTTTCTGAGATTCAATATTTTCCTGCAAAGTCTAACTAATAGGTTTGAATTAAATAATCTTCCCTCTGAAAAGTTGCTGATTAATGTGGATTGAGGGACAGTAAGAGGCAAAAAACATCAGAAAATCACCAGCTGCTGTTTACAAAGACAGCAAAAAAAGGTTATTAAGTTAGTAATATTTACACCATGTAATTCATTCATTTATAAATGTCACAGTTGCAAAATAAACATTTAATTATCAAGATATATTTAGTTAGCAGGGCTAAAGGGTGTACAGAAAATGGATGGATGGATTTAGTTAGCAAAATAGCTAAATATTTAGTTAGCAAAATAAATATTGATTTTTAGTTTAAAGCTGAATATTTAGTTAAACTAAGTATGTAGTTATAAGTTAAAATTTTTGTTTCCATATAAATATTTGGCTGTGAAGCTAAATGTTGAACTTCAAATTAAATATGTAGGTACGTACAAGCTAACTTTATTTTGAAGCTAAATATTTAATTAGCAAACTACATATTTAGCTTGCTAATTAATAGTTAGTTAATAACCTAAATTTTATATTGGAGGGTTTAGGATAGAAAAAGCCTCCAGCTCCTCCTGAAAGGCTTTGGTTTTGTTGTAGTGCGTTAGCTTCTGACTTCCTCTCTGCCTGTTCGTCTCTACAGACTCCAGAAGATCTGGTATAAAATAGACTGAGGAGAAAACAGATTTCTGCTTTTCTTCCTGCTGCTTCACACCATCTGATATCAGCACCCAGGAGGAGCTGCTTGCTTTGGCCCCCAGGAGGAGCCCACCTGCCGATCTTCTGTCTGACCAGTCAATTAAACGCACTTTATGGAAAATGTGGCTTTCTAAATACTAAAGTGAGTTTGAGCCACACTAAGAGATACTCTGAGACAATTTTACAGTCCTATTTGAGAATCTGTTTTGAGTTTATTTCACGTTTTGAAGACTCTTCTGATTTATGAAAATATACCTTCCTTATGGGGACCAGCTGGTTTGTGAGGACATTTATATTTTCAGGACTTGATAATATTTTTATGGCACTGAATAACAGATATTATGCATTGTGGAGGCATTTTCACATGTCAAGAAATGTTTTCGCTTGACAAACCTGTGTTTTGCTTTTTGTACTTATTTGAGCCTTTCCATGGAATTCTACATCATTTTAAAGATCTCTATAATTTAAAAACATAAACATAAAATACAGATTAAAAAGATCTGTGTATCAGTAAATTTAAATGGGTATTTTATTTATCTTTAGTTGTGGATGCACAGGATGTTGCCTGTACATCAGATTTATGGATGCCAGCTCTCTGTATCCATCTATTCGTCCATCTGTCTGCTTTATATTTTTTAATCCAGGCCATCACTGGTTTCCTTTAAACGTTCTATGACAAGTGAAATCTTATGTCTTAATTCTAACATTGCAGGTCTTTTTTGAAGGAAACCTTACAGACCTCAGTGTGTACAACAGCATTTGTTCAGCTGTCTAGAAATGTCAAAGTTCAGCACACCACCGCCTTTTCTTGACGGATTTCATGGTTCACCACACAAAATTATTATTTTAATTTTAGCCTGTTTGTGGATTTTTTTAGAGGATATCTAAACTTTTAGCCGTCAAATTAACCTTGGGAAGGTGAGATTCCTCGGTGCATTTCTGCTGACCTGCTAATGGAACTGCCAACCCCCCGGTTGGAGGATGAACCCTGTACTAACGCCCTGATTCTGATGCTTCAGACTCTGACTTGAGGTTAGTTTGGTTTAGTTCTGGTTCCTCTTTTAGAAATGTGTGTTTCTGTGTCTTGACCTGAGCCGGCTGCTGTTGGACTCCAAGGACGCTGCATTGCAGGATGATGGGCAGCAGGCAGAAGATCAGAAGATGGCTGCAGAGCCGCATCTGAACACAGCAACAAATCACAGCAGAAAGCCGACAACTAAACTCTGAGCTCAGTTAAGAAACTGATTTTTAAAAATACAAGTTGCACAGCGGGACATGGTTATGGCAATAAAACTAAATAACATAAAAACTTAAGAAAAAATAACACTTTACCCAAAAGAACAACAGACCAAAGACTTAATGAACCCAAACAAACTTTAAAATTTCTCTTCTCTGCAGACAAAGTAAAAATATTTCCGCCTCACATCATTCTGAATAATTATATTATTATTCAGAACCTAAAGGTAGGAGAGAGAACATCCTCTGATTAAAACCTGAGCTAAGCTTCCCTTCATGGTTTCAAACACAGCTGGCTCCCACAGACAGCCGGACACTTTTAGCTCAAACTTATTGTCCAGCAACATCTTCTAATTTTAGCACTTTCCATTCCTGCAAATAAACGCCTTTTGAGCGTCACTTACACACTCGCTGCTGCATTCCCTCCATCACACATCCGGATAAAACACACACACACACGCCTCGTGATACACACTCCTTGTTCTGCTGGACTCAGAACCCTGCAGCCTAACGCAGGAGGTCCACCTTCTCCAGAACCAGAACCTGCCCTCTCAAGATCTCAGTTTTATTTCTGTTGCGTTTAGCGGCTTCAGCTTGGATTTTTATGCAGAAATAAACATGTCTTCAAAGTGCTCTTTTACAGAAAACAGCAACTTTACACAAGAAAAGTGTCACAAGGTGGGAGCACTGCAGTAGTTAGAAAGCTTCGCACTGACAGTCTACAGAAGCATCAAGGAATTCAACATTTGCTAAATTGAAGTTTAGGCATTTAGAGTAAAAACATTTGGAATGAAGAAAGTGATTTTTTTTTGCAGGTTCATCCAGTTTCATGCCGCTTGTACCTTGATTCTGGAGATAAAACTCTGCTGTCCGTCGTCTTCTCTGCGTTTCTGTCTTCCTGCAGCTTCAGGTTTTATAGCAGCTGCTCCGGAGCCTCCTGTCCAATCCAGACCCTTCCCTCCTGTGACACGACGACTTCCCTTGCTTCTTTTCCACTCTGTGTGAGATGTTTGATCACCAGGTCCATTACCTGATAAAGAGCTCTCCTGGGATCGGTCACACCTCGCCTCCTCCTGGAAGTCCGCTTTTAAAATAAACACAGTCGGACTCCCGTCTGCTTCCCAAGCACGGCCGTTCCCTCAGCGCCTGGATGTGGAGGCATCAGATGTCCCAGCAGGAAGACCTGCACTCAAACCTCCCACCATCAGTTCACGTTTTATCAGTGACTGCATCGGGATTTTAAGAAATGAGGGAAAACATTGAGACATGAAGCTCCAGAAACATTTTGTTTAATCTTCTTTTGCTCAAATTTAACTCATGACATCAAGGAACCTCTAGATATCAAAAGAAGCTGTTTCCAAAAACATAAAAAATAAAACAGGTATTTAGCAGAAGCTAATGTGCAAATTTTAACCTTGTTGATACGACCATGTGCCAACAGCACAGCACAGTATGTCGCACTCCACAGGGTTTAATATGTCATTACACACCTGCCTGTAAGGGTTGTGCTTCAGCTCCGCTAACGCTAAAGCGCTATGCCAACATGTGGAAGCTAATGCTAACCATATTGATACACAAGCTAAAGTACTAAACAAAAAAAGGAGCGGTGCTCTGAGTGTGCCCACCACCGGGATTCAGTCATCTGTGTTTATAGGTAACCAAAAGGTTTCTGTTTCATTTATTTGGCTCCATTTTATGCTTTTTGTGACTTTTCCTCAAAGTTCTGCGATAAATCCAGTCAATAGAGTCTTTACCCTGATGAAGTGAAGTTGCAATGTCTAGATGATGAAGAGTTTTTATTAAACCCAATGAGAGAAAACGTTTTAAATACTTAAAGAAGTTGTGGGGAAGGACTGATCTGACCGTTTGCTCGCTGACTGACTGATTTAAAATGCTAACAGCAGAGATAAACTCAACAAAAGGTTCTTAAGCTTTATTGAGACGAGACACTGAACTCCTCTGTAAATATCACATGAGTTTCATTCATCCTGTGAAAACCCAAAATAAACAAATAAAACCCAAATAACTCTGAAATCCGACCTCAACGTCTTTGCGTTCCTGTTGCTGCTAGCATGCTAGCATCACAGCTCCATCCCCCCCAACTTACTACAGGATGGAGGATTGTGTCACTGAAAAAACACACGGGGGTTAATGGCAGCAACACATGCTGTCCCTCTAATTAGGGACAACCTTCTCCAGGTGATGTCATCCTGGACCTCTCCCCGTTGCCATAGAAACAGGATACATTAAAAGTTGAGCAAAGTATCCCCAGGACTGGTCTCAGTCGCTGCCTCTATAAGGATGTGTGTGAAGGTGGAATGATCTCAGAAAAGCAGCTGGGAAAAGGTCAAAGGTCATGCCCAAACCTTCTGAAGTCCCATCATTCTCCAGAGAGCAAAACATCTCAGACATCCCAGCAGATTGAGCCCAACGTCACAGCGTGAGGCTCACAGATTAACTCAACGGCTCCATCTACGACTCTGCAGGCCTCGGTTAGCAGGCTAAAGGTTAAAGGTCATGATAGGACACTTTGGGTTGAAAGAGAACGCCTCTTTCTCCTTAAAACAAAATGGCCGCAGAGTTGAAGTCTGATCTGACTTCTGGGGCAACGTAGAGATGTTGCACCACGATGGAGGAAACCAAACGCCTCATGCCAGCTGTGAAGCACGGTGGTGGCGGAATGATGGCAGCTGGGAGGTAAGAATGAGTCCATCTGTAGCCCAAAGTCTTCTAGAGTCAAACATGATCTATTGGTCCTGGTCCAACTTCTGACGTCCAAGAAATACTCAGATGAACCTGAAGCTGTCCTCTAAATGCAATGTTGGCATAGCGCTTTAGCATTAGCCGCTACTATTTACAATACTAGGATAGCGCTTTAGCATTAGCCGGTACTATTGACAATACTGGTATAGCGCTTTAGCATTAGCCGCTATTATTTACAATACTGGTATAGCGCTTTAGCATTAGCCGCTACTATTTACAATACTAGGATAGCGCTTTAGCATTAGCCGGTACTATTGACAATACTGGTATAGTGCTTTAGCATTAGCCGCTATTATTTGCAATACTGGTATAGCGCTTTAGCATTAGTTGCTACTATTTACAATACTGGTATAGCGCTTTAGCATTAGTTGCTACTATTTACAGTACTGGTATAGCGCTTTAGCATTAGTTGCTACTATTTACAATACTGGTATAGCGCTTTAGCATTAGTTGCTACTATTTACAATACTGGTATAGCGCTTTAGCATTAGTTGCTACTATTTACAGTACTGGTATAGCGCTTTAGCATTAGTTGCTACTATTTACAATACTGGTATAGCGCTTTAGCATTAGCTGCTACTATTTACAATACTGGTATAGCGCTTTAGCATTAGTTGCTACTATTTACAATACTGGTATAGCGCTTTAGCATTAGTTGCTACTATTTACAATACTGGTATAGCGCTTTAGCATTAGCTGCTACTATTTACAATACTGGTATAGCGCTTTAGCATTAGTTGCTACTATTTACAATACTGGTATAGCGCTTTAGCATTAGCTGCTACTATTTACAGTACTGGTATAGCGCTTTAGCATTAGCTGCTACTATTTACAATACTGGTATAGCGCTTTAGCATTAGTTGCTACTATTTACAATACTGGTATAGCGCTTTAGCATTAGCTGCTACTATTTACAATACTGGTATAGCGCTTTAGCATTAGTTGCTACTATTTACAATACTGGTATAGCGCTTTAGCATTAGTTGCTACTATTTACAATACTGGTATAGCGCTTTAGCATTAGTTGCTACTATTTACAATACTGGTATAGCGCTTTAGCATTAGCTGCTACTATTTACAATACTGGTATAGCGCTTTAGCATTAGCTGCTACTATTCACAATAGAGGTGTTACGCTTTTTTGCTGTTTTTGATAAGTAGTTCCGTGTTAGCGCGGCTAAGTTCATTGGAATATTTTATGTGGCAGAAAATAGTTTTTAAAACGATGAATTACTTACCGTGATCTACCTGCTTTACCTGACTTGAGCAGAGTTCACCATGTTGAACGTTTTATTGCGGCCAACCTTAGCAGCTGCTCTCCTGGAGCAAAAGCATCATGATTCATCTGGCATGGCACAGACTGAGAGTTTAAACTAACAAGGACATTAAATTTCACTCTACCTGCCATAAGAGCAGCTGGTGACTCATGGCTTGGCTGTTTCACCAGAATCTTTGCCAACGTCATCGATTTAACAGTCATAAAGAGCTAACACACTTCAGGTCCAACATAAAGGAACCAGAACATGGAGGAGCTGCAGCTGCCTCCCTGTGTGGCTTGGAGCTGCTGTTTAACTGGTCTGCAGAAAATGATGAACTTCTTCTCTCATCATCTTCATACCAAAGAAACTTACAAATGCATAAAAGTAAATAAATGTATAAACAAAGTAGGTTTCAATCCTTAAACTCTGCTGCCAGATGAAGCATGGGGCGGTGGTTGTTCTAACTTCCTGCAGTCTGAGCCTGGCAGTGAGCCTGGTGGTGGGCTTGGTGGTGAGCCTGGTGGTGAACCTGGTGGTGAGCCTGCCTGGCGGTGAGCTTGGCGGTGAGCCTGGTGGTGAGCCTGGCGGTGAGCTTGGCGGTGAGCCTGGTGGTGAGCCTGGCGGTGAGCCTGGTGGTGAGCCTGGCGGTGAGCCTGGCGGTGAGCCTGGCGGTGAGCCTGACAATGAGCCTGGCGGTGAGCCTGACAATGAGCCTGGTGGTGAGCCTGACAATGGGCCTGGTGGTGAGCCTGGCGGTGAGCCTGGTGGTGAGCCTGGTGGTGAGCCTGGCGGTGAGCCTGGCGGTGAGCCTGACAATGAGCCTGGCGGTGAGCCTGGCGGTTCTGCCCTCTGGTGAGATTTTGTCTGGAAATGTTCAGATCCTCTCAGCAGGAACAGATTCTCTGGCAAACCTGCAAAATCTTTTGTTTTCAGTTCATAAATAATGAAAATGTGGCTTTAAATGTGAGACCAAAACGGTTTTCTATAATCACAGTGATTTGACTTTTCTACATTTTCATTGAAGTTTATGATATAAATCTGTAAATTGTCACTTTAATGCCGACAAATTGTCAAAAAGAAGTTTTAACAAAGTTTTGTGGACTCCGGTGGTTTTTATCTGGAAGACATGGGCTACCAGCCTTCACCCCCCCCCCCGCCTCCGCTGCGCCCAAAGGAACTCATCTTTCTCGTGTCTTTGGTTCGGGAGAACAGCAGAGGCGAATGAGTGATCAGCCGACCATCTCCGTAAATCGGAGCGGAGCAGAAAGTCGTTTGTTTCCCGTCCTGCTGCTGCTGCTGCTGCTGCTGCTGCTGCTGCTGCTGCTGCTGGAGCTGCTGCTGCTGCTGCTGCTGCTGCTGCTGCTGCTGCTGCTGCAGCTGCTGCTGCTGCTGCTGCTGCTGCTGCTGCTGCTGCTGCTGCTGCTGCTGCTGCTGCTGCTGCTGCTGCTGCTGCTGCTGCTGCTGCTGCTGCTGCTGCTGCTGCTGCTGCTGCTGCTGCTGCTGCTGCTGCTGCTGCTGCTGCAGCTGCTGCTGCTGCTGCTGCTGCTGCTGCTGCTGCTGCTGCTGCTGCTGCTGCTGCTGCTGCTGCTGCTGCTGCTGCTGCTGCTGCTGCTGCTGCTGCTGCTGCTGCTGACGCTGCAGCCCAGATGTTCACACAGATCCGATGCTCCCCGCCGCCTCCGCTGTTGACCCAGACCTGTTTACCCAGACTGCTCTCACGCTGAAAGCCGATCCGACCCGGAGTCCAGACCAAACAGAACCTCACGGCTCCAGCCGTTTGCTGCAGAACATTCCTGCCGCTCGGCTGGTCATGGAGAACTGGAGGAAATCAAATTAACTTTATTTGTTCAAAGTGATTTAAATCTTAACAGCACAGAAATCAGGAAATGATCTTTACATTTGTCCAAGTGGCGTCGATACACATCGGATTATTGATCCATGTTTCATTGGTTACGTTTCCATAGCAACTCCAACCAGCTGGTTCAGTCTGGGTTTGAAGGAGCTCAGGGTTTCGGCTGGTTTTCAGTTTTCTGTAAGTTTGTTCCAGATCTGTGGTGCATAGAAGCTGAAAGCTGCTTCTCCGTGTCTGGTTCTGGTTCTGATGCAGGTTGATCCAGTTTGCTGTGGTTTTAGTCTGTTCAGCTTTGGACCTCCAGCTGGCGTACTGGGCGAGAGGCGGGGTCACCTGGACAGGTCGCCTGTACGGGTCACCTCTATGGGTCACCTGGACGGGTCACCTGGACGGGTCACCTGGACAGGTCGCCTGTACGGGTCACCTGTACGGGTCACCTGGACGGGTCGCCTGGACGGGTCACCTGGACGGGTCGCCAGTCTGTCGCAGGGCAACACAGAGACACACACCTAGGGAGGATTCAGACAGACCAGTTAACCTGACAGTCATGTTTCTGGACTGTGGGAGGAAACCGGAGTACCTGGAGAAAACCCACCATGCACAGGGAGAACATGGAGACTCCATGCAGAAAGACCGGGAATCGAACCCAGAACCTTCTTGCTGCAAGGCAACAGCCCTACCCACTGCACCACTGTACGCCAGCTGGAGAGGCACCAGCATCCCTCCCCACCCCACTGAGGGACCAGGGAGTATAGAAAACGGACGGATGGACAGCTTTGGACCTGATGAGGTCTCAGCAGAAAAACCTTGTTCCGTTTGGCGTCTGCAGCCTCAGGTGGATCTGGACCGACTGATGGAGCCACACGGATTTATTTAACGTCCCAAACAGACAAATCCAGAGGAAAAGCCCTGAAACGTGAGGACAGAAGACGCTCCTGAATCCCAACAGAAACGAAACGGCTTCTGGATGTTTCCATGATGATGGACTGCAGGAGGAGCTCAGCAACCGAAGCCAGTTTCTCCTCTGACCCTTCAGGGTTTGACGCCAACAAGCTGGAGCACAAAGAGAATCACAGGAAGATGCAGATACATGAAAACAAACATTTGATGGGAACCTAATTGATCTGTTTCATTAATTTATTTCAGACCCAAAGCACAGAAAAAACCACTCAGTGAAACGAAGGAACATAAAACCAAACAGCCATGAAATCTGCAGCTTTTTACTAAATACAACACGATGAAAATATTCTTTTACTTTCTGCTTTTTCCCTTTAAGGGGCAGCGGGTCGTTCGTCTCCATCCATAAATATCCTCTAAATCAGTGTTTCTCAACCTTTTTCGGACCAGCGCCCCCCTAGCCCTAATCCAGGTCCCTCACCGCCCCCCACCAAAGAATTTGTAGGCTACTTGCACCTACAATTATTTTATTAATAATGTTACTATCATTATTGTAGATGTTTTGAATCGGCGCACCGATTATGTTTTCCCGTACACTTCAGCGCCTTACGCTCCTTCACCTCACACACATAAATGTAGCGCGCGGAGGGGGGGGGGCGTATATTTCTACGCTCCTTCGTGGGGGGCGCCGATTTATGTTTTCGCATCCACCTGAATAATGTGTAGTTGCGCCCCTGCCCATGGCACTTCAACAACATTATTTTACCTTTTATCTGGAAATAGTGTCTGTTTATTCTTGCCATACAGTCTCTGTATTAATTATTGCTCTAAAGGTCTTGCCATACCAGTTTATTCCTCTGTATTTACTTTAGTTTCTTAGTTTATTCTTTCATTTTGTTCTTCATTCATTTCCATTTAGTTTCATTTGATTAGTTTTATCCTCTCTTGGTTTATTGCTATGTCCACTTTAGTTTCTTTCCTGTTGCTACATTTATTTTATTGTTTATTCACCATCAGTAATCTTCACTCATCACCTGCTGCGCCGCCTAATCATCATGTTTCACATCATGTGTTGATTTTTCACTGTTCAGCTCAGATTCTCTGTTTTTATGCCATAATTCACATCTAGTTCGTCGCTCAGTTTCATGTCCCGTTTCTCCTGTTTCAGAGTTTTGCGCAATGTGAACGTCTTTTTTTTGTTTTTTTTAACCCCTTAAGGTGCAGGGCGGTCGGGAAACATATCGATGCGGAAAATGCAGACCGACCACTTACAGCTCCGTGTTAACGCTATAAAATTAACGCTCTCTATCGAGGTATCACCCATGGAGGGATTTCTTTATTTAACTGGGTTTATTTTTCAGAGGGATACACAGTCAGGGTATCGTGATTTTAGTAATTACATGTTTATAAGAGCCATTTTCTGTTGTCCTTCCATGGAAGCGGGCAGCTTTCAAATGGAAATAAAACACTTTTTAATATAAATTGCTGCTTTGACATGATCACAGAACTGCCAAAACATATGTAGCTACATAAATACCATACAAAGTGAATCACAGCAGCGTCATCAGCCGCTGTAACGCTGAACTGATGCGGAGCCATGAAGCTACAAACACTGAATAGAAGAAGAGCTGCCATCGATAGAGCTGCAGCCAAGCATGATTTAATGTTACACAATACAGTTTTACCAAGTTGCTCAAAGTCTAAACTGGCATTGTTGTGGATTTAAGGTGTAAAGTTTACCTTCGACCAAACGCCCCCCAAAGGCATCCCAGCGCCCCCCTTTTGTAAAAATGTCCGCCAGCGCCCCCTGCCGTCCTCTGAACGCCCCCTGGGGGGCGGTACCGCCCACGTTGAGAACCGCTAGTCTAGAGGCTTCAGCACCAGATCTACAAAATCACCAGCAGCATCCAAATAAAACACATAAATACAACTGATTTACTAAATAAATACTATCTTTATATTTATCTACGTTTATTTCTAGGTACATTGATTCATTTGATGGGATAATTTATTGGAAACAGTTTTTATTTGTGTGATTTGTTGTAGTTTCCATAGACAGATCCAGCTGCAGTTCATCCGGCGGCCAGGCGGTGGCAGCACAGCGCAGAAAAACATGAACGTTTTTCCATCTAAACTTTATTTCCTGTGATTCAGTTTTTCAACAACAGAAAATGGCCAGAGTTCTTGTGTGGATGCTTTTGTGAATGTAATTGTCTGAAAATCGGATCTTTGTGTTGATCTTGTTCAGGAAAGTTCCTGCTGAACGTCTCAGCCTGGTGAACTGAAGCTGCGCTGTGATTGGCTGATGAACCTGTTATTGGCAGGTGAAGCCAGCGGCCCCCCGGGGCGCTGCGCTGTGATTGGCTGATGAACCTCTTATTGGCAGGTGAAGCCAGCGGCCCCCCGGGGCGCTGCGCTGTGATTGGTGGCTGGTTTTGCTTTTTGTTTCTCTTTTTGTTTCTTTATGATAATTTGCAGCTCCGCTCTCTGTCTAATCAACCAAAGTTTCTTATTTGGTAAGTTTCAACCTTTGTTTCTACCATTTGTGGGTGTTTTGTTTTATTTATCTCATATTGTTGCTCTTTAGTCTGAGTTTGTTTCTTTTTTGCAGTTTGGTTTGCAGCCGGTTTCAGTGTTTAGTTCTCACCAGTTTAAACTGTTTTCATCCAGAGATGAATGAAGCCATGAACCCGGTCCGTGTGCAGGATGTCTCTGGTCCTGGTCCAGACCTGCTGTTGCCACGGTAACGGGACTCGTTGGCCCGGCGGTGACCCCTTGGGGCTTGGCCGCAGTTCTGTTGGACCTGGAGCCGCAGCAGCCGCCGCCGTCCCGCTGCGGAGGCTGATTGGAGATTTAACTTTCTGTGTCTGAGTAAAAGTTATGTTCAAATTAGAAATAACATTTTTATCCTCATTGTTATTTTTTGTCTGGTCTGTGGAAATTGATTTTATTTTATCATTATTTGAATTTTATTTTTTGTTGTTCTTTTGTATGTAAATTTGCATACGATGTAAGCTAACTAGCCTTTTAGCATCTATCCTGGGGGCCAGAACAAAAGTACCACCAATCTGTGCAAACTAAGCTAGCTAGCTAGCTGGTGCTAGCCGGTTGGCAACAGAAGGAGCCAGTGGCAAAAACAAACTAGCTAACTGGTAAAACAGCTAGCTAGCTAGCTATGCTAGCGGCTAGGTAGCGTAGCCTAACCTGCCTCCAGTCACAGGAAACCTTGAATATGTCTGTTTATGACTGAAACTGTTTCTAGAAAGTTGCAGTAATCAATAAGTTGTGAATGAGTGAATGACAGAATGATTTCTGTTACGCTGATGGAAACATGCAGACCAGATTATGGATATGAGAGGATGAACGGAGGAATCGCTCAGGAATGTGGGAGTTTTGAAAATATAGATTTTATGCCAATGAGGATAATTTCAGTTTTACTGTTTCGTTTGATAAAGTTTGAGGCGAACCAGGATTTTACCTCTGATATCAACTGAGCCAACAGCAAATCACCAATCAGATTCTCCTGCAGGAAAATGTTGCAGTGATCTGTTGTTTTCTGTGAATGATCTTGTTTTTAAAAGCATCCGAGTTTAGTTGTGAAGAAGATGATTAATTATAACCTACAGACTCAGTCCAAACTATCAGTCAGCCAATCAGAGGCCAGGACCACAGTGATGTCATCAAGTGCGTAAACCGGACTCCAAACAAATGAATGGCCTGAAGAAAGAGAAACACTGTTAGTTTAACCTTTTATACAGAACAAAAAACTGTTTTTAGATTCATTCTGATTGTTTATGGAACCGTTCCTGGTTGAACGGGACAAAATTTTAATTATTTATATGTCATGAAGTCATTAAATATACCGAAAAAGTTTAAATGTTTTAATTCATTTAATGTATTAAATATCATTGAATCAAAGTTACAGCAGCCCATCAACATGAAATAATAGTATCTGTTAACCCTTACCCTCCTGGGGGCGGGGCTAACCCTCCTGGGGGCGGGGCTAACCCTCCTGGGGGCGGGGCTAATCTGTGGAGCTAGGGTGAGAATTGAAATGGAGGATTTCCAGTTATAATTAACAAATATTATAGAAGCAGGATATTCAGTCACGTCTCGGATAAAGTTGAATAATTGATTTGATTGAATGCTAAAGATGCTAAAGATGCTAAAGATGGCTTCTGGTTAAAGGGAGATTCCATCTAATAATCTAGTAAAAAAAACTAAAAACTCGAGCCTGGACTAGAATATTTTACAGAATAATGATCCAGGTTTGAGGTTGCTGGTCCAGGTGAGGGGCGGGGTCACCTGGACAGGTCACCAGTCTGTCACAGGGCAACACAGAGACACACACTCACACCTAGGGACAATTTAGACAGACCAATTAACCTGACAGTCATGTTTTTGGACTGTGGGAGGAAACCAGAGTACCTGGAGAAAACCCACCATGCACAGGGAGAACATGGAGACTCCATGCAGAAAGACCGGGAATCGAACCCAGAACCTTCTTGCTGCAAGGCAGCAGCTCTACCAACTGCACCACCGTGCAGCCTGAGATATAATTTGTGCAGCAAATTGACTTTTTATTTAACTATCACAAATCAAATAAAGCTTTCAGAAATAATGGATTAAATAATTATAAAATAACTCAAACGTATGAATTTCCTTCAAGTGGTGAAACAAAATAAAACTGAAATTTATAAAACATTTTTGTTAACTGACATAAATATAATCTCCATTATTTAGGATTTTATCATTATTTACTGATATAAAAACCTTTGTTTTCATGTTTATGATCGTTTTCTAAAGCCTTTCAACCGGATGTGACTGTTTTTCTCCACACCAGCAGTTTACGACAGCTGTCGGTGATTACGGCACTGCAGGCTCCTGCAGGTGGCGCTGTGCTAAAATGGCGCCTGCAAACTTAGGGAGCAAAGAGAAGAGTTTAAAAAATGTTTTCTCCTGTTGAGTATTCTTTACATAAATGATGCTCAAACCACCGAACTTTGACCTTTTGGAATTCTGCTCCTAAAAATGAGCCTGAATATGAAAAACGATCAAAAGTAATAAAAGCTAATAAAATGTAGAAGAATAATTAAAACTGACTGATGATGATCTGATCAGTGATTGGTTGCTCATCGTGTCCTCTGATTGGACGCCGCAGCTCGACCTGCATGAACAGACGCAGCAGGTTGTCAGCGCAGCAGCTGCTGGACCCGCCTGAGCCTCGGATCAGAACCGGGCTGTCCGGGCGCAGCGGCCGCCTCAGCCGCTCCTCACCGGGCTTTAATTGGCCCGGAGCCGCAGGCCGCCATTATGGAGGGAGAAAAGGCTCAGCAGCACGAGGCCGGCGGCTCACACACACACACTGATTGATGGTGTGTGTGTGTGTGTGTGTGTGTGTGTGTGTGTGTGTGTGTGTGTGTGTGTGTGTGTGTGTGTGTGTGTGTGTGAAATCATGCATGCATGACGCAGGGAGTGTGTGTCAGGGGCAGTTCATGATTTGAGGGGGGTAGTTAATGTGCAGCGGCCTCCTGTGCAGAAGTCAGGCGTCTTTAGATGATCTCTACAGGAGACAAACATGCTCAGGATTAACCAGGCAGGTCTACACACACACACACACACACACACACACACACACACACACACACACACACACACACACACACACACACACACACACACACACACACGCACGCACACACACCTGACAGGTGTGTTGCTCTACAACTGCGCCGCAGCTGTTGGCGCCTTCAGCTCCATTTTAAAGATCCTGATCTGTTTTGTTTAAATCGTTTCTTTGATTTTTCTCCTTTTTACATCAGAAAACAAGCAGATACTGAAAAAGCTTCATTATTTTAATTAATCTTATATTTTATCACCCCATCAGCTTTAATATAATATGAGTTTATTTTGCCTCTAGTTTCCTTAGTTTAGCTTATGTTAGCTTAGCTTAGTTTCCTTAGCTTGGCTTATGTTAGCTTAGCTTAGTTTCCTTAGCTTGGCTTATGTTAGCTTAGCTTAGTTTCCTTAGCTTAGCTTAACCCAACCAACGTTTTTATAATTTAGCTTTTTATTTTTGTCTTTTCTCAGCATTAAACAATCAAACTCAATATTAGCTCATGCTGACCTTTTTAGTCACTGGTGTTACATTTTTATACAGATATATTTGAGCAGAGTTTATGCTAAGCTAAGCTAATGAGCTGCTCTATAAAAACGTGTGTGTTATTTTTCTCTCTGGTTTTTCATTCTGGCTCCGCTCAGCAGCAGATGAGGCCCGTTTTCTCCAGGCGAGCTGGGAGTGGCCGCCGCCGCCGCGACGTCCAGCGGCGAGGAGGCCGCTGGCAGTCAGGGAGCCGCCGCTGTCGTCCAACAAATCCCCTCTGCCCGGCCCACCGTCATTAGGATCCCAGCGGGGAGGAAGGGAGGCGGGCGGGTTTAACATCTGCCCCCTGAACCTGACTGAGACCACCAGGTAGCCCACCTGTAGCCCGCTGCCTCGTTAGGCCTGAACTGCTGCCGGAACCAGAACCTTCACAGCTGACAGGCCGCCTCCCATCAGCCCAGTCAGGACCAGAACCAGCACCAAAAGCTACATGACGCAATAAATGTGATTAGTAGTTAATCTCAGATTGAACCACATTCCCATAAAACACTGAAATAAAGTGGCACATTTTCACTGCCTACATTTTTATTAGCACTATTTATTATATTAAATCATATATAGTTAATACTTTATTCCTGTTATTGGGCCTTTTAGATAATGTTTTCTAAGGTTATTTTACATTTCATCCTTTTTTAAGTAGGATAAACAAACGTTGAACTTGAACTAAACCGTCTTTATTCCATCATTTAGTACAGAATGTTAAAGTGTTTCATCACTAAAATCTTTGCTTTTCCTCTGAATTTATGCTGTTTTTAAACCAACATTGATTTTAAAGCTGTGCAGCTAAATGTGTAAAACAGAAAATACCAAAACTACAGAGAAGCTGCTGACAGTTTGAGTGCAGAAGTTCAACATGTTGATTCTGTTGTGTGTAATAAAATCATCATAAACATAAATAAAATTCAAAAAGGTGAAAACTACATGGGATTTATAAAAGTATAAACCTGTTTTAATTGGGAGCAGTTTTCCTCAGTATGCTAACTATAGTAGCGTTAGCTAGCATACCGAGCTAAGAGCCAACATAAAACAGAAGCTAGTTCTCACTCAGCATATAGACAAGAAGCTAATCTAATATTTATAGCTAATAGTGACTAAATCTGTATTTTGGTACAAAGTTAATAGCGTCAGTAATCTAACTAGCTAGTTGACGCTAGCTAGCTGATGCTATGTAAATGAAAGTAAGTTATTTCATTTACATAGCTCATGCTAGCTAGCGTCAACTAGCTTAGCTTTCTTTCTGCATCCTTTTTAAGTGACTATAAACTTTGACATTTGCAACTTGCGGCCCTCTTTGTTTTACAAATAAATTCATTTTGTTTTCGGTACATTATATAACAGACATTTTCTCTCGTCCCAGACGACCACGACTCCGATTCTCCAATGAGTCAGAATGTAAAATATTTATGATGGTTTTAATGTTTGTAGCTGGAGGATTTTCATCTCGTTGTTTTGCCTGTAATTTATGCTGCATTTGGTAACTGAGTGGTTATAAACTGAACGTGGGGAATGGAAGGATGATGGATGGATGATGGATGAATGGATGATGGATGATGGATGGATGATGAATGGATGATGAATGGATGATGGATGGATGATGGATGGATGGATGATGGATGAATGGATGATGGATGATGGATGGATGATGGATGGATGATGAATGGATGATGGATGGATGATGGATGATGGATGGATGATGGATGGATGATGAATGGATGATGGATGGATGAATGGATGATGGATGATGGATGGATGATGGATGGATGGATGGATGAATGGATGATGGATGATGGATGGATGATGGATGGATGATGGATGATGGATGGATGATGGATGGATGATGAATGGATGATGGATGGATGATGGATGGATGGATGATGGATGAATGGATGATGGATGATGGATGGATGATGGATGGATGATGAATGGATGATGGATGGATGATGGATGATGGATGGATGATGGATGGATGATGAATGGATGATGGATGGATGAATGGATGATGGATGATGGATGGATGATGGATGGATGGATGGATGAATGGATGATGGATGATGGATGGATGATGGATGGATGATGGATGATGGATGGATGATGGATGGATGATGAATGGATGATGGATGGATGATGGATGGATGGATGGATGATGGATGGATGATGAATGGATGATGGATGGATGATGGATGGATGGATGATGGATGAATGGATGATGGATGATGGATGGATGATGGATGGATGATGAATGGATGATGGATGGATGATGGATGATGGATGGATGATGGATGGATGATGAATGGATGATGGATGGATGAATGGATGATGGATGATGGATGGATGATGGATGGATGGATGGATGAATGGATGATGGATGATGGATGGATGATGGATGGATGATGGATGATGGATGGATGATGGATGGATGATGAATGGATGATGGATGGATGAATGGATGATGGATGATGGATGGATGATGGATGGATGGATGGATGAATGGATGATGGATGATGGATGGATGATGGATGGATGATGAATGGATGATGGATGGATGATGGATGGATGGATGATGGATGAATGGATGATGGATGATGGATGGATGATGGATGGATGATGAATGGATGATGGATGGATGATGGATGGATGATGGATGATGAATGGATGATGAATGGATGATGAATGGATGATGGATGGATGATGGATGGATGGATGATGGATGAATGGATGATGGATGATGGATGGATGATGGATGGATGATGGATGGATGGATGAATGGATGATGGATGATGGATGAATGGATGATGGATGGATGATGAATGGATGATGAATGGATGATGGATGGATGATGGATGGATGGATGATGGATGAATGGATGATGGATGGATGATGGATGGATGATGAATGGATGATGGATGGATGATGGATGATGGATGGATGATGGATGGATGATGAATGGATGATGGATGGATGAATGGATGATGGATGATGGATGGATGATGGATGGATGATGGATGATGGATGGATGATGGATGGATGATGGATGGATGATGGATGATGGATGGATGATGGATGGATGATGAATGGATGATGGATGGATGATGGATGGATGGATGGATGATGGATGGATGATGAATGGATGATGGATGGATGATGGATGGATGGATGATGGATGGATGATGGATGGATGAATGATGGATGATGAATGGATGATGGATGGATGATGGATGGATGAGATGGATGATGATGGATGATGATGGATGAATGGATGATGATGATGGATGATGATGGATGGATGGATGATGGATGATGGATGGATGGATGATGGATGGATGGATGGATGGATGGATGGATGATGGATGGATGATGGATGATGGATGATGGATGGATGGATGGATGATGGATGGATGATGGATGATGATGGATGATGGATGGATGATGGATGGATGGATGATGGATGGATGAATGGATGATGGATGGATGGATGATGGATGGATGATGGATGGATGATGATGGATGATGGATGGATGATGATGGATGGATGGATGATGGATGGGATGATGATGGATGATGGATGGATGATGGATGGATGATGGATGATGGATGATGGATGGATGATGGATGGATGATGGATGATGGATGGATGATGGATGGATGATGGATGGATGATGGATGGATGAATGGATGATGGATGGATGATGGATGGATGAATGGATTGATGAATGGATGATGGATGGATGAATGGATTGATGGATGGATGATGGATGGATGATGGATGGATGATGGATGGATGATGGATGGATGATGGATGGATGATGAATGGATGATGGATGGATGATGGATGGATGGATGATGGATGGATGAATGGATGATGAATGGATGATGGATAAATGATGGATGGATGAATGGATGATGGATGGATGATGATGGATGGATGATGGATGATGGATGGATGGATGATGGATGGATGATGGATGGATGATGAATGGATGATGGATGGATGAATGGATGATGGATGGATGATGGATGGATGATGAATGGATGATGGATGGATGAATGGATGATGGATGGATGATGGATGGATGGATGGATGGAATGGATGATGGATGATGGATGGATGATGGATGGTGAATGGATGATGGATGGATGGATGGATGACGGATGGATGATGGATGGATGATGGATGGATGATGGATGGATGATGGATGGATGATGGATGGATGATGGATGAATGGATGATGGATGATGATGGATGATGGATGGATGATGGATGGATGATGGATGATGGATGGATGATGGATGGATGATGGATGGATGATGGATGATGGATGGATGATGGATGGATGATGAATGGATGATGGATGATGAATGGATGATGGATGATGGATGATGGATGGATGATGGATGGATGGATGGATGAATGGATGATGGATGATGGATGGATGATGGATGGATGATGGATGATGGATGGATGATGGATGGATGATGAATGGATGATGGATGGATGAATGGATGATGGATGATGGATGGATGATGGATGGATGGATGGATGAATGGATGATGGATGATGGATGGATGATGGATGGATGATGAATGGATGATGGATGGATGATGGATGGATGGATGATGGATGAATGGATGATGGATGATGGATGGATGATGGATGGATGATGAATGGATGATGGATGGATGATGGATGGATGATGGATGATGAATGGATGATGAATGGATGATGAATGGATGATGGATGGATGATGGATGGATGGATGATGGATGAATGGATGATGGATGATGGATGGATGATGGATGGATGATGGATGGATGATGGATGGATGGATGAATGGATGATGGATGATGGATGAATGGATGATGGATGGATGATGAATGGATGATGAATGGATGATGGATGGATGATGGATGGATGGATGATGGATGAATGGATGATGGATGGATGATGGATGGATGATGAATGGATGATGGATGGATGATGGATGATGGATGGATGATGGATGGATGATGAATGGATGATGGATGGATGAATGGATGATGGATGATGGATGGATGATGGATGGATGGATGGATGAATGGATGATGGATGATGGATGGATGATGGATGGATGATGGATGATGGATGGATGATGGATGGATGATGAATGGATGATGGATGGATGATGGATGGATGGATGGATGATGGATGGATGATGGATGGATGATGGATGGATGGATGATGGATGAATGGATGATGGATGATGGATGGATGATGGATGGATGATGAATGGATGATGGATGGATGATGGATGATGGATGGATGATGGATGGATGATGAATGGATGATGGATGGATGATATGGATGATGGATGATGNATGGATGATGGATGGATGGATGGATGAATGGATGAATGGATGATGGATAAATGATGGATGGATGAATGGATGATGGATGGATGATGGATGGATGATGAATGGATGATGGATGGATGATGGATGGATGGATGGATGATGGATGGATGATGAATGGATGATGGATGGATGATGGATGGATGGATGGATGGATGGATGAATGGATGATGGATGATGGATGGATGATGGATGGATGATGAATGGATGATGGATGGATGATGGATGATGGATGGATGATGGATGGATGATGAATGGATGATGGATGGATGAATGGATGATGGATGGATGATGGATGGATGGATGATGGATGGATGATGAATGGATGATGGATGGATGAATGGATGATGGATGATGGATGGATGATGGATGGATGATGAATGGATGATGGATGGATGAATGGATGATGGATGGATGATGGATGGATGAATGGATTGATGAATGGATGATGGATGGATGAATGGATGATGGATGGATGATGGATGGATGATGGATGGATGATGGATGGATGATGGATGGATGATGGATGGATGATGAATGGATGATGGATGGATGATGGATGGATGATGGATTGATGAATGGATGATGGATGGATGATGGATGGATGATGAATGGATGATGGATGGATGATGGATGGATGATGGATGGATGATGGATGGATGATGAATGGATGATGGATGGATGATGGATGGATGATGAATGGATGATGGATGGATGATGAATGGATGATGGATGGATGATGGATGGATGGATGGATGGATGAATGGATGATGGATGATGGATGGATGATGGATGGATGATGAATGGATGATGGATGGATGATGGATGATGGATGGATGATGGATGGATGATGAATGGATGATGGATGGATGAATGGATGGATGGATGATGGATGGATGATGGATGGATGGATGGATGAATGGGATGATGGATGATGGATGGATGAATGGATGGATGATGGATGATGGAATGGATGATGGATGGATGAATGGATGAGGATGGATGATGGATGGATGGATGGATGATGGATGGATGGATGTGGAATGGATGATGGATATGGATGATGGATGGATGATGGATGGATGGATGATGGGATGAATGGATGATGGATGATGGATGGATGATGGGATTGGATGATGAATGGATGATGGATGGATGATGGATGATGGATGGATGATGGATGGATGATGAAATGATGATGATGGGATGGATGAATGGATGATGGGATGATGGATGGGATGATGGATTGGATGGATGGGATGAATGGATGATGGATGATGGAATGGATGGATGGATGGATGGATGGATGGATGATGGATGGATGATGAATGGATGATGGATGGATGATGGATGGATGGATGGATGATGGATGATGATGATGAATGGATGATGATGGGATGATGGATGGATGGATGATGGATGGATGAATGGATTGATGGATGATGGATGGGATGATGGATGGATGATGAATGGATGATGGGATGGGATGGATGATGAATGGATGATGGATGAATGGATGATGGATGATGGATGGATGATGGATGGATGATGAATGGATGATGGATGGATGATGGATGGATGATGGATGGATGAATGGATGATGAATGGATGATGGATGGATGAATGGATTGATGGATGGATGATGGATGGATGATGGATGGATGATGGATGGATGATGGATGGATGATGGATGGATGATGAATGGATGATGGATGGATGATGGATGGATGATGGATGGATGAATGGATTGATGAATGGATGATGGATGGATGATGGATGGATGATGAATGGATGATGGATGGATGATGGATGGATGATGGATGGATGATGGATGGATGATGAATGGATGATGGATGGATGATGGATGGATGATGAATGGATGATGGATGGATGATGGATGATGGATGGATGATGGATGGATGATGAATGGATGATGGATGGATGAATGGATGATGGATGGATGATGGATGGATGAATGGATTGATGAATGGATGATGGATGGATGATGGATGGATGATGGATGGATGATGGATGGATGATGGATGGATGAATGGATTGATGAATGGATGATGGGTGGATGACGGATGGATGAT
>NC_088842.1:33545187-33663410 GCF_904066995.2 Poecilia reticulata | reverse complement strand
ACAACAGAAGAAGAAGAAGGCTTGGCTCTTCCTGAGCAAAACGACGGAGAAAGAACCATCGAGCCCCAACCGGGCCAGGCAGAACCCTCCATACACAGGCCGGAACAGGAACCGGGCCAAACAGCCAAGCAGGGCAGAACCCAGTCCACGTGGGCCAGAACCAGAACCAGGGACCCACCAAACCTGGAGCGGGTCCCCAGTCAGAGCAAAGTGGGTCGGTGGTCCCGCCACTCCAAGATCGTCAGCGCCAACCGGGCCCTGTTTGAGGGGATGGGGTCCGACGTCACCGGCATCGGCCTGTTTGAGACGAACCCGGTGGTGGACCCGGTCCTGATGGAGAATTCTGAGCGTATTCTCAGCAAGGTCCAAACCCTGGCCCGCATGTACAGCGCCAAAGCCAGCACCATGAAGGGCCCGCTGCTCCACAAGCGGGTCAGCACCATCAGAACCCAAGCATGGGTCTCAGCAAGGCTGTCAGGACTTTCTGCTCAGAACCGGGACAGAAGTCCATCACAGCAAGAAAAGGAGTCCGAAGCCCAGACCGGTTCTGAGACCAAAACACAGACCCACGTCTGCAGCGGACCCATCCAGAACCAGACCCAGATCCAGGAGGGAAGGCCAGAACCGCAGACAGACGGTTGGTCCATTTTCAGTCGGGTTCTGTGAACGTGAGAGCAGGAAGAATCATCAGCAACTTCTGATCCAGATCCAGAACCGGATCCGGGTCTTCTTTAGGTCAGCCAGCAGACCAGAACCAGAAGACCTGAGAGTTCTGGAGGGTTGGGTCGACCCTGCTGCAGTAATCGATGCCACTTTGGACCCGTCTTTATGTGGCTCTGCAGGTTCAGGTCAGAGGTCAGAGGTCATCCAGATCTCTAGAACAGTTCCTGTTCTTCTCATGAATGAATCACAGGAAAGTTCTGAGATGATTCTTCTTGGTCCCGTTTTGTACGTCACTAGAACCGGACCTTTTAGAACCGGACCTTTTAGAACCCGACCTTTTAGAACCGGACCTTTTAGAACCGGACCTTTTAGAACCCGACCTTTTAGAACCCGACCTTTTAGAACCCGACCTTTTAGAACCGGACCTTTTAGAACCCGACCTTTTAGAACCCGACCTTTTAGAACCGGACCTTTTAGAACCCGACCTTTTAGAACCCGACCTTTTAGAACCGGACCTTTTAGAACCCGACCTTTTAGAACCCGACCTTTTCAAACCGGACCTTTCGAACCGGACCTTTAGAACCAGACCTTTTCAAACCAGACCTTTTAGAACCAGACCTTTTCAAACCGGACCTTTTAGAACCGGACCTTTTCAAACCGGACCTTTCGAACCGGACCTTTAGAACCAGACCTTTTCAAACCAGACCTTTTAGAACCAGACCTTTTCAAACCGGACCTTTTAGAACCGGACCTTTTCAAACCGGACCTTTTCGAACCGGACCTTTAGAACCGGACCTTTAGAACCAGACCTTTAGAACCGGACCTTTCCGGTTCTGCTCAGCAGGTTCTAAAACGTCTCCACCTGTTTCTGCTCTCTAGACCCGCAGCAGGAAGAGCCGTGGCCCAGTGTGACCCGGACCAGGGACCAGCAGGACAGTCTGTCCAGACCCAGGGAGTCCACCTGCTCCAGAACACCAGGACAAGGTCCGTGTGATCAGAACCAGGCCGTGTCCTCCAGAACCGGGCCGCAGCCCCAGGGGTCCAGCCGGGACTCTGCTGCAGAGGAAGAGGAGGAAGATGAAGCTGCTGCTGTTTCTCCGGAGCCTGAAGAGCCGCAGGAAGCAGGCGGGTGAGTTCCTCAGAGCTGACCTCTGACCTCAAGGTCGTGTTCTCCAGATGAAGGTCGGACCTCAGGTGTCCCGTTCCTCCTCCAGCCGGCCGGACCAGGACGAAGGGCGCCGTGTGGACGCAGCGGGTGGACAGCAGACATCTGGGGACGTCTCCGCTCCGCCGGCGGTCGCCGAGGGAAACGGACCCGACAGAGACGCAGCAGCTGGACGCCACGAGGAAGACCAGGGGGGTCGTTCTGGGTCGATCCCAACTCCAACAGAGTCCAGAACCACAGGGGAACCGGGCCTGACCGAAGAACCGTCCCCAAGACCAGCTGGGTCCACTGGGCGGCCGGACACGGTCGACCCGATGGACCATACGACCGCCGCTCAGAAAGACGAAGCTCCGCCCAGTCCGTGTTGGTCCGACTCGCTGCTGGCCGGGGCCCGCCGGGCCTCAGCGGTACCGTGGACCAGCAGCAGCTCACCGGAGACGGAGCGAAGGTGAGCTCTCAGGAAGACGTCAGAAATTAAACTTAAAGTGTTCAAAATCCAAACAAGAAGGAAAATCGGAGCCTGTTGGTACGGAAGCTGAATCCTGCCAACATTTCTTCATGTAATTAGAGGAAGCCGACTTACCTAAAGTGTCCACCAGGGGGCACAGCATCGCTCTGAGTCGGTGGGCAGCTCCAGGCCTGGAGGGCCGACATCCTGAACCTTTAGATGTCTCCACTTCTACACACCTGAGTCCAATAACGAGGTCGTTAGCAGAACCGGACTGGACTGAGGAGGAGCTGTTGGGTCCAGGTGTGTTGAACAGGGAGACGTCCAGCAGCTGCAGGACTCCGGACCTCCAGGACCAGGACTGCCCAGCCCTGGTCTGAGACCATTTTAACTCCAGTCCGCTGAAGGAGCTGCTAATGATTTACTAATTTATGATTTATTTTAAAAAAACACCTTTTTTCTAATTTAATGTTTTAAGAGGGCTGCACAGTGGCGCAGTTGGTAGAGCTGTTGCCTTGCAGCAAGAAGGTTCTGGGTTCGATTCCCGGCCCGGTCTTTCTGCATGGAGTCTCCATGATCTCCCTGCATGGTGGGTTTTCTCCAGGTACTCCGGTTTCCTCCCACAGTCCAGAAACATGACTGTCAGGTTAACTGGTCTCTCCAAATTGCCCCTAGGTGTGTGTGTGTGTGTGTGTGCATGGTTGTGTGTCTCTGTGTTGCCCTGCGACAGACTGGCGACCTGTCCAGGGTGACCCCGCCTCTCGCCTGAAACGTTGGCTGGAGATGGGCACCAGCACCTCCTGACCCCACTGAGGGAAAAAGGGTGCAAGAAAATGGATGGATGGATGTTTTAAGACAAAGAAAAATGTAAAACATTGTCAAAACAACATGGACACATTTTATCACATGGGCTTTTAAGATATTTTGATATTTCTGGAAAATGATGTAGGAGCCGCTCAGAGCTCTGGTCTGAGATTATAAATCAATCACTGGAGCAACCAGGCGGTCCGACCCAGTCTCTGTTCTGATCCAGTAATCAGAACCAGATTCAGCCGCCAACTTTGTGCACAATAACAAGGAATTTGACTTGAGTTCTGCTCGGCTCTCAGTCAAAAAAAGCAAAGATATGAAAAAGAATAACTTTTGTTCTTTTTGGTTTTATAAACATATTAAAGAAGAAGATGATTTTGACCTCAGTCTGACCTCAGTGCTGACCCAGTCTGACCTCATTTTGACATCATTCTGACCTCAGTCTGACCTCAGTCTGACCTCATTCTGACCTCAGTTTGACCTCAGTTTGACCTCATTCTGACCTCAGTCTGACCTCAGTCTGACCTCATTCTGACCTCAGTCTGACCTCAGTCTGACCTCATTCTGACTTCAGTCTGGCCTCAGTCTGACCTCGGCATTCTGGCTGTTGGCAGCTCAGCTGCTCAGGTAGAAACCGTCTCTGCAGCGCCGCCATGAAGGTAAAAGTCTGAACAGTTCATGTCCAGCATGTGTGGGATCTGCAGAGGTGATAGCTTCCCGTTTTGTGACCCTTGACCTGTACCAGACCCTGATGGAGGGAAGGTCAGCCTGTTGATGGTTCCCTGCAGTCTGGGCCGGTTCTGGTTCTGAGGATGATCCAAAGCAGGCGGTGATGGACGAACACAGGACCGGCTGACCAGAGGATGAGTCGGACGTAGGGCTCATTGCTGCATGACTGAAGCTCCAGAAACATCAGATCTGCGTCAAGCTGCAGCTGTTGGAGCAAGATGAAGCAGAAACTCCTCCGCCTGCGGACCAGATGACTTCCTGATTGGATCCATCAGTCTGTCTGGTTTTACTCCTGGTCAAAGGTCGGGTTGAAACCCGATAATATTTACCTCACCAACATCTGCCTCCTCACACCGGCCAACGCGAGACACTGAAGCCGTTTTCGCACTGCAAGGACCGGACCGGACCGGCCCGCTTCGGTCCGGTTCCACCCGGACTGCAGCCCGGTTGTGTTTGCATATAACTGAGGGCATCGAATCTGAAGCTGACGTCATTATTTTGAAGCTGAACATGGTTTCGATGCAGCAGCATCTTTTCCTCAGAGATGCAGCGGAAAACCGATCAGCTCATTCTGAACTCGATCAGTAAGGAGGAAAACATGACGTCATCACGGGACCAGGTGACAGCAGAACGCTGAGGGGATTCATCGCTAATTAAAAATAATAATAATAAAAATATTAAAAAGGGCACTTTTTATAAAATACAGTAAGAACAGTTTAGTGAGAGCCAGCTGGACCCGATCAGCGGCTGATTCTAAGCAGCCCCGCTTGGCCGGCCCGATTGGAACCACAGCTCTTGTGGTTCCAAGGAGCCGACTGGAACCGGGTGGAACCAGCTGGAACCGGGTCGGAAGTTCTAATTAAAACACAGTCGGCCCTACTGTGAGCCCGTTCCGTTCCTTGCAGGGTGAAAACGGCTTAACTGAACCTTTTCTCCATTTGTGCCTTTTAAAAACAGACGTGGAGTTTGTTTTTCCGGGCTGTGTTCAGATGAAGTGTTGAGTGACGGACGCTGAGAGTTTCTGCCTGTGAGCTGCAGTTGGTGGCCTCTCCTTGATGTCAGCTGGAAGCAGATGAACAGTCTGGTGTAATTCGTCTCCACATGTGGGACTTAAAATAACTTCAGTTCTGCCGGTTTTCTGTCCTGAATGCTCTGCAGAACTCAGGAGAAATGACCCAAGCTGCACAAATAATGGAATCATTCAGAAACAACAAGGACAAAACCTCTCAAACCTTCATGAACGCATGAAAACCACAGCTTGGTTGCTTCCTAATGGCAGAGACTCCAGGAATGGAGCCTGACAGTGAATGTTTGTTTACCGCTTCACGTTCTCGTGAAACCGAAGGGCTGCCATCAGTTTGACCTCCTGCTGGAACGTAGATGGACCAGAATGGCACAAGCCGGGTTCCAAGTGTTCAGCTAATAGTCGGTGAAGTTGTTACTCATCAGTGTGTAATGACTCATCACTGGTTCATCCACAGGCTAGAGGTGTGATTCATAAAGACGCATAATCACAGGTCCAACAAACAGCAACATTCCTCTGACAGGCTGCAGGTCTGGGCTGAAACTGGGAGGAGCAGCTGCAGTCAACTAGACAGACTGGAGAAAGTTCTGCACTCTGTCTGGTCTCTGCTTCCCTCTTAACTTTGTGTTGTTGTTGTTTTCAGGAAGCCAGACGAGCCGCTGTCTGGACCGTCCCTCAGGACAACAAGCCCCGTCCCCTCAGTCTTCAACGCCGGCCTCGTCCATCGCTCCCCGTCTCCTCTAAGATCTGCCCCTCCCTGCTCCTCGCCCTTCAGGCACATCCCAGTGTCCTCCCCTACTCCAGCATCTCCTGCAGCCTTCACTTCAGCGCTGTCCTGTTTGTCCCCCACTCCCTCTACTGTCTCCTCTGTCAGAAGCCCAACTCCATCTCTAACTCTGTGTGGAAACTCTTCACCATCAAGAGGAACACCTTCCTCCCCAACGCCTCCCCTCCATTCCCCCACTTGTCCCTCCTCGGCTTTTAGCAGATCTCTAGCTGCCTCGCACATCAGCCAGTCCATCAGTCAGAGTATGTCTAAGAAAGGAACGGCCCGACAACAAGCACCGACCATAAAGCTGATGAATCCGAGTCCCTCCTCCACTCCGGATCTGCGACGGCGCACACCTTCACCGAACCCTCCTACAGCTCAGCTAGGCCCCAGCGTGCCGGCTTATACCCAGCTGGGGTGCACTAAGGAGGGGTACCAACATCCCAGATGTCCCCCGTCGTCGGTCCGGTCCTCCTGTCTGTCTCCGCCTTCTGTTTCTCAGTGCCCTCCCTCTCCGTCGGCAGGCCTTCGTCAGCCTCGGTGCTCCTCCCCTTCACCACGGCCTTCCTTCCTTCACTCCAAATGTGCCTCACCACAACTTGGCAAGAAGAACATCAACAACAATAACTCTGCTGGGTATGTAGGTGGCGCTGTCAGTAATGGAGGTTGCCTAGGGGCTGACGGCCGAACCGAACCCCTCCAGAGTCAGTATCCTCTGTGGTCCGGATCTCACAACCGTGTAGCGCGGCCGTTTTCTGCATCTGAACCCAGCTCACGAGTTCAGTCTCCAACTCCCACCCCAACTCCAGCATCATTTGTTTGCCTCTTCTCCCCACCGCCACAGCATAACTACTCCTCCCCCATGGCGAACAAGCCTCCCAACCCCCGGAGTTCACGGGTCGGAGGTTCCCACAATCACCTGGACCTCCGTTTGGACCTACCAAGGGCTTCCTTTGATGGTTCCAGTTGTGGTGATTCCTCTGCATGTGTGAGCCCCCGGATACTCTCCCCTCCTCCTATCGGGGTGCCAGTTTGGACAAATAATGTAGCAGCGCCTCAACCCAGGAACCCTCGACATTCAGCTTCCCCTTCCTTGTTTCCATCCACTTCAGGATCTCAGACCTACAGGATTCCTTCCTCCCCTCTTCCCTCCCAAATCGCCCGCAGGCCCCTTTCCTCCACACTTTCAGACAGACCTCCAAGTCCAGCCCGGAGCGCACAGCGTCGTTCCTGGGCGGACTTCGGCCAAAGATCCCTCGGCTTCACTGGATCCATCCGAGGATCCTTTGAACAGCAGGAGTCCTGTCTGATTAGTCCAAGCAGTGGGTGGTCCTCCCACAGCAGCTCCCTGTCCTGCCTAAGCCCTCGAGCCGGTCTGCAGTGCCCCCTCTCCCCAACCAGGTTAACCTCTGGTAAGGGTGCTATTAGTGGGCAACATTTTACCAGCGTCCCTTGGCCAGACGTCCGAGAGTTGTCAAGCAAGTACAACGGAGAAGACAGTCCAGAAACAAGTCCCACTGCGCCCATGTCTCCAGTACACCTCATCACTTCCCCATGTCCAACGGACGGCCAGGCCGACTGGGGCGAACCACAACTGGAGGAGGGAAGCTGTCGCACTCAGCTGATCTGTGCTTACGTCAGCCGGCCCTCTCACCAGCAAACTGTTTCCCCCTCCTCATGCCTGATCTTCTCCCCCTCTGGGTTGACCTCCCCTCCACCAGAGTCACACCAGTTCCACAGCCTCCAGAGGCAACCTCAGGTCACTGCCTCGCCCCCTCCACCCTCAACACTCTCCCCTTCGCCCATCATATCATCCCCTTTGCCCAAACAGGGGAGCCAGAAGGCCAGTTATGCCACCACAGTGAACCTCCAGATTGCTGGAAGTGGCCGAATAACCTCGTTCAGCACCGCCCAGGTTAGCCTGACTCAAACCCTGCAGGGCGGAGCTGGTCCTCCAGGGAGCCAGGACCAGATGGCGAGAAGAGTGAGCATCAACGGACTCTCGCCTGTTCCTCAGGGGTGCAACAGGCCATAAAGGGAAGAACGGCGGTCATGGATTCGGTTCTGAGAACAAGCAGGCAAACAGGACAGAGAACGACAAGCTTGAGGAAAGATGTGAACTTATCCAAACTGTACGGACAACATGTTCTTTAGCTGCTGGTCAAGGCCCTCTGGATCCGGTCTTAATCTGGACTTCAGAACTGCTATTTGACCTAAACATGAGGAACGCCGGTCATTTGATTCAGACTTCCAGATCCCGGCCATGTCAGTGAGTTTCAGTTGGTTGTGAACTGAGAAGAACATTTTGGATCTGAAGAGATTTACTCACACATGGATCACGAAGTCTTTGGACATTTGGGGTCCAAAGACAATCTACACAACTCAAAGCTGGACATGAAGAACTGGGATGTCCTGGACAGATTTAAGGTTCCCTGAAATGAAAGTTTTAATGTTCTTTAGCTCATGTTGGAGAGCAGGAGGACCTCTGAAAGGCCGACACCTTGAAGTTTAGCGTTATTTTATTCTGTAACAACCTGTAACTTTTTAAATCTTGTTTATTCCTGTTTTTATTTATGAAGTTAGTCTCCTCCTTTTTGGCACTTAATCTCCTTAAAGTCCTCTTGGTGTTTTTGCAGAGTTCTTTTTAAACGACGTGTCTGCAGGTTCTCGGATGACTTCAGACCAAACTTGTTGCTGTCTATGGTTCCGTGTTGCTCTCAGCGCTGCGGCCCGATAAAGTCCAGCTCGTTAAGATGCTCCATACATCTTCCAGCTGTGTTAACAAATACTGTCATCATGTCGGTTACATCAGGTCTAATGCATGTAGGGTTTGTTCTGGTCCGGAGGCTCGATGTCTCACCAGACTGCTGGAGACAAACTGGGATGATCTTTGTGACGGGACAGAAATAAAAACTAGTTTCTCCATCTTTGGGTCCAAGAGGTTTCAGTGAAATGTGATGTTTTGGCTGCGAGTCTAACAGATGCATGAGATAAATCCCACATGGATCCACAACACGGCGAACACAAACTGCTGCCGTTGGGCATAAAGATCCAAAGTGTGCAGCTGATAATCCTGAGAGGCGTTGTGCCTGTAAGAGGACGCTGAACCGTGAAGCTGTGATAACATGCAGCAGTTTCAGTTTTACTTGACGTCTGGCAGTCTTTGACCTGCAGCTTGCTGTGCAGCTCAGGGTCCATTTCTGTCTTACAGATGCTGGTTTTTAATAAACTTCACAGACTTAAACTCCTGTGATCTGGTTATTCTGGCAGTTCTACAAATGGGTATGGATGTGTAAGTTGGAGCCATCATGATGAGTGCTGGGCACCGCTAGCTAAAAAACTAGCTGCGCTAGTCCTAAAACGATAGTCATAAACATTAGTCCCGCTAATGCTAAAGGGCTATACCAACACGGTATTTAGGGAAGCTAATGGTAAAGCGCTAACTCCAACCATATGTCCACCCACCATGTGTCGGTGACATAATATGTGTTGCTACTTAACACAGCACCGTCAGCAGGGTCAGCTTTACCTGTGTGGTTGCTGAGTTTTGCTAACTGCTAACTCTGTCGCTGACTTTGCCAAATGCACCGCAATAAAGCTTTGGTCAAAAAGCAGCGATGCATTCTGGGTACAGAAAAAACATTTGCTTCACTGCATCTCACATAGACATAATATAAGGATAGACCCTCATGGCCGCTCTCGCCTATTGTCGCTGACGAGAGTTAGGGCGGCCATCTTGGAGCGAGATTTAGGGCGGCCATCTTGGAGCGGTCCACCACTCCACTCAGTGTTATGTGTTTAGCAGCACAATGACGTATCAGCGCATTTAATCGATCATAACACGCTTTTTTGTTACTAATACATAGTTCAGCATATTTAAATATGCTTAGTGGCTATAACAATAGAATAGGAATGGAATATTCTGATATTGATGAATGATGAGCAGATTACAAAGCACACAGCCGTTCATCATTTATTATGAACGGCTGTGTGTATAATTTATTATAATACATATTTATATAACTATACAAACACAAATAATGATTAATACTGAATAATATTGGATACATGTATGTATGTATGTATGTATGTATGTATGTATGTATGTATGAAAAATGTTCAGCTGACTAGTTCTATCTTCAGAGATTCAGCAGCTGAGATTGAGTCCAAACTCCAATGTGATTCATCCTGCAGTGAATCGTCTCTCTTTATAGATTCTCCCTCTTCTTCCTCACATCGTGTCTTTAGGAAACCTTCAAAACAAAAACGGAAGATTTGGGATGTATCTTACTAGTGAAAGAATTACATATAAATAATAGTCTTTACCACCTGTGTAAACTTTGCTGGTGAATGTTATAACACATAATATAAGTTTTATAATATGTGTTACATTGTTTCATTTCTAATGTTGGCTCTTGTGTCAGATAATCTAAGTCAATGTTAGAGAATAATAATCTTTTTTAGACTTACAGAATCTCAGTTATCCTTCATAGCGGCTGAACCCGTATTACACCGAGCACTGTAGCTAATATTAGCTGGTATCTCGCCGGTGGACATAAATACAGTAAAGTAATATTCTAATCACAATATATACACAATAATATGTCCATCTTACTTGTGAAATGTTGTCTGTGGAGCCTCACATCAATAGTCCATCGATCAGAACAACAATATCCCTCAGTGCTGAGGCATCTTCTGCTGTTTTGGTTGAGCAAAGTAGGAGGGACGACCTCTCCAAGATGGCCGCCGTATTTCCTGCGCCGGAGCAGCTAATGCGGGGTCTACTCTTCTATTATGTCTATGGCATCTCAGGTGGAAAACGTGAGTAGAGGAAAAGGAACTGCTGCATAAAGAGACTTCAAAATAAGAGCATGAATACAAACGCCTATTTGAAGAATTCCTAGCAGTTGAGAACCAAAACTTCAACAACAGATTTGGCACTTTATTAAACTGAAATTTTACCTAACAAATGAGTTAGCACAAGTAAATTTTAGTTCGATATTAGCTAACATCGTACCAACACAGTCTAGCGGTTATGCTACATTGCTAAACTCAACCATGTTGATACCATCATGTCATCGACAAAACATGTTTACAACACAGTGTGACGCCCTCAGCAGGATCAATTGTCTCATTACACAGTTACCTGTAAATCAGTGCTTCATAATTTATCTGAAAAAACTGATTTAGGGGACGCTAAGTATGCTAAACATCTAAAGCTAACAAAAGTGTTAAATTATAAACTAGCAGTTTAGTGGGGATTTCCACCATCATGATGATGATGTTGGGTTGATGAGCTGCTCTGGTCCAAACTGGGAAAAACCGCCCAGGCGAACAGCAGGCAGAAACCCCAAAACGCCCCCAGTATGAAGAACCAACATTAGGGCCACACCTGGTGAGGGACGGACACCAAGCAGGACACCTACCTGTGCAGGTGAGAGAGACAGACTCCACCGCCTGCTGGCAGCAGAGTCTCCTCCACCCTCAGTGTTTGGAGAGCATTCAGATCCAGGTCCAGGACGGTTTCAGGACTGGTTCAGGACGGGTTCAGGACGGGTTCAGAATGGATTCAGGACGGGTTCAGAATGGGTTCAGGACGGGTTCAGGACGGGTTCAGGGCGGGTTCAGGACGGGTTCAGGACGGGTTCAGGGCGGGTTCAGAATGGGTTCAGGACGGGTTCAGGACGGGTTCAGGGCGGGTTCAGAATGGGTTCAGGACGGGTTCAGGGCGGGTTCAGAATGGGTTCAGGACGGGTTCAGAATGGGTTCAGGACGGGTTCAGGACGGGTTCAGGGTGGGTTCAGAATGGGTTCAGGACGGGTTCAGGGCGGGTTCAGGACGGGTTCAGGACGGGTTCAGAATGGGTTCAGGACGGGTTCAGGACGGGTTCAGGGCGGGTTCAGAATGGGTTCAGGACGGGTTCAGGGCGGGTTCAGGACGGGTTCAGGACGGGTTCAGAATGGGTTCAGGACGGGTTCAGGACGGGTTCAGGACGGGTTCAGGGTGGGTTCAGGACGGGTTCAGAATGGGTTCAGGACGGGTTCAGGACGGGTTCAGGACGGGTTCAGGACGGGTTCAGAATGGGTTCAGGACGGGTTCAGGGCGGGTTCAGGACGGGTTCAGGACGGGTTCAGGGCGGGTCTCTCATTTTAAAAAATGATGCAGACTCAACGTCTAACTGCTGAGTGGCTTTTGCAACATGACATGGTGACATATCAGTACCATAAAGTGTTATTATCAGATTGAGTCTGTTGGTGTGAAGGTCAGTCCTCAGAGGTTGTTGGATCTTTGGTCGCTCCAGAACCATAAACAGCAAATTCACAGAAACATCAGAAAATCAGTGGATGACTTCAGGTGAGACGTTTGGGCCTCACTGTTCAAAACTAACAGTTCAGCTTCAAACTGAGTCATGTAGAAAAATGAACATAGAAACAGCTCATGCTAGCATCTACAGCAGATCCGTGTTACTGAGTCTGACCCTGTTCTGTGACCTTTAACCTGTGGACGTGATTCTGTGTGAAAAAGACTAGGAGCCTTCATCATCATCATCATCGTTGGACCAAACGCTGAACTCTATATGCTGATGACGGCCTGTATTATTTTGTCGCTAAGCTAATGATTGCTAATTTAGCCGCTAATGAGTTTCATCTTGTAACAGTTGTTCCTGTTCCACTGGGTTCTGTTGGGTTCCATAATGACGTCATAGCAACGACCTTTTGCACGCGACGTCAGAACTCCGCCCGCTTCGTCACGACGGCCATCAAAACAACCAACGAGCTCCTTTAAAGTCGGTCCAAAAACCGGCCTCTGTAGCCCAGTATGGCTTCAGCCAGTTGATGTCACCTTATGGTGACAGACAGACAGACAGACAGACAGACAGGATGCTGCGCGGTTCGCCGCACAGACAGACGAGGATGGAAACCGGAAACCAAACGAGATGCGGGACATGGACATCAGCCGGGAATCATGATGACTGGCAGCAATCCCAGATATGCAGCCAGCGCTTTTTACAGGGTAAGAAGATTAACTTTATTTACTTCATGATGATTAGAACGATACCAAATGCCGCGTTACGGAGAACGTAGCGCGTAACCGTTGGTAACCATGGAGACGGAGCGCCGCCATGTAGCCCGTATGGAAACAGCTGGTTAGCGTCTCGTCTTCTGTCCGTTTTTAATGTGCTCCGGTTTAAACGCTGTTTCTGACACAGTGACATGAATCATGTGGTGTGAATTCAGGAAAAGTCGGTCATTTTGATCCACTCGTCAGCAGGGAGGAGGTTCTGGTCGGTTTCTCAGCTTAGATCTCTGAGCCCAACCAGGACAGCGACGTTCACAGACAGATTAACCCGAACAAGGAGAAGCCATGAACACAGACAGGATTTCAGTTTTTCCGTCCTGGCGCCTCGGATGGTTACGTGACGAAGCTGCAAAGGGTCAAACCGGGTCAAATGGGATCAAACCGGGTCACATGGGGTCAAATCGGGTCAAATGGGGTCAAACCGGATCAAATGGGGTCAAACGGGGTCAAATGGGGTCAAACGGGGTCAAATGGGATCAAACGGGGTCAAATCGGGTCAAATGGGGTCAAACCGGATCAAATGGGGTCAAACGGGGTCAAACGGGGTCAAATGGGATCAAACGGGGTCAAATCGGGTCAAATGGGGTCAAACCGGATCAAATGGGGTCAAACCGGGTCAAATGGGGTCAGTTGTGCAGAGTTAGCGGCAACAAATGACACATGAACAGAACCCATCTGGGCCGGCCGTTACTGTTTGGACTTTCCTGAGTGTTTGACAGAACAACTAACTATTTTAATGCTTTATTTAAAAAAAGAGAAAAAAAAAGAGAAATCTGTTGATCAGCAGAGTGGAGAGAAAAAACAGCTTTTCAATGGAAACTTGGAAGAAAATAGATGGGAGATTACATAAGAGACTATTAATGGAGATGGAGGAGGAGGAGGAGGAGGAGGAGGAGGAGGAGGAGGAGGAGGAGGAGGAGGAGGAGGAGGAGGAGGAGGAGGAGGAGAGAAAGTGGGAGGAGTGAGAAAGTAAAACTACAAAGCGAGAAGGAAAAGTGACGGAGTGAAACGGGACGAAAGCTTCCAGGAGAACGTTTGTCTCCGGCTGCAGACATTCCTCTGTTTGGAGGACAGGAGACACCAGAGGACAGACAGGAGACACCAGAGGACAGACAGGAGACATCAGAGGACAGGAGACACCAGAGGACAGACAGGAGACATCAGAGGACAGGAGACACCAGAGGACAGACAGGAGACAGCAGAGGACAGGAGACAGCAGAGGACAGACAGGAGACAGCAGAGGACAGGAGACAGCAGAGGACAGGAGACATCTGGACATGCAGACTTCCTTGATGTTCCATATAAGCCTGGAACAAAACCTGGGTTTTTCTGGAGGGATGAGGCTGAAGGTTCTGGAGTGAGTCGGACCGACCCGTTTGACCCGTTTGACCCGTGTGAGGTTCCCCTGACAGAACCCAGTCGGTCCTGACTGGACGCCTGCCAGCTGTCCTGGGATTGAACTGGTCAACCAGTGGGACCAGTCGGAGCGGTTCAGTCTGGGTCCTGCGGGGCTCGGGACCCAGTAGGACGTCCTGCGGGGTTCTGGTCCCGGCCGGGCCCGGCGCCGGCCCAGGATGTGGAGCAGAGGCTGCAGCAGCGTCAGATGATGGTTCTGCTGCTCGGGCCATGCTGAGAGCCGGTCCAGCTCTGGCGACTGTGTTCCTGTGTTCTGTGTGTCTGCTGGCGGCGCCGGCCCCGACGGCGCCGACCCGCAGGAGGGAGCTCTGCTCTCTGGGCCGGATCAACAAGGTGGAATCGCTCAACAACTCGCTGCCAACGCAGGTGAGACTCGGAACCGGGCCGCAGAGTTCTGCAGGTTTATGTTTCTCTTGGGTCTGTAATTTATCAGCTGCTCATCTTTAGAGCTGCACTCGGGTAAATGAGTGACAGCAGAGCGGAGCAAAGTTCTGCTGAGGCCAACCGGACCCAACCGGGTCGTTCCTTAACAAGTGGATCCATCCACACCCAGCTGGACGGTCAGGAAAACTGCAAAATGAAACTAGAAAATTCCTGCAGAAATTTTAAAGGGGCATGCCAAAGTGTGCCCGTCGGCTTTGACGCAGCGTTATGATGTTAAAAATTAGCATTAAGCAATCATGCTTAAGAAAGCTTCAGTGTGGTCAATAACCTGCGGGGAGTCAGAAGCATGTTTTCTTAAGCTGTACTCGTACGGTAGTATGAGCATTTTTGCTCATTTTAGTATGTTGCATAAGCTAAAATGAGCCAAAATGCTAACAATAGCATGAAAGCTATTGCATCAGTAGCATGTTGTCTGTCATTACTTGCGTCACACATGGCAGACCAATCCTTGCTCCGACCAAGCTTCCAACCAACCAAAAAACCTGACCTGTGTAACAGGTCACAAACACGACAAAAGTCTTTTTAAATCCTGAAATTATTCAAATAAATTCTTCATAAACCCAATATATTACCCGGATAACAGTTTATATATTAACCTGATAACAGTTTATGACGGAGTATTTCCTTGCAAACGGCTACGTTTTTAGCCTTAGCTCTCTGCTAAAAGGAAAAGTACAACACGATGAAAATGTAAGAAAATAAACACAAAACTCACCAAAACCGATGTAACTTAGTTCTCATTAAATCCCAGTCAGTTTTCGACCAGGTAATTTATGTTTTCTCAACTATATTAAGCGTTTCCGTTCATCACCGCTCTTTTCCTACGAATCCTCTTCTGCTCTCTGTCAGGTTTGTGATCTGTAGCATCACCCAGGCGCCGCGTCTGTGCCGCTGGTTCCTTAAAGGAGCAGCGACGTTATTTTCTGTCCACAGACTTTTAATCAACTATTTATTCTTATTTATGTCAGATTTTAACATGGGGGGACATATGTGTAATGGTTATAGTCTTGAATCAGTAGTATAATGCTGAAAACACAAGAAGTTGTAAATACCAGTAAACCCTACAGTGCAGTCCTGGGGAGCTGCAGTTCCAGACACTCTGTTCTTCTGTTGCTATGGTAATTAATCCCCTGCAGCTGTGAGAGCCAAAGAGCGGGAAAATCCTCTTCAGACACAGTTTCTATACTTGGGAGACACCAGGCGTCAGTCTGAAGGACCCTGACAAAAAGCATAAGCCCTAGCAAATTTTTGTAAACATTGTACATGAGCAGGCATGTGTATCTATGTTATGACCAACTTTCAGACCAATAGGGCGATATTTATGCCTGTGAGGGGGATTTAAAAAGGGTTTTTGAGTCAGCCATAAACAGTCCTGTGTGTGTGTTTCATAGAGAAAGATTACTGATTCTGTGAGACACAAAATCTCAAATTTTTTCGTTTTTATTAATTTATGTAATCATTTTAACTCCAATCCCCAATAAAAGTAATAGCTCCCTTCTCGGGTACGAGCCGCACGTTTTGATACCACTTTTGTGGGTGGGCACGCAGCGGTACGAGCCGCATTAACGGTGACGGAAGAATAAATATATAATAACTAGAAAATTCCTGCAGAAATTTTAAAGGGGCATGCCAAAGTGTGGCCGTCGGATTTTTAATAAAGCGTTCCGATGGTAAAAATTAGCAATCATGCTTAAGAAAGCTTCAGTGTAGTCAATAACCTGCGGGGAGTCAGAAGCATGTTTTCTTAAGCTGTACTCGTACGGTAGTATGAGCATTTTTGCTCATTTTAGTATGTTGCATAAGCTAAAATGAGCCTGAATGCTATTGGAGCATCAGTAGCATGTTGTCTGTCATTACTTACGTCACACATGGCAGACCAATCCTTGCTCCGACCAAGCTTCCAACCAAAAAAAAACCTGACCTGTGTAACAGGTCACAAACACGACAAAAGTCTTTTTAAATCCTGAAATTATTCAAATAAATTCTTCATAAACCCAATATATTACCCGGATAACAGTTTATATACTAACCTAATAACAGTTTATGACGGAGTATTTCCTTGCAAACGGCTACGTTTTTAGCCTTAGCTCTCTGCTAAAAGGAAAAGTATAACACGGTAAAAATGTAAGAAAATAAACACAAAACTCACCAAAACCGATGTAACTTAGTTCTCATTAAATCCCAGTCAGTTTTCGACCAGGTAATTTATGTTTTCTCAACTATATTAAGCTTTTCCGTTCATCACCGCTCTTTTCCTACGAATCCTCTTCTGCTCTCTGTCAGGTTTGTGATCTGTAGCATCACCCAGGCGCCGCGTCTATGCCGCTGGTTCCTTAAAGGAGCAGCGACGTTATTTTCTGTCCATAGACTTTTAATCAACTATTTATTCTTATTTATGTCAGATTTTAACATGGGGGGACATATGTGTAATGGTTATAGTCTTGAATCAGTAGTATAATGCTGAAAACACAAGAAGTTGTAAATACCAGTAAACCCTACAGTGCAGTCCTGGGGAGCTGCAGTTCCAGACACTCTGTTCTTCTGTTGCTATGGTAATTAATCCCCTGCAGCTGTGAGAGCCAAAGAGCGGGAAAATCCTCTTCAGACACAGTTTCTATACTTGGGAGACACCAGGCGTCAGTCTGAAGGACCCTGACAAAAAGCATAAGCCCTAGCAAATTTTTGTAAACATTGTACATGAGCAGGCATGTGTATCTATGTTATGACCAACTTTCAGACCAATAGGGCGATATTTATGCCTGTGAGGGGGATTTAAAAAGGGTTTTTGAGTCAGCCATAAACAGTCCTGTGTGTGTGTTTCATAGAGAAAGATTACTGATTCTGTGAGACACAAAATCTCAAATTTTTTCGTTTTTATTAATTTATGTAATCATTTTAACTCCAATCCCCAATAAAAGTAATAGCTCCCTTCTCGGCATCGAGCCGCACGATTTGATACCACTTTTGTGGGTGGGCACGCAGCGGTACGAGCCGCATTAACGGTAATGGAAGAAAAATAAAGATATATATAAATAAATAAAGAGACGTTCTATTGGGTGTAGAACAATAGGTGCCTGCCATGCAATGCATGGAGGCAGTACTGACTTGCTTCGCAAGTCAGTACTGCTCTCCTTATGCATTGCTATGGCATGCCCCTAATAAAGAGGCGTTCTATTGGGTGTAGAACAATAGGTGCCTGCCATGCAATGCATGGAGGCAGTACTGACTTGCTTCGCAAGTCAGTACTGCTCTCCTTATGCATTGCTATGGCATGCCCCTAACAAAACCCAGAAAACTCTTTCACCAACAGAAACATGTTCAGAACCGAGAAGAACGGTCCGTTTGGGCCGAGGCCATCATGGAGGGTTCATGTCTGGCCCCTAGTGGCTGCTGGAGGCACTGCAGCTCGGTGCGGCTCAGAGTCCAAAGGTTTTCATCTGAAACTCAAACATCTTTATCGAAACGCGTGTTAAATGTTCTAACTCGTCTCTTCAGGTTATTCCACCTTCAGCCAGATATTCAACTTCTCCTTAAGTTGGTTTTGTCTCATTTCAGGACTGCTGAGATATTTGCAGTAGAAAGTTGGTCAGATCTGACTGAGAGACGTTGGAGTAGGGGATTAGCTTTCATCCGTGAAGCCTCCTTTTAACTCCTCTGGGGTCAAAGTTCAGGTATCTTTTGAGATGCTAATCAGCTGCTGCTAGGGGTAAAAACAAAATATAATAAAAATGCTGCATAAAACTACAACCAGAGGGGAAAACCATCCAACCTGTCACCAAAGAAATGAAGAGCAGATCTGCTCCAACATGCTGCGTGTTCAACGAATCCCAAGATGGATGTTTATTTTGTAATGACATGACGGAGAATCGTTTCAGAAAAGGCCTGAGGTTTCCTAACCTGAGGTTTCCTAACCCTACCCCTACCCTAACCCTTTCAGAACAATCCTCCGTCTGCTGTTCTGAACAAGTGGAGGCAAAACTCAGAACACGGCCGTCGACTCAAGATATAAAAACTTCTCTTGGCTGCAAATGAAATAATGTTTCTTCCAACCTCTTGTGCCGCCCGTCATTAGATGTCTCCCCAGGCAGAGAGCCCTGTCAGATATGTATGCATACACTCCGCTTTGTGCTCAAACTGGTGGAATTTGGTGTTTTGCTCAGTGTCTTCAGTTTTACGTGGTAACTATGAGGTTCTCGTCTTTCCCATGTTCTGATATTGATTGAGAAACCGGAGCAAACTGACTTCTGGCACAAATCGAATAATCGTCACCAATCTGCCGGACGGGTTTGGACGTGTTCAGGTTTATGTTTTATCTGAAGCAGGAATCTGAGCGGCTCTTCTGAGCTGGTTGGTGCCGATGAGCCGCATGCAGAGACACGTTTCCACTGCGATCTAAGAAACAGCCTGAGGGGAGACGGCAGTGAAAATACCGCCGACGGTTTCCTCTCCTCCTGACTGAAGCATCAATCACTCTGATGCTCCCTGTGAGCCGACCCATCGCTCCTCTGGGGGACCAGAGGTCCTTCGGGTTCTGCTGCCTGACCAGGCCTGAAGTTTTAACTTTCTATGAATGAACAACTGATCCTGGATCACAGCCTTCAGTAAACATGAAACGTTTGGCAGGACTGAAGATTCTCCGCAAGGAGGCGCTGTGACAGCACACCTATAAACTGGTGGACTGGGGTCAAAGGGCAGCAAAGGTGACCTTAATAGGAGGCCTAAGCGATGGGATCCAACCAAGGAGATCCAACATTTCCATCTCCAGTGATCAGTCGGCTTCTGCTAATAAGCTAATTAGCATTTTTTCTAACTTTGAAAACATTTAGCTCTTAGCTTCCCCTAAAGTAATTGTCCCAAATGAATGCTAACGTGCTAATATACGTGGCTGTTTCGTAAACTTTTAGTTTAGACCTTTTCAGGTTTAAAATCTCCTGAAGTCCTGCTTGCTTTCTGACCGAAGCCCTACTGCGGTCAGTTAGGCTGAAAACCGTTAGCAAAACTCAAAAACTGTGAAACTGAAGCCATGGGTGAAGGTCTGCTCCAAAGAATCACTTCTTGCTCATTTGTGTACGCTATTTGAAGCTGTAGGGGGCGATAGAGCACATGTTGTACCTTTGATACATGTTGAGTAGCAATATGGAAGAATTAAATGCTTCAGTATTAAATAGTTTGTAGGTGTAGAGTTTATGATTGGTGCTTTAGGGTTAGCACAGCCGGTCGTTTAGCTAGCGGTTCTCTCCACTGCTCATCTCCAGGCAAAATGTTGATGTAAATGCTTCTTGGTCAACCTCAGCTGTTTCCAGACACGTTACATAAATTTGACGTTTCCCCAGTGACATCCCAGCCGTTAGCTGCTTGTGGTTCAAAGGACTTTAGCTTTTAATTGTTCAAATGCTGGAATCTGGATAAACCCTGTGGATTAGTTGTACAAATCCCGTCTGTCATTATGAGACGTTTCCTCCAGACTTGTGTCATTTTCTGTTTTGATCTTGGTGTCTTTGTTTCATGATCTCTAAATCAAACTTCGGATCAAAGAAACCAAAAAGCTGCAGGAGGTGGTTATGTTTTTACTGCAAATGTATTCAGAAAATATGAAGAAGCATGGAAATAAAGACCAGACTGGCTCTGTAGACAACAGGAGATTAAACAAAAAAGAACATGATTGGCTTAAAATCCTGAATCTAAAACATCAAACAGAAGCAACACAGGATGCCTAAAGGTGATGAAGGAGACTTTTAGAGTGTCTGTCAGTCTGTCTGGTCAGAGGCACTGATGGGCGTATATAAAGTACCGTGTTTTCCGCATGGTCCAACGAGAGGGAGAAAAGCAGCAGCTTGTAGCCTGGTGCGGCTTTTCTGTGGATTTTTCTTCAACCACCAGGGGGCTCTGTAGCAGGAAGTGAATCAATGGAAGTCAAACATGGAAGAAGAAAACGCTGATTTTTATTTAGAACAAGCAGATGCTAGCGGCTCGGCGTGAACGGATCGGCTCGGCCTGAACGGATCGGCGTGAACTGAACGGATCGGCTCGGCCTGAACGAATCGGCTCGGCGTGAACGGATCGGCTCGGCGTGAACGGATCGGCTCGGCGTGAACGGATCGGCTCGGCCTGAACGAATCGGCTCGGCATGAACGGATCGGCTCGGCGTGAACGGATCGGCTCGGCGTGAACGGATCGGCTCGGCCTGAACGAATCGGCTCGGCATGAACGGATCGACTCGGCATGAACGGATCGGCTCGGCATGAACGGATCGGCTCGGCCTGAACGGATCGACTCGGCATGAACGGATCAACTCGGCCTGAACGAATCGGCTCGGCATGAACGGATCGACTCGGCCTGAACGAATCGGCTCGGCATGAACGGATCGACTCGGCATGAACGGATCGGCTCGGCATGAACGGATCGGCTCGGCCTGAACGAATCGGCTCGGCATGAACGGATCGGCTCGGCATGAACGGATCGGCTCGGCGTGAACGGATCGGCTCGGCGTGAACGGATCGGCTCGGCGTGAACGGATCGGCGTGAACTGAACGGATCGGCCTGAACGGATCGGCCTGAACGGATCGGCTCGGCCTGAACGGATCGGCTCGGCCTGAACGGATCGGCTCGGCGTGAACTGATCGGCTCGACCTGAACGGATCGGCTCTGCGTGAACTGATCGGCTCGACCTGAACGGATCGGCTCTGCGTGAACTGATCGGCTCGACCTGAACGGATCGGCGTGAACGAATCCACGGTTCAGCGCTGGAGACGCAGGGCTGAGTCCTAATAAAAAAACGAGAGCGGCGGAGAGACCAGTGGTTTATGTACATTTCCAGGTTAAAAAACAAAAAAAACTTTGTAGGTGCGCTCTATAATCCGGAAAATACGGTACTTAGAGTTTTACATAGCACTGATGAAGAGCTTGAGGGTTCCTGCGACATGGGGTCCACAGAGCGTTTGGTATGGTAGGACAGCAGAGTCAATTGGGACGTACTCAACAGGTACTGCAGTCCAGCCGTTCGGTTTCCTGTAGGATGTTTATACCTCTGGGTACTCTGGAGGGATCCAGCAGGATCCAGTAGGGTGTTTACATGTTGGGCTCTTCTGGGATCCAGGTTCAGCTATAAAGTTGTTCTAAGCCTACCGGCCCCCTGCAGGTGAGATACTGACATCAGGATTGTCTCATGGTTACCAGAAGAGTCCAGGTCCTAAGACCAGTTTGCCCAGAGCCACAGCATCTCGGCCAGCGATGAAATGCCTTAATGTTCCTTTTGCTCCGACTTTAATGGCTCCAACATGGACCGAACGTCTCCCTTCACTTCCTCTGCTGTCTTCTCCAAACTACAGCCACAGGTAACATCAGCATCACGGGCCACAAACGTTCAGGGCGACAGAAACGAGGGACGCAGGAGGAGAGGTTTGGTTTATCTGTAACCTGGTCTGAGAGCAGATCTGGAGTCAGAGAGTAGATGATTCAGAGCTGAAGTGGGTTTGATGAGAGTCACAGTGGAGACTGGCGGTCAGCTGCACGTCTGCCTGATGTCTGTTTGGGGAGCAACAGGATTATCCTCACGGCATCGACTCTTATCCAGAACTTGAGGCGGATCTGCAGATCCACCCAGAAAGACGAGTTGTGGATTTCTGTGCTTCTGTCCAGGCAACAGTTCCAACATGAACCCTGTTTAAAGCTGCAGCTGCATAAATACTGCAGGGCAGATTCATTTTTAGTGCTGTTTTCTAATCACATCTGAGGAAAACTGAGTTAAAGTTTATGTTTTCACTGTGGTTTCGATTACAGAACATAAATCTTTAGCTGCAGTTCCAGGTTCACCTCCAGGTTCCAGGATCCCCTCCAGGTTCCAGGTTAACCTCCAGGTTCCAGGATCCCCTCCAGGTTCCAGGTTCCCCTCCAGGTTCCACGTTTCCCTCCAGGTTCCACGTTTCCCTCCAGGTTCCACGTTTCCCTCCAGGTTCCACGTTTCCCTCCAGGTTACCCTCCAGGTTCCAGGATCCCCTCCAGGTTCCAGGTTCCCCTCCAGGTTCCACGTTTCCCTCCAGGTTTCCCTCCAGGTTCCAAGTTTCCCTCCAGGTTCCAGGTTACCCTCCAGGTTCCAGGTTCCCCTCCAGGTTCCACGTTTTCCTCCAGGTTTCCCTCCAGGTTCCAGGTTACCCTCCAGGTTCCAGGTTCCCCTCCAGGTTCCACGTTTCCCTCCAGGTTCCACGTTTCCCTCCAGGTTTCCCTCCAGGTTCCAAGTTTCCCTCCAGGTTCCAGGATCCCCTCCAGGTTCCAGGATCCCCTCCAGGTTCCAGGTTCCCCGCCAGGTTCCACGTTTCCCTCCAGGTTCCACATTTCCCTCCAAGTTTCCCTCCAGGTTCCAGGTTTCCCTCCAAGTTTCCCTCCAGGTTCCAGGTTTCCCTCCAGGTTCCAGGTTCCCCTCCAGGTTCCACATTTCCCTCCAAGTTTCCCTCCAGGTTCCAGGTTCCCCTCCAGGTTCCAGGTCCCCCTCCTGACCCGCCAGCAGGCCGAGTCTCCAGGATCAGATCAGGACCTTCGACCGAAGCTGGAAAAGGAAACAGATTTACTCAAGAAGTTTATCGGTTTATAATTCCTCAGCCCTGAAGTAAAAACCTCGTCTCATGTGTTCATGCCTCTCAGCCTCCGTCTGTCAAACTGAACACAATCTGCTGCTCATGTTTATCTTTGCTCCTTCAAAATATTTCAGTCCTTTCTTCATGTGTTTGATAGGAGCGGACAGAACCGGCCGATGTGAACTTTCTGAATCTGGGTTTTTATTGGCCGTTTTGTCCGGTGCTGGCCCAGAGCAACCAGCAGAACTCCCAGCAGAACCGTTCTGTTCTGTTCTCATGTGAATCCCAACACGACCAGCTTTTGCTCTTTCTGGCTCAGACTTTTCATTTTTCATAAGTCCTACGATCACGGAAAACGGTTCTGACCCGATTATGTGTCAATCTGGACCAGAGCAGCTCTGAGACAGAAATCACATTTCTTTGGTCCTTAAAATGGTTAATTTTGCATTTATTAAATTATAAATAAATGTTTTGCTTCTCCACAGATGGACTTCAGCCTTTACACGCCTTCTGTTGACGACTGCAAGGTGAGTCCGTCTGCGGCGCCTCCTGCTGGGTCACCATTAAAATCTGCTCCTCTTCTTCTTCCTCTTCACTAAGATTAAAACATTCTTCCAGTTTTTTTCTCCCTTAAATTGGAATCATCTGCAGAAAGACTTCAAGTTAAAGGAGATGGTCTATTTAAAGTCACTTTGGTATCATTTTTCTAGATGCTTTAATGTCACGTTGCGTTTTCTTCCTGGTTCTGCGTTTCGTTCTCTTCCTTTCTGATCTGGGTTTTGATGCCTGTAGGTTTTTGTGATCGTTGATGTTGAAACAGATTTTAATCTCAGATTTTCCTGCTTAAATAAAAATGACATGCTGACGTTCAGTAAGACCAGAGATCTGCAGAAGGGCTGCAGCGTTCAGTCGGCGAAGCTTCACCACATCAGTCTGAGGATCCGACACGGCGGATCAACGGTTCCACGTTCAGAGCCGTTTCCTCCTAGTTTTCTCAACTTGTGTGTCTGAGTGTGATGAAAAGCGGCAGCTTGCTTCATAACTCAGCCTGGCTCTCTCTCTTGGTGGTCCAGTTCGCAGAGAGCAGAAAGTCTCTCACTGCCGAACATAAACAAATTCCAGCTCCTCACTTTGGAAAGTGCAGAAGCCAAGATCAGCGCCGCTGGCAGCAGAAGAGGCGAAGCTTATCGGTGCAGAACAATCACATGGCGGCGGCGGCGCGGTTTGACTGGCTGCCGGCGCTCCACGTCTTCACTCCTGGACACCTGGACTGGGATCAGTGAGTCTGATCGCAGCTTTGGGTTTTCACGCTCTGCTGCTGCGTCTGAAAGAACGAAACAGTTTCACCCAACAGGCTGCAGACAAACACAGAGTTCATGAAAGTTGAGGATTCTGCTGCAGCTCTGTTCAAAACCACAAAGTTGTTCCAGACGGGAAGGATTTCTGAGACAGGCAATCTGTTTTAATGACTCCATCCAGTACCCGCCTGGCCCAGCAGGGGGCGCTGCTGCCCCGCAGGGGTCACTAGGTCAGAGCCAGGGTCCAGTCTCTAGGTCACAGGTGCAGGTTTTGGGTCTCTTTGTCTCGTTTCTTCTTCCTCGTCGGCCATCTTTGTTTACTCTGAACATGTTTGGTCTCCAGAGACTTTGAGTTAGGGTTAAGGTTCATTAGCCGCCATCTTCTCCAGCTGCTTCCTGCTACAGGATGTGATGTCACAGTGGTGGAAAACATGGACGCCCGCCGTGTGCTCCCTGGTTTTTACGCTGAGGTCAGCGCTGTACGTTGGCCCGACGGTTTCAGTCGGTCTCCATGGTGACGACTGCTGGCAGCCATCATGGATGCAGCAGCCTGGCAGCTCCAGACCTGAGCAGCGCCGGGTTCTGTTGGGTTCTGTTGGGTTCTGCAGCCGACTGAGGCTGAGCTTTCTGTCTGCTGAGTCTTGTTCTCTTCCAGCAGAAATGTCCCGCCGCCGCCTTGAGATGCTTCGCCGACGAGCTGAGTGTCCTCTGTGAGGAGATGAAGGTCAGCAGCCTGGACTGCACTGAGCCCAAACTAAGCCAGTCGTTACGGACACTGGCCAAGAAATTTAATAAGGTGAGCAGCAGCGACAACGACAATACTACTACTAATACTACTAACAATGAGTCCTGCTAGACTGGTCTAGGGCTGAAACGATTCCTCGAGTGATTTGAGTACCTCGATTATTAAAATTCCTCGAGGAAAATTGACCTGCCTCGAAGCTTCGTTAATTTATGTTTTATCATTTAGCGCACCGTGTTTCAGCTGGAACATTATCTGCGTTGCGCGGAGCTCTGACTTCCGCCTCTGAGTTGTTGACGGAAGCTACGTGTTAGCGGCATAACGTCCAATCTTCGAGTTCGGCCCGCGGGGATTTTACTGATTGGTGATAATTCCGGGTTTTCATCGTTTTTGTGGGACCAATAAACATCCTTAAAATGACCGGCGCGATGCCGGGAGTCCGGCAGCCTTTCTGCTCCGGAGCTGCTGGTTGAACGGCGGGAAGAAGCTGAGGAGGATTTCTACAGGTGAGCGGAGAGACTGAACACGGCGGGCGGCTGAGGGTTGATGCTTACAGGTAAGAGCAGCTTTACGGACGAACCGCACAATAAACTTATATCATCCCGGTCTGAACAAACGGGAGGCGGAACATGGCTGGTAGATGAGTTTCTGAACGGAGGAGCCGTAAATATCCCGTGTTGCTCCCCCGGTCTACAAAACAGTAACTGGTAGGGAAGCTCAAAGGTGGAAAAAATAGACTGATGTTGATATCCGATAGTAACACTGGTGTTATGGAAGATTTACCAATATTTTATTTCATAATTGTTTTAATCCGATTACTCGATTAATCCTAAGAAAAATCTATAGATTACTGGATTACTAAAATAATCGTTTACAACAGCCCTAGACTCGTCCGTCACTCGGATGGCTGGAAAACATCCAGACTCTCCAGTTTCTTCCGTTTGATTTTCTGCACATGAATGTTTTGCTTGTGAGGATTTACAGACAAGCTGTGACCTCGCTTGGCCTCCAGGGGGAGACATTTTGGTCCTACTGTCCTGTGTCCATGAGACACTGCGGCCGCTAAACGCAGCATCTTGATCAGTTGTTTCACCTGGTGATGAAACGGCCTAGTAAAAGCATGAAGTTCCTCTGGCTGCAGCCAGACGGAGCGGATGGTCGGGTCGGGTCATGTGAAGAATTACCTGGTTTAGTTAAATGAGTCCAGTCCTGAGTGGGCGACGTGACTCAGCACATCCGGATCATCAATCCAGAACGGAGAAACCGTGAGAACCGGGCCTGAAACCCCCCAGAGACCCAAACCCTGAACAGAACCGGCGATCGGGCCTTAAAAGGCGAGCAACCAAACCGACTCCCGGTGGAACCGCGACCCTGGTTCTGCTGAGTCTGGGAGGAAGCTGTGTTTGGGTTCAGGTTCTGGTCGGGTTTCCCTCAGAGGACGACTCGGACCGAGAGCAGCTCGGATCCCATCATTCAGCCGACCACAAACGGGCACAGGAAGTCTGCGGCACGAAACGACGTCGGAGGAAAGGCTGCAGAGCAGAGGGCCTCTGCAACTGGTCCGGTCCGGTCCGGTCCACGTCTCTGATCTCTGCAGAGGAGACCGTGTGACTCAGAGGGAGGAGGAGCAGACGCTTCCTGAACAGAACCGGGCCTCGGGTCCAGCTGGGCCGCCTCTGATCTCACAGCTTGAAGCTGGAAAACAAACTTTGGTCACCAGAGCAAAATGTTTCCATGTGTTCATTAAAGCAGCAAGTTTTCACCCCTCACAGGTTCACTAAACCTTTGAGAAACAAACTAATATAAAAGTAAAACCTGAATATGTTTTTAAAAATGAGTTTTTAATTAATTAATTATTGATTAATTTATTTCATTTAAGAAAAGAAGGTTTTCTGTCACATTTACCAGAAACCTGGAGAAAAATGTGGAGGATGATGAATACTTCCCCTTGAGCTCGTCTGTAACCATGGAAACGTGCTGAGCTCCTGCAGGTACACTCCAGGTAGACGGAGCTGGCTGTGTGGCTCCACCTGCTGGCCGGAGTGTGGAATGACAGGACGGATCATCCAACTGTGGTCTGGAGACTTTGGGCCTCGGTGTCGCTAACGGCTAACGGCTAACGGCTAACGGCTAGCTGCTGTCAGAGGCCGGTTCAATATTTACGGCGTCCGACAAATTCAAAGGCTCAACTGCAGACCCGACTGACGCTCAGCAGAACCAGACGCTCTGGTCCAGGATGACTCCCCCTGGTGGTCTGGAGGACTGACGTTTTCAGTTTGCAGTATTTTCCTTTTTGCTCCATTTAATTCCTGGTTGCAGCATTTTTGTGTTGCGTTTGGCCGTTTGCTGCCCGTTTTGCCTGTCAGGCATTGTAAAGCCGTTTTCGCACTGCAAGGACCGAACCGGACCGGACCGGCCCGCTTCGGCCCGCTTCGGTCCGGTTCGGTCCGGTTCCACCCGGACTGCAGCCCGGTTGTGTTTGCATATAACTGAGGGCATCGAATCTGAAGCTGACGTCATTATTTTGAAGCTGAACATGGTTTCGATGCAGCAGCATCTTTTCCTCAGAGATGCAGCGGAAAACCGATCAGCTCATTCTGAACTCGATCAGTAAGGAGGAAAACATGACGTCATCACGGGACCAGGTGACAGCAGAACGCTGAGGGGATTCATCGCTAATTAAAAATAATAATGATAATAAAATATTAAAAAGGGCACTTTTTATAAAATACAGTAAGAACAGTTTAGTGAGAGCCAGCTGGACCCGATCAGCGGCTGATTCTAAGCAGCACCGCTTGGCCGGCCCGATTGGAACCACAGCTCTTGTGGTTCCAAGGAGCCGACTGGAACCGGCCCGAACCGGCTGGAACCGGCCCGAACCGGCTGGAACCGGCCCGAACCGGGTGGAACCGGCTGGAACCGGCTGGAACCGGGTGGAACCGGCTGGAACCGACTGGAACCGGCCCATGCCGGGTGGAACCGGCCCGAGCCGGGTGGAACCGGCTGGAACCAGCTGGAACCGGCTGGAACCGGCCCAAGCCGGGTGGAACCGGCTGGAACCGGGTCAGAAGTTCTAATTAAAACACGGTCGGTCCTACTGTGAACCCGTTCCGTTCCTTGCAGGGTGAAAACGGCTTAAATAATCACAGTTCACTCTGTATTTTATTGTATTTTGTGTAAATAACCTCGATGAGTTCAGACCAGGCTGGTGATGCAGTCAGTCAGGAGAAATTCACCGTTTATCGAATCGGATGGTTTCTGAGATCCTGAGAACTGGATGCAGCAGGAGTGAAAAATAACTGGAGTTAATTATTTAACTCTGTTATGAAGTCTCGTAACTCAGGCACATTTTTTCAATTTTACTTCAGTTTTCTCCATCATTCAGTTTGGAATGTTTTCCTGTTATATAAGTTTAGGATCGTCTTTCTGGCTGCTGCTTGTTTCCCTTTTTGCTTCAGTCGAGTGAAACGTTCCCGTCTCCGTTTTCCTTCCTCAGTCGGAGTCGGATTGCCGTCCATGTGAACTCCACCCGGAGGAGAGCCCTAAGGATTTCCTCGGAGTTCTTCTAAACATTCTTGAATGGATTAATTCTAAAAACTGCTGAGGAGATTCGATCTGGACCGTCTGCAGGATGAAGCCTGGAGCTTCACGTCGTCAAGCGGCGAACCTGAAGCTGTTCTGGTTGCTTCTGCACAGACTGGAGAAGCTCAGCATCTCTCCGGGTTTGACTCTTAGCTGGAGCAGAATCCGAGGTGGAGGTCGGATGGAGGTTGGATGGAAACTCCTCACAGAGCTCAGCAAAGAAACGTTTCATAATGCTGGAAGCTCTGGTTGCTCGGCCCCAACATGTTGATCCGGAGCGACCCGACTCTTCTGCCAGGAGTCGGATGGTTCCTGAGGTGGGTGGGAATGTTGGAGGCCGACGGATTCCTGGCTGCTCCACAGCTGGAACGTTAACAGGACACAGAACGTTTGTTTCAGTAGAAAGGCTGTTTCTAATAAACAGTCCTTCTCAAGGCGCCTGCTGCTGATCTGTGCGATCAGAACATTTTCAGACATAATTCAGATATTTGACTGTGTGTGTTGAACCAGGGGCTCATCTAAAGGTTGCTGGTCCTCCAGGCCTGGATCCGAGGGTCCGGGTTTACAGCGGGACCCGGTTCCCAGACGGGTAAATACCGGATGTAACCTGTAACACTGCAGACACCCTACAAGGAACCCCCAGAGGTCCCCTGCACTCCTAGGTCTACAGTTAATATCCTGCAAGAAAACCTGCAAGCTACCTGATCGGTTCCCAAGCTACGCTAACGTCCTGCAGGCTCCCGGCCTCGGCTCCTCCATCTGCTCTGGAGTTACACAAAGCTCTATGACACCTGTAACTAAGCAGTCTACGTGTTTTATGGACCTGGAGACGGCGTTTGACCGAGTCCCTGGGCTGCCGGGCCCCTTGGCAGTAGAAGTTGGGTTCCTGCAGGCCGGTGTCGGAGCTCGGTCCACATTTTGTACGTGTTTCCAGTGAGAGTCGGACTCCCTCATGGTTGACCTCAGTCACTGGATCCAGAACAACCCAACAGAACAACTGTCTGCTTTTTGCAGATGACGTCTTCATCTGTCCAGCTTTCATTGGAGCGACTCGCAGAAAGTGTGAAGAATTCATGAGCTGGAGTTGGAAAAGGGCAGAGCCCCCTCTCTGGTCTTGGTCCGAACCGAAGGAACCAAAATACCAAAACTTTATTCATTCTCTGTTGGAATCATGAGCATCCAACATGTAATCACATAAAACTATAAATAATTAAAAGACTCTGTAACCTGTGAAATACCCCACAATAACTACTCTAGAAGACATCCCATCATCCCCGTGTAGGTGATCCCTAACCCAGTAATCACACCAAAGTATCACTCTGCCGACAAACAGCCGAATACAGAATGAGGGTTTTCCTTCCTCCTCATCCAGACCGGATCAGAACCTCTGGATCCTCCATGGAAGCTCAACTGTAAATGTTTCTGGTATCAGGTTGGCCTCGCAGCACAATCCAGTTTTTATGGTTTTCATTCAGAACTGACAGCTAAGACTAACGACCAGTAATTAATAACCGGCTGGATCACATTTTTACGGAGGAGCAACGTTCAGAGTTTACGGCCATGCTCCTTTCTGCGGCTCCTTTCTGCGGCTGAAGGAGTTTAAACCACTGGAGCCGTTTAATCCTTTATTGGCTCATAAAACACATTAAACTTCATCAGGGTGCAGCTCTGAGCGAAACACTGTTACATACATGACAGAAACCATAAAATGGTGTTCATGTGAGAGGCTCAGACCTCCAGCTGCTCCAGACGGTGAGCAGATGCTCATCGCAGCTTCAGGTTCTGGGTTTTTAAACCAGGTGATGTCAGACACCAGAGATCTTCAGGATCTCCACCTGTGACCTGAAACGGATCCAGCAGCTGATGGATGAGCTCACTGTGACGTTGTTCCAGTTAAAACTGTTTTTCAGACCCGTGTTCCCTTCAGCAGCAGGAAAGCTTCGTTTTGTTTGGGTTCATCTTCTTCATGTTGGTTCCGTTTCCAAACCTGTGGTTAGCAGTGTGGTTAACATGCTAATGTGCTAATAGCTAAATTAGCTTTTTTTTGCTCGCTATTTAGTTTATGCTAACTTTGAAAACATTTAGTTTCCAATATTTTTTAGATAAATTCTAAACTTGACTGTTTTGTAAACTTTCAGTTGAATAAAGTTTGACATCTGTGTTGAAGTTTTGGTCATACAGGCTTCCTCACCCTGCAGGTTCCTTACTAAATATCTACTTATTACTATAAATAAGTAGATATTTATAGCAATGCTCTTATTTTGAAGTCTGTTAATTGATTTTCCTCTTGCCTGTTCTCTTTTTTAAAAGAAACTATTGCAGCAAGTTGGCAACAAATAAATGAGGTGGATAGTAAGATAGAAGTAACTGAAGAGTTAGTTATAGATTATATCCCGCTGAGCTCAGCAGGAGGCCTGCAAGCCAGAGCTCAGGGAAAAACTTACCCTGATTTTAATGATTCCTTTAGATTTATGGGATTTTCACATTTTGACTCTCAGGCAGAGAAACAGGTGAAGCTCTGAACGGATAAAGGGGGAAAATGAGAGGGAATAAACCGTTTGAGCTTTAGAGTTTAAATCTGAGCAAAATAAATACATTATTAACTTTGACTGAAATTCTTCCACTTGAACCAAACTTCAGAATATTTTAAAGTAAAAAAATACTTCACAGACATAAAGATTAACCAAGAATTTTATTCATAAACTACATATTATGCAACAACAAAAACACGTCAAACAAATATTCAGATGATATCTGAATATGACTTAAAATGGGGTGAATTTCTCTTTCCCCTGCTGGGGTGGAAACGTGGAGCCCGCAGCGTGTGGCAGACATCCTGCTCCAGGTAAAAACTGGTGTATCCGAGCAGATCCACCTTCAAACAATCAGAACCGGCAACATGCATTTATCTCCAAACCGATCAGCGGTTTGGGTTGAAGCTGGAAGTGAAGTGATGAGCAGGCTACAGCAACAAAAGCACAAAAATATCAGTTTTAATGCAGAAAATGAACCGGAAGCGGAGATCTGGTCAGAGACGTGGTCCTGCTCAGTCTCACAGATCTGGACTCGGTCACCTGCAGTCCAACCAGGACTGGAGTTCAGTCCAGTCCAGGTGTGAGTGAAGAACAACCCAAAGCTCCAGGGACCCGCTGATCCAGTCAGCTGCCGGCTGCGGGCCTCATGGCTCCGGATCAGAACCGGACCAGAATCCGTTCCTCCGCTCCATCAGCTCTCAGGTTTGTCCTTGTTGGGCCCCATGAACTCCACCCCGTCGATCGGGATGTCCTTCTCCTTGATGGCCTTCTGCACGCAGCGCTGGTACTTCCGGAAGGTCTCGGTGCACGGGTCCCCGCTCCGGTCCCCCTTCAGGAAGTGCTCCGCGAACCAGCGGTTGAAGCACTGGTCGTACTCCCGCTTCAGCTCCGTGCAGGCCTCCCCGACGCTGTTCATCTCCGGGGATCCGGGCAGGAAACGCCGCAGAGAGGAGATTAATCCGGGGCCGGGATTTACTGTTCCTCCAGGATCCTCCACAGCCACGCCGACTGTCCCTTAACGCGGCTCAGGATTGGCTGCGTGGCACGTCGCGACGTAACAGAGATATGTGTGGAGAGAGTGACCACTCTGATAGAGTAATGCTTTTCTTGGGTTTCCTAGCAGTTTTTCTTATGGCATTTACTGTCGACCAGAACTTTTATATTTTAATATTAATAAAATATATATTAATAAAATATATTCTTATGTGGCTTTACCGGGGGCTTCGTAACCTCAAGTCGAAGACCCCTGAAATAAATTGATGGTTTAAAACTTTTTCTTAATCGTTTCTCTTGTACATATAAAAAAACCGCGGAGTGAGACCTCTGTATTTGTTTAACTATCATCAATCCAAAACCCGCGAGAGTTGTGGCAGCTTTCTGAAGTCTCGCGGCTCTCACGTAAAACCTCACTCGTCAAGAGATTAAAATCCACGATAGTTTAAGTTATTCGTTTTTTAGCGGAATAAACCCGGAAGCAGAGGATAGAAACAGGTGAGAAGAAGAGTTGAAGGCGGGAAAATGGAGGCTAGCTTTTCACAGGAGGCTTGTTTTTGTCCTGCTATCTACATTAGCATGCTTTGTTAGCTTAGCTCAGCTCGAGTCTTGTGTTTTTCAGCGGGAGTTCGGCTCGGTTCGGATGTTTAATGGTGCTTTCTGTCCTGTAACCGGTTCAGAGGTGCAACAGGATGTCCGACAGCGAGGACAGCGACTTTTCTGACAACCAGAGCGAGCGGAGCAGCGACGGGGAGGCCGAGGAGGTGGATGAGAATGAGGTGAGCTGGACGGAGAGAGGTGGTGTTCTCACCGATTCACCCCAAATCCCGTCAAATGTTCCCCGCTTTAAACGCGTCCCGGACGGCAGGTAGCTGTAGACGCTTCCTGTGCGGACACTGGCTGACCAGAGGAGCAGGACACAGTAATACGACATGTTTATGCTGCCATAACATCTGGATTAATATTCCACAGACAAACAGAAATACACACTGTGGCGTTTTAACGACTAAAATCACATTTAATACAATAATTGCAAACATTTTTCCAAATCCAATTTAAAAATATTAAAAATTGTTAAACGTCTGTGTGGAAAAGTGCTTCAAGTGACAATTTATATTTAATTTATAAGTAATAATTACTACCTGCTTATTGTTGTACTTGAACCAATGTCAGTTTTATCTGTAGGCAACTTTTTTAAGTCATAAAGTTATTTTCAGAAGTCTTCAAAATTAATTAGTAGCTCAGTGTTGAATAAAGTAACAGAAAAGAGAGCTACGTTTTAAATAAGGCAGCTTTGTTATTATTGTTTTGTCTTAATTTTCCCTGCGGTTTATAAATAAAGTTTATTTCCTGTTTCGGCTCCTCTGATGGTGTTAAAGTTTGTTTTGTCTGAGTTCTTCACGTTGAGCTCACTGAGTTTCCTGCAGGAGGAGACAGCCAGCCCTGTCGGCAGCGATAAAGTAGCTGATGAGGAGGGGGAGGACCTGGATGATGATGAGGAGGAGTATGATGAAGAGGAGGACGAGGAAGACGACGACCGGCCGAGGAAGAAGCCGAAACACGGAGGGTTCATCCTGGACGAAGCCGGTGCGAGGAGGCGGCTCTTCTTCCTCAGCTGTTCTGTTGGGCGGAGCTTTAACACACACCTGTTCCTCCCTGTGTCTGTGCAGATGTGGACGATGAAGATGAGGATGAGGATCGGTGGTCGGAAGGAGGAGAGGACATTCTGGAGAAGGGTGAGACAAAAAACACAATGAAGGCTGGAAACCACACAAGCTGAGGCTGCTCTCTCCCCCTCAGACAAGCCGATGATTAAATCTGCGTTAAGTGAACTCGTCTTGGTTTTAAACCCGTTTGTTATGTAAATAATCCAGCTGTGGTTCATATGGAGCAGAACTGTAATGTTTTGGTCTTAGTTCAGCGCCTCGTCCCCTTTTCTGGTCTGAGCTGCCTCTGAGAAATACTCACTTTGCTGCTGTCTCTTTAAATGAGGGGCATTAAGCCCCGCCCCCTGCAGGTCGCACAGCGTTCCTCTCTACACCTTTAGGACATTTTTGCAGTTTGATAGCAGAGATTTTATTGTCCAGCTGGGCAGAAATTGGTTAAAAGACTTGACTGGTGACAGAGTCGTCCGTCCAGCCTGACATGTTGGACAAAGCCTCGACGTAGCTTTGTTAGCTAGTGCTAGCAACAACACCACCACTGAATGAATATGGATCATTTATTCTTCAAGACCAAACTGTTCCTGTAATAACTCAAAACATGGTTCCCCAGGCGCTAACTGCTAGCATACAATGCTAACATTAGCAGAAGGCATCATGCTACTGCTAGCAAAACAGCAGCCAGGACTTCATATCAACACATAATGAATACGTGTGTTGTCATTTTAGCGTTAGCATGTAGCTTCGCGCTTTGCTGTGTCTGACGTTTATACACACAGCAGGAAATGACCCTTCAAAATAAAATGTAACCAGATCCTTTGAAGATGTCTTGATGCTGGAGACGGTGGAATGAAACGACCCAGCGCTGTAACTGATCCAGTCAAGGTGGTACGTAGTGTGAAGTACCCAAACCTAACGGGGAGTAGAGGAAACATACATGACAGAAACATACAATCCACCAGAATATGAAGACATCCAAAATAAAATAAACTTCTCTGCTCTGCTGGAGACTCGGAGTGCTAAACAAAACGTATCCAAGGCTAAAAAATGCATTTTATATAGAAAGTTTCCTTTAATGGAGCAACCTGGGGGTCTTAAGTTTACAGCAATGTGGCTCTGTGTGTGTGTGTGTGTGTGTGTGTGTGTCTCTCTGTGTTTCCTGACCTCTAACTGACCTCTCTCTGTCCTGCGGCGGCCATTGCTGTCTCCAGCCAACGGTAAACTGTTGCTCTTGTTGTCACTGACTCCCATTAGAAGTGAATGGATCATTACAGTCATCCATTTATTAACCCTCTCCCCCCCTCTCCCCCCCCCCCCCCATCACCTCATCCCAGCACAGCTGCGCCTGTCAGTCCGCACTCGGGGGAAAATCAGGCTGCACCTGTGTGAGAGCAGCTCTTCTTCTGTGGTTTTTAGCCTTGGAGGACCAGCTGCTTCTCCTTCAGACTAACTCGTCCATCGGACCTGGACACATTTTAACCGTTTCTGGCAATAAGTTGCTGCTGTTTGACTTTAATGAGCAACTTACAGCAATCAGCCACAACATTATGACCATCAGTCGGGTTCTGATCAAAGCGATTATTGATCGTCATGAACATCCACCAGAGAAAATAGGAACATGACACACGCCGCACTTTTCAGCTGGTTGTTTGTGCTTCATACACTTTATGATTTCTTATTACTCTCCTTCCATTTAAAATGTTTTGGTAGAAATAAATTGATCCAGTATTAATATCTACATCAGTCCTGATATTGGACAAAATCTAGATCAGGTATCATAGACTGATCTATGAGAGCAGATCTATTCAGTCTGGCTCTACGCCTAGTGCTCTGAGTGACACCGTGCTTTATTTATTTCTGTCCGTTTCTTTATCACATGTTTAATATTTTGTTCTCCTGCCTGAACAGATTAAAGTTATTTTCTAATGTTATGGCCCGGAGTAGAGTTATTAATCACATTAATAACTCAGTTATTAATCACATTAATCAGTTATTAATCACATTAATAACTGATTTACAGTTATTAACTGTTATTAACAGTTATTAATCACATTAATAACTGATTTACAGTTATTAACTGTTATTATCAGTTATTAATCACATTAATAACTGATTTACAGTTATTAACTGTTATTAACAGTTATTAATCACATTAATAACTCAGTTATTAATCACATTAATAACTCAGTTATTGATCACATTAATCAGTTATTAATCACATTAATAACTCAGTTCATTTATGTCTGTGTTTAAACACAAATGTTTGTTCTCCTGGGTCAGATCGGGATAAGCCGATACTAAACCTCAGTTATCGGTTATCGGTAGTGAAAGGAGGATCGGTGCGTCCTGGTTGTACGGTGGCTGGTTGGGGTCACGCTGCTCCTAATGCTGTGGCTGAGAGAAGCTGATCTCTCCAGATTTCTCGCTGCTGTAACTTCTGCAGCTCCTCGTCTCGTCCTGCTGCGGTTCAGAGCAGCAGGTGGAACCGGGTCCAGTGGAGCCTGCAGCTCCTCTGCCTGCCGGTTCCTTTACAGTCGGCTGGACCTCCATGCCGGTTCTCCAGGCGTCCTGGTCCTGCAGCCTGAGGTTCTGAGGCTCAGCTTCATAAACTCATTATTAATGGCGTTTCCTGTCATCGTGCTTCTCGTGTCGTGCTTCCTGCCTCCATCACTGCTCCTGCTGACCACTTCCTGTTTGCTGACTCATCTCTGTTCTTCCTCCTCCTGGCGGCTCCTGAGCAGAAGAGGCTGAAGGTCAGTTTCTCTCATCTCAGACATTATTGACTCCATGTTTTCTAACAAACAAGCAGTGAAACGACCTCCTTTCCCACCAGCTTCCAACCTGGACCACGTGGTTCTGGATGAAGACCACTCTGGATCCAGGCGGCTGCAGAACCTCTGGAGGTAGAACCTGTGAACAGCGTCGATGAAATGAACTTCAATAAGTTCAGAAACGGATCATTTCATTTGTTCAGGGGAAAAGGAATCAGCTCTGTCATTAAATCATGAATTAACTGTAATTAAACTACATTAAAAAGCCAAATTTAAATAAAAACCGTTCTGATTGGGTTAAAAAGCAGCAAATCATCTAGAAAAACCCAAAGCCAGCAGAAAAACCACGTCGGTGTGGAAGGCAGTTACTGCAAGCTGCTGGTGGTTGTTGAGTTTAGCAGTGAAACCTTTTCCCAGAAAGACTGTTCTCTGTTTGTGCAGCGTTTCCTTTCCCTGCAGGAGGGCAGCGTGTGAACCTGCATGATGTCTGCAGCGTGTGAACCTGCGTGATGTCAGCAGCGTGTGAACCTGTGTGATGTCAGCAGCGTGTGAACCTGTGTGATGTCAGCAGCGTGTGAACCTGTGTGATGTCAGCAGCGTGTGAACCTGTGTGATGTCAGCAGCGTGTGAACCTGTGTGATGTCAGCAGCGTGTGAACCTGTGTGATGTCAGCAGCGTGTGAACCTGCGTGATGTCTGCAGCGTGTGAACCTGCGTGATGTCTGCAGCGTGTGAACCTGTGTGATGTCTGACCTTCTGCCACTGCTTCCCTCAGACTCGCTGTTTGTGTTTCAGGGACTCCAGGGAGGAGGCGCTGGGCGAATACTACATGAGGAAATACGCCAAGTCCTCTGTGGGAGAGCAGTGAGTACCGGACTCCTTCACCTGGTTCGAATCCAGCTTCTTTTCCCAGTTTGAGTCTGGAAACTTGTGCAGGTTCTTCAGGTTTCTGACTGCAGCTTCCCACACTGACAGAACCGGGACAGAATGGGTCTGATAACAGGGTCACATCATGTGACAATACAGACGTAATGATAGGAGATTCATTTCAGAAAACAAACCGATACAAGAATAAAGTCATAAAGATGCAACACTAATTCTGTAGTACCAGACTGACACTATGAATGCGTAGTAATGTGGTAAAACTGTAATAAACTCGTAATGATGCGAAAATTCAAGAATGAAGTTGTGAAGTTCGAGAAAATCAAAAATGATTTGTCAATACGAGACTGAAGAAAGGAGGATAACGCAGTGAAGTCATGAATAAATCTCCAGCTGCCATGTTTTCCTCCTTCCCTAACGATCTGCTCACACCTCGTTAGTCTGGTGACTCTGCTCGTTTGCAGCCGTAAAGGTTTTCTCTAAAATAAGCGGCTTAAATTTTCACCCTGCCTGGTTTCACAGGAGGAAACCAGCAGCAGATTCATTCCTGAGGCCACAGGCGTGTTCACCGGTCACCATGGAAACGCCAATTTAATTTCCTCTCTACGGCTGAAAAGCTGCTCTCCAAACAAACTGTAAAAAAAAAGCAGTTCTCAGAGCAGGAATCTTAGTCGTCCAGAGAAAGTTAGTTTAAAGGAAGAACTCGGTTTTAATCACATGGTAGAACAACAAGAAACGGCCATGTTTGTCTTCTTCTGTGGTTTAGTTACGCCGGAGGTCCAGAGGAGCTATCTGATGACATCACCCAGCAGCAGCTACTTCCTGGAGTCAAGTATGTAAACACTCATTCGACCAATCGGCATCAAGACCCTCGATGATGTCATTTCCCCTTGTTTTATATTACAGGGACCCAAACCTGTGGACCGTGAAATGTAAGGTGCGGAAACATACACACACACACACACACCCGCACACACACCAGCACACACACACACCCGCACACACACACCCGCACACACACACACAAACACCCGCACACACACGCACACACCAGCACACACACACCAGCACACGCACACACCCGCACACACACACACCCGCACATACACACCCGCACACACTCTCTCTCTCTGATCGTCCGTGCTTCCTGTGTGCAGATCGGCGAGGAGAGGGCGACCGCCATCGCTCTGATGAGGAAGTTCATCGCCTACCAGTTCACTGACACGGTAAGACGTCACCTGACCTCAGGCTGAGCTCTGATTGGTGGAGCGGGTACACGGCGACCGATGGCTGACTGCTCCTCGCGCCGCCTGCCTGCAGCCTCTCCAGATCAAGTCGGTGGTGGCGCCCGACCACGTCAAAGGCTACATCTACGTGGAGTCGTACAAGCAGACGCACGTGAAGGCCGCCATCGAGGGCATCGGCAACCTGCGCATGGGCCTGTGGAACCAGCAGATGGTTCCCATCAAGGAGATGACCGACGTCCTGAAGGTCGTCAAGGAGGTCACCAACCTGAAGCCCAAGAGCTGGGTCCGGCTCAAGAGAGGCCTGTACAAGGACGACATCGCCCAGGTAACCACATCGCCCGGGTAACCACATCGCCCAGGTAACCACATCGCCCAGGTAACCACATCGCCCAGGTAACGACCCATGTGGTAGAACTGCCTGGAGCTCTGGCAGCTAAACGCTTCCTTCTTCCCTCTGGTTTCCAGACGTAGAGCCGACATCTGCAGCTCTAAGGTCACTGACCTTTAGGCAGTAGTGAAGGCCTCTGACCTCTAGGCGGTAGTGAAGGGGTCGGCAATCCTCTGACCTTTAGGCGGCAGTGACCTCTGACCTTTAGGCGGCAGTGACCTCTGACCTTTAGGCGGTAGTGACCTTTGACCTTTAGGCGGTAGTGACCTCTGACCTTTAGGCGGTAGTGACCTCTGACCTTTAGGTGGTAGTGACCTCTGACCTTTAGGCGGTAGTGACCTTTAGGCGGTAGTGACCTTTGACCTTTAGGCGGCAGTGACCTCTGACCTTTAGGCGGTAGTGACCTTTGACCTTTAGGTGGCAGTGACCTCTGACCTTTAGGCGGTAGTGACCTCTGACCTTTAGGCTGTAGTGACCTTTGACCTTTAGGCGGTAGTGACCTTTGACCTTTAGGCGGTAGTGAAGGTGTCGGCGACCTCTGACCTTTAGGCGGTAGTGAAGGTGTCGGCGACCTCTGACCTTTAGGCGGTAGTGACCTCTGACCTTTAGGCGGCAGTGAAGGTGTCGGCGACCTCTGACCTTTAGGCGGTAGTGAAGGTGTCGGCGACCTCTGACCTTTAGGCGGTAGTGACCTCTGACCTTTAGGTGGCAGTGAAGGTGTCGGCGACCTCTGACCTTTAGGCGGTAGAGACCTTTGACCTTTAGGCGGTAGTGACCTCTGACCTTTAGGCGGTGGTGAAGGTGTCGGGGAGGAAGCTGTGTTGGGCGCCAGGTGTGGTTGTCGTCATGGTGACCTGTGTGTCTCCAGGTGGACTACGTGGAGCCCAGTCAGAACACCATCTCCCTGAAGATGATTCCCCGCATCGACCTGGACCGGATCAAGGCCAAGATGAGTCTGGTGGGTTCTGGTTCTGGTTCTGGTTCTGGTTCTGGTCGGTCTCCTCCTGTGGAGCTGCGTTCTGACTCAGACCTGTGCCGGTTTGTAGAAGGACTGGTTCGCCAAGAGGAAGAAGTTCAAGAGGCCCGCGCAGCGCCTGTTTGATGCCGAGAAGATCAGGTACGCTCCTGGTTCTGGTTCTGGTGAGCGGGTCCAGTCTGAATGGAGAACTCTGCCGCAGGTCTCTGGGTGGGGAGGTCAGCCATGACGGAGACTTCATGATCTTTGAGGGGAACCGCTACAGCCGCAAAGGCTTCCTGTTCAAAAGCTTCGCCATGTCCGCCGTGGTGAGTCCACACCGTCTGGTTCTGGTTCTGGTTCCGGTACCGGTACCGGCCCGTACAACAGCAGGTTCTGCTGTGTTTGTATCAGATCACAGACGGAGTGAAGCCCACGCTGTCGGAGCTGGAGAAGTTTGAAGACCAGCCAGAGGGGATCGACCTGGAAGTGGTCACGGAGTCGGGTATGACATCATCACTCTCTGATTGGACGAACCGCTGGAAACGGCTAGTCAGGAATCTAACAGCCCTGCAGTACCTCTGTGGCCCACCAGGGGTCTCTGTCTTTAAGTCCTTACTTCCTACCTGTTGGTAGGCATTTTAATGGTGTGTGTGTGTGTGTGTGTGTGTGTGTGTGTGTGTGTGTGTGTGTGTGTGTGCAGGTAAGGAGCGTGAACACAACCTGCAGGCCGGGGACAACGTGGAGGTGTGTGAGGGAGAGCTGATCAACCTGCAGGGGAAGATCCTGAGCGTGGACGGCAACAAGATCACCATCATGCCCAAACACGAAGACCTGAAGGTGCTTCCTCCTGACCGCCCTGCAGGTAGCCGAGGCTCCGCCTCCTCTCCCTCCGCTCACCCCGTCTCCGTCTCCCGAGCAGGACCCGCTGGAGTTCCCCGCCCACGAGCTCAGGAAGTACTTCCGGATGGGCGACCACGTGAAGGTCATCGCCGGGCGCTACGAGGGCGACACCGGTCTCATCGTCAGAGTGGAGGAGAACTTCGTCATCCTCTTCTCGGACCTCACCATGCACGAGGTGAGACCACACCCATCATGACCCTGACTCCGCCCCCTGTATGCCCTGACTCCGCCCCCTGCACCCTGACTCCGCCCCCTGTTCCTCTGACCCCGCCCCCTGTCTGCACTGACTCCACCTCCTGTATGCCCTGACTCCGCCCCCCATCTGTTTCCTGTCCGTCCTGACTCCGCCCCCCTGCACCCTGACTCCGCCCCCTGATAATCTGACCCCGCCCCCTGTCTGCACTGACTCCACCTCCTGTCTGCCCCGACTCCTCTCTCTCCATCTGCCCCCCTGTCCGTCCTGACTCCGCCCCCTGTCCGTCCTGACTCCGCCCATGTATGTCCTGACTCCGCCCATGTCAGTCCTGACTCCGCCCCCATCTGTTTCCTGTCCGTCCTGACTCCGCCCCCCTGCCCGTCCTGACTCCTCTCTCTCCATCTGCCCCCCTGACCCTCTGACTCCGCCCCCTGTCCGTCCTGACTCCGCCCATGTCAGTCCTGACTCCGCCCCCATCTGTTTCCTGTCCGTCCTGACTCCGCCCATGTATGTCCTGACTCCGCCCATGTCAGTCCTGACTCCGCCCCCATCTGTTTCCTGTCCATCCTGACTCCGCCCATGTCAGTCCTGACTCCGCCCCCATCTGTTTCCTGTCCGTCCTGACTCCGCCCCCCTGCCCGTCCTGACTCCTCTCTCTCCATCTGCCCCCCTGACCCTCTGACTCCGCCCCCTGTCCGTCCTGACTCCGCCCATGTCAGTCCTGACTCCGCCCCCATCTGTTTCCTGTCCGTCCTGACTCCGCCCCCTGTCCGTCCTGACTCCGCCCCTGTCCGTCCTGACTCCGCCCCCATCTGTTTCCTGTCCATCCTGACTCCGCCCATGTCAGTCCTGACTCCGCCCCCATCTGTTTCCTGTCCGTCCTGACTCCGCCCCCCTGTCCGTCCTGACTCCGCCCCCCTGTCCGTCCTGACTCCGCCCCCATCTGTTTCCTGTCCGTCCTGACTCCGCCCCCCTGCCCGTCCTGACTCCTCTCTCTCCATCTGCCCCCCTGACCCTCTGACTCCGCCCCCTGTCCGTCCTGACTCCGCCCCTGACCCTCTGACTCTGCCCCCTGACTCCGCCCCCTGTCCGTCCTGACTCCGCCCCCATCTGTTTCGTGCCTGTCCTGACTCCTCTCTCTCCACCTGCAGCTGAAGGTGCTGCCCAGAGACCTGCAGCTTTGCTCGGAGACGGCGTCGGGCGTGGACGTCGGGGGGCAGCATGAGTGGGGCGAGCTGGTGCAGCTGGACCCGCAGACGGTGGGCGTCATCGTCCGGCTGGAGAGGGAGACATTCCAGGTTCTGAACATGCACGGGAAGGTTCTGACGGTGCGCCACCAGGCGGTGAACCGCAGGAAGGACAACCGCTTCGCCGTGGCGCTGGACTCCGAGCAGAACAACATCCACGTCAAGGACATCGTGAAGGTCATCGACGGGCCGCACTCGGTGAGGAAACCTTCAGGAAGATTGGTTCTGATTGTGGTTCTGGTTCTGATTGTGGTTCTGGTCGGTGGCTCCAGGGTCGTGAAGGGGAGATCCGCCATCTGTTCCGCGGCTTCGCCTTCCTGCACTGCAAGAAGCTGGTGGAGAACGGAGGGATGTTCGTCTGTAAGACCAGACACCTGGTTCTGGCCGGAGGCTCCAAGGTAGGCCGGGTCCGGAACCAGCAGCTGGGCCTCTCATTGGACTGGGAACCAGCAGCTGGGCCTCTCATTGGACTGGGAACCAGCAGCTGGTCTCCACTGGTCGACGTTCGGCTGTCTGAAAGCCTCCAGCTGTTTTTCGTCTCTTTTCTGCTCGTTTACATGCAGCTGCTCTGAATCGCCTCTGAAAGCCTTTCTCTTCTTCTTCTTCTTCTTTTGCTGCATTCAGCCGAGAGACGTCACCAACTTCACGGTGGGGGGCTTCGCCCCGATGAGCCCCCGGATCAGCAGCCCCATGCACCACGGCGGGGGAGGTGGGTGCAGCAAGACGCTGTGGAGGCCACAAGTTTACATACACCCAGTACAAACAAAGATTCTCCGTTATGAAATCAGACCAACCGTCTGGTTTCCGGTCGGCGTTTTGGTAACAGAAATCATTTCAATGAAACCAGAGAAGTTTGGTTCTGATTTAACTTCACAGTGAGGAATAAAAGCTGCTTGTGTCTGTTTACTTGGGTATGTAAACTTGTGGTTGTTTTCAGTGAGTTTGTAAATGTAAACAAGACGGATGTTCTCTGCGTGGGAATATTTAGACTGTTTTCTTCATTATTGTTGAGACGATTTTTCTGATTATCGGTCTGCAGTAAACATGAAACATGGCTTCATCCTCTCTGTCCTCTCTGTCCCCTGTCCTCTCTGTCCCCTCTGTCCTCTCTGTCCCCTGTCCTCCAGGCGCTCAGCAGAGAGGCGGCGGCGGTGGCGGTGGAGGGTTTGGGCGTGGCCGGGGACGCAGAGACAACGAGCTGATTGGTCAGACAGTCCGGATCTCCCAGGGTCCTTACAAAGGTCAGACAGAGGGCGTTGTGGGCCGTCGGGTCCGCTCTGTGTCTCTGTGGTTCTGACGGGTCTGGACTCGGTTCCTCAGGATACATCGGCGTGGTGAAGGACGCGACGGAGTCCACGGCCCGCGTGGAGCTGCACTCCACCTGCCAGACCATCTCTGTGGACCGCCAGAGGCTGACCACCATGTACGTATGCACAGATCGGCTGCCGAGGCTCTGACCCGGTACGGGTCCGGTACGGGTCCGGTGGCTGGACCATTTCCACATGTGGACCGATGAGCTGAACCTGGTGGTAAAACGACTGGAGTTTCATTGTTCAGCTTCCCTGAAAATATTTACAGCACAATTAGAGTCTGAACTTTTTAATGCATAGGATACAACAGGGCAGCGAATATTTTGGTTATTTGGTTATAGTGGATTTGAAGTCACATTTTCAACTATATGTGCTATCTATTGGTGCTAGCTAATACCTGTTAGCTAGCTATATGTGCTATCTGTTGGTGCTAGCTAATTCCTGTTAGCTAGCTATATGTGCTATCTATTGGTGCTAGCTAATACCTGTTAGCTAGCTATATGTGCTATCTATTGGTGCTAGCTAATACCTGTTAGCTAGCTATATGTGCTATCTATTGGTGCTAGCTAATACCTGTTAGCTAGCTATATGTGCTATCTATTGGTGCTAGCTAATACCTGTTAGCTAGCTATATGTGCTATCTGTTGGTGCTAGCTGATTCCTGTTAGTAGCTATATGTGCTATCTGTTGGTGCTAGCTGATTCCTGTTAGTAGCTATATGTGCTATCTGTTGGTGCTAGCTAATACCATTAGCTAGCTATGTGTGCTAGCTAATGGTCCTAGCCAGGTAGATACAGGTATATTATGTAGGATAATGGGGTTTGGGGGTTAGTGTAACATTTAATAGCTGTGGATATTCTTTAAATATTTCCTGAGAAATGCGACTCCGTTGTTCTGCGCTCGTGTCCGTAGCGCTCTGGGTGCAGGACGGTAGCAGATGCTAACTCCGCCCCCCAAAACCACAAAAACACTAAAAACAAGTTATTTCGGTTTAATGGGATGTTTTGTTTCACTGGTGAATTCAGTTCTGCTTTAACATTTATTGTGTTGGTTTTCTGTGATGTAATGTTTCCCGTTTCTGAAGCTACATCAGTTTCATGGATTCATATTAAAATTAAGTGGAAACGGGTTGAAAAGTTCTGGCAGTCATTTAGAACCCGTCCCACCAACAGAACTCCTTGTTCTGGTTCTGGTTTCCCTCTGGAGGTCATTTATCTCCTGTTCTGACCCGGTTCTGAACCCGCGTGGCTCCAGTAATAATTTGGGTTTGGTTGTCTGTGAACCTGAAGCTGTAGAACTTTGGTTCTGCTCGGTTGAGTTGAATGGATGAACGGTGAGGCTCTGATCCAAACCAACATGATTATCCTATTAGTAAAATATTTATTATGGATCCAGTTCCTGCAGCTCAGAGACATTCAGCCTTTATTTATTTTCTGTTCCTCCAGGATTTAATGATTATTTTTAGAATTTTTTCTGAAATATTTGCAGGGAATTTTCCAATAATCCTTCCTCCTTAAACCTCGTCCAAAATCTACATACAGAAGAAAAAATAAAATGAAAACAAGCAGCCAGGTTGGAGATTCATTTAGGTTCTTTAAAAACATGTAGGATGAAGAAATACTGCCACCTGCAGGTGGGAGTTGGCATCACGTTAAAACTGTTGACCATGTTTGCAGAAAGTCTTTGCTGAACTCGGCGCTTTAAGACTTAAAAAAAGCCTCTGATCTGTTTGATGCATGAATGTCTGTGATTTTTGGGATTAATAAAATCCTGTTTTCCTGTTTTCGCTGATTTTCTTAGATTATTTCTGCTGTTCTTACAGTGATATTCCCAGGAATGTGCTTCCTGTCCAGAGCAGCTTGTTGCCGTTTCCTGTGTTTGTGTCGCAGCTGCAGCTCATTTCTCCGTCTTCCCTCCTTCCAGGGGAGCGAAGAGGCACACCGGGTCGACCTCGGCCCACGGCCGCACCCCCATGTTCGGCTCCCAGACCCCCATGTACGGCGCCGGATCCAGGACGCCCATCTACGGCTCGCAAACCCCCATGCACGACGGTGAGACGGCGGCAGAAACCCAGGGGCTGCTGGGGTCAGAGTTCATTCTGCTGTCCCAGAAACGCCAGTTCTGGTTCCGGTTCTGGTTCTGGAGCTGCGTCACAGAGGGAATATTTGATTGTAAACACGGCAGACTGCAGAGAAAGAGTCGCCGGTTGCCATGGTTACCCACATTTAGCTGTTTCTGCTTTAGCCAGCATGTTAAAAAATGAGCGACTGAGAAACGTCCTCATGACCCGGAAGCGCTGATGAAGGGGAACCGGCCCGGCCCTCTAAATGAGACGGGTCCGTGCTGAGGACGGCGCAGGGGGAACCGGCCGGCCCGATAATTCAGTCACAATCGTTTCCATTCGCATGATTTCCTCTTTGCTAAAAACTGGATGACGAAGTTTTCGGTTCTGGTCTCGGCTAGCAGATAATTTAAAATGTCTTCCAGTGTTAAATGATGATGAGAATTTAAATTTGATATTTGAGAAGAATCGTTTAGCCTGGTTCTGACCCGGTTCTGACCCGTCTCCCGGTTCTGTTTCCTACAGGAAGCCGGACGCCTCACTACGGCTCTCAGACCCCGCTGCATGATGGGAGCAGGACTCCTGGTCAGAGCGGCGCCTGGGACCCCAGCAACCCCAACACACCTTCCAGGTAACCCCGACCCGGACCAGCAGAGCCAGAACCAGAACCGCTCCGTCTTCATCCACCCTCCGTGTTTTTCTCCCACCTGCAGGAACGACGAAGAATACGACTTCGGCTTCGACGACGAGCCGTCGCCGTCGCCGCAGGGCTACGGCGGGACCCCCAACCCCCAGACGCCGGGCTACCCAGAGGTCCCCTCCCCTCAGGTTAACCCCCAGTACAACCCGCAGACCCCGGGAACGCCGGCCATGTGAGTACTCGTCCCGGCCAGCAGGAGGCGCCGCGGCGTCCTGTAACGTCTGCGTTGTGTTCAGGTACAACCCGGAGCAGTACTCGCCGTACGCGGCGCCGTCACCGCAGGGCTCCTACCAGCCCAGCCCCAGTCCCCAGAGCTACCACCAGGTGGCGCCCTCTCCTGTCGGCTTCCAGAACACGCACTCCCCGGCCAGCTACCACCCCACCCCCTCCCCCATGGCCTACCAGGTGGGAACGCGCTCTCAGCCGGGTTCGGGTCCGGCAGAACCCAGCCATAAACGCTCTGTGTTCTCTGCCGCCCCCTACAGGCCAGCCCGAGCCCCAGCCCAGTGGGCTACAGCCCCATGACGCCCGGAGCGCCCTCTCCTGGGGGATACAACCCCCACACTCCCGGATCCAACATCGAGCAAGGCGGCGGCGACTGGGTGACCACCGACATCCTGGTCCGGGTCAAAGACTCCTTCATGGACCTGATGGGACAGGTCGGAGTGATCCGGAGCGTCACGGTGAGCCCGACTGGCCCGACTGGCCCGACTGGAACCAGGAGCCCAAACATCTCATTACAGACTAGATGACAAAAAAGCAATAACCATGGCAGACGGTGAAAAACTCGCTGGCAACGCATGAATGATGCAAACCAAAACACACAAGAGCAAGAGAAACGCTGTCAGAGCGGACGCTGTCACTTTAAGAAAACACGCGGACGCCGTGACTTTAAGAAAACACGCGGACGCCGTGACTTTAAGAAAACACGCGGACGCCGTCACTTTAAGAAAACACGCGGACGCCGTCACTTTAAGAAAACACGCGGACGCCGTGACTTTAAGAAAACACGCGGACGCCGTCACTTTAAGAAAACAGGCGGACGCCGTCACTTTAAGAAAACACGCGGACGCCGTCACTTTAAGAAAACACGCGGACGCCGTCACTTTAAGAAAACAGGCGGACGCCGTCACTTTAAGAAAACAGGCGGACACCGTCACTTTAAGAAAACAGGCGGACGCCGTGACTTTAAGAAAACACGCGGACGCCGTCACTTTAAGAAAACAGGCGGACGCCGTCACTTTAAGAAAACAGGCGGACACCGTCATTTTAAGAAAACAAACAAAAACAGCTTTAAGTACAAAACACTGCAAACTTGTACAGAACCAAAATCCTCCAGACCACCAGGGGGCGTCGACCACTAAACGATGTGGACTGAGGAAAGACGGGAAGTCCAGAGGAAACTGAGAGGAAGAAATCAGTTTGTTGTTCTTCACGTCTTTTACATTATTTATAACACAGCAACATATTTAAGAATGTTACCTGCTGCAGACGCCCCCTAGTGGCCTGGAAGACTTTAGGTTTGCAGAATGAGTTTGCAGCGTTTTGTACTTCCTGTTTTTGTAGTTTGCTGCATTTTTACATTGTGAATGTTTCTTTACTGGATTGACCAGCGTCTATTAGTCGCCATGTGATGCATCGAGTCCAGAAAACCATTTTATCAAATGCAGGACCAGCAGAAATCTGTCTCAGATATTAGTAGCGCATCATTTGTTATCAGATATATTAATAAATTAAATACGCTTTAAAATAAAGCTGATAAAACTGATGTTTGATCCATAAATTGTCCAGGATGCAGATCTATAAACAGTTTGGTTTCTGTTAATTATGTCAAGATGCAAGAAAAGGCCAATTTCTCTTATATTGGTCAGTCGTTTTATTTTGTAGGAGCCGTAGTTTGATGACTGTTATAAATATCTCCATGTTTCACGAACAGAGGGGATTAGTTCAGCAGTGAGCCGCAATAAAGGTGATAAACAGGTGAAGAGCCAAACCGTGTCGGCATCACCCAACACGCGGACCCGTTGCCATGGCAACCGACAGACAACAGCTCACCGAGCAGCTAAAGCAGAGATACGTTCAGTCCTACCAGGGGAATCAACACCAAACTAACATTTCTCACACAAAAACGTAGCAAAAACACCAAAACAGAACATCCTGTTACGTCATGCCGTCAGGCTTGATGTCTATATTGTCATTATTAATAAGTTTTAGCCTGAGCACAGCGGCGGTTGATTAGCTGATTTAAACAGCTGCTCTACTGATGACGTGGTGGCGGGTTGATTAGTGCCAACGGAACCAAAACACGCCGAACTGCGCAGCACATGCTAAGGTTATCAAAGTCAATATAAGGCTAGCAACACGTAGGCTAGCAACAGTTAGGCTAACAACAGTTAGGCTAGCAACAGTTAGGCTAGCAACAGTTAGGCTAGCAACAGTTAGGCTAGCAACAGTTAGGCTAGCAACTGTTAGGCTAGCAACTGTTAGGCTAGCAACAGTTAGCCTAGCATAACTAACCCACTGCTCACTTGTTCAATGTTTTCTCCAAATTAAAACTTTTTCCTCACCTGTTGAATCTGAAGCCCTTGTTATCTAATTCATAGGGTTGAATTAACCGCTAAACATTTCGTCCATTTTTCAGATTCTTTGCGTGATTGTAGTATTTTCCTGACCATCGATATTCCTGACCAATGGACAGCAATGGCACACAATAAATCACATAAAGTCCAGTAATATATATCCATATCAATGCTGCTGCCTCGTTCTCTGTCCTTCTTCCTGCTACTCAGCAGTAGGTGTCAGGTTACATTGTGTTGCATTCAATGTTGTCGGAAAAAAGAGATTCATAATGTCCGACTTCCCATAACTATTTATTGAATTCATAGTCGCCAGCTGGGTGGCAGCAGGGTGGCGAGGCTCTCAGTGGATCCGGCGGGAAAATGGGATTAATGTTTATTTTGGAGTGTGGCCCGTATCAGGCCCCATGTCGGCCCGGTACCGGCCCGGAACCGGCCCGATTGCTGACCAAACCTCGTGTGTGCAGGGCGGGATGTGCTCCGTGTTCATGCAGGACTCTGAGAAGGTGGTGAGCGTCAGCAGCGACCATCTGGAGCCCGTCACCCCGACCAAGAACAACAAGGTGAGTCCACCAGGACCGGACCAGAACCGGACCTGGGCCTCGCTCTTCCTCTGCCGCTACCGTGGTTACGGGCGGCGGAGCTGACTTGGTCCTGTTCTCCAGGTGAAGGTGATCCTGGGGGAGGACCGCGAGGCCACAGGGATCCTGCTGAGCATCGACGGAGACGACGGCATCGTCCGCATGGAGCTGGACGACCAGCTGAAGATTCTCAACCTGCGGTTCCTGGGCCGCCTGGAGCACTGAGGGCCGCCGACCCCGGACGCTCCGCTCTCGTTCTGTTCTGCTTTTAGTGCTTTCATGATCTGTCAGGTCTTTGATTTCTGGATCCCAACCAAACGTGTCGCATCAATAAACTGTGAACTGGTCCGGCTTCCTCTGCTTCCTGATCCAGGATCTCCAGGTTTTCCAGGAGATCCACAGAAGCCGGTCTGCTCCTGTAGTTCCCACCTGGGGAACTTCCCATCAGTGTCCAGGTGTTCCCAGGTCAGAAGGGATTTACATTCATGTGAAAAAGTTAGCACAGGTCAGATATTCAGTTTATTAATAAATATTCACACGTCTGAAGTCTCCGGTTGAATCTCTGGGGAAATGAACTGTTCACTGTTCAGGTTTGGTGTTTTACTCAGAAATCAACCGGATGAAGTTTTCACTTCCCATGACTTGGTTATTAAATGACTCGTTCTGAAGGAAGCGGGTCGGACGGGTTCTGATGGAGAGCAGGGAAAGTATCCAACCCGTTTTAAATAATTAAAACTGGAAGTTTTAAATATTTCTATGATTTTTATTTCAGTCTTTCTGGATTCTGTAAATCACTAAAAGACTAAAACTGGAACTGAGACTAAACCAGAAAATGGTTCAAACTAATGAGCTAAAGTCAAAATCAGGCCGTTAAATAAAAGCAGGAAACGGCGTCATGGAGGAGCGTCGCTGCGCTTCTTAAAGGGACAGAGGACAATTTCTAACCGAAGTAAAACTTTTGCTATTTTTATATATTCGGCGTTTTCAGTACAACTGAAGGTAACGGAGTCATTAGGAGGATCATGAAGGAAGCGATTCGACCTGATCCTGCCTGGACCGGACCGGACCGGACCGAGAGCACTAAGGAGGCTGAGGCTGTGGCGCCCCCTACAGGAAGCCCGTTTGCTCCACATTTTCTCACCATGGAGGAGAATCATCAGAATTTTGGGTTTATTGGGTTTGGATGTGAGCCGTTGGATCAGAACCGAAGCGTGTCAGAACAAACTGGACCGGACTGTTGGAGCCTTTTATTAGATGTAACAGCTAAAACAAGCATCGATTTGAACGGTTCCGAGTCCCAAGCTGAAGGGAAAGCGGAGCAGGACGGGTTCGGTTCGGTCGGGTCGGGTCAGCCGCAGGGCCGCCACGGCTCCTGGTGGTTGATGGGGAGGTAGAAGAGCGGAGCGTCCGGAGGGCAGGGGTGGCCCGGAGAGGGTCCGGGTCCGGGGCCCAGCCCGCCGTCGCCATGGTGACTACAGCCGACGGTCAGGTTCCGGGTCAACTGGACCTTCACCTGGAACAGAACCTGCCTGTCCTGCAGGAAAAGAAGAAAGATTCAGATTCTGTTCATCTTTACTCTGAACCGGTTCTGATTCTGCTGGAGGAAATCTTGGTTTCAGTTGCTTTAAGGGGTTCTGCTGAGGTTCTGTTGAGGTTCTGCTGAGGTTCTGCTGTGGTTCTGCTGAGGTTCTGCTGAGGTTCTGCTGAGGTTCTGCTGAGGTTCTGCTGAGGTTCTGCTGTGGTTCTGCTGAGGTTCTGCTGAGGTTCTGCTGTGGTTCTGCTGTGGTTCTGCTGAGGTTCTGCTGAGGTTCTGCTGTGGTTCTGCTGTGGTTCTGCTGAGGTTCTGCTGAGGTTCTGCTGAGGTTCTGCTGAGGTTCTGCTGAGGTTCTGCTGAGGTTCTGCTGTGGTTCTGCTGAGGTTCTGCTGAGGTTCTGCTGAGGTTCTGCTGAGGTTCTACTGAGGTTCTGCTGAGGTTCTGCTGAGGTTCTACTGAGGTTCTGCCTACTGAGGTTCTGCTGAGGTTCTGCTGCGGTTCTGCTGAGGTTCTACTGAGGTTCTACTGAGGTTCTGCTGAGGTTCTGCTGAGGTTCTACTGAGGTTCTGCCTACTGAGGTTCTGCTGAGGTTCTGCTGAGGTTCTACTGAGGTTCTACTGAGGTTCTGCTGAGGTTCTACTGAGGTTCTGCTGAGGTTCTACTGAGGTTCTGCCTACTGAGGTTCTACTGAGGTTCTGCTGAGGTTCTGCTGAGGTTCTACTGAGGTTCTACTGAGGTTCTACTGAGGTTCTGCTGAGGTTCTGCTGAGGTTCTACTGAGGTTCTGCCTACTGAGGTTCTGCTGAGGTTCTGCTGAGGTTCTACTGAGGTTCTACTGAGGTTCTGCTGAGGTTCTACTGAGGTTCTGCTGAGGTTCTACTGAGGTTCTGCCTACTGAGGTTCTGCTGAGGTTCTGCTGAGGTTCTGCTGAGGTTCTACTGAGGTTCTGCTGAGGTTCTACTGAGGTTCTGCCTACTGAGGTTCTACTGAGGTTCTGCTGAGGTTCTGCTGAGGTTCTACTGAGGTTCTACTGAGGTTCTACTGAGGTTCTGCTGAGGTTCTGCTGAGGTTCTACTGAGGTTCTGCCTACTGAGGTTCTGCTGAGGTTCTGCTGAGGTTCTACTGAGGTTCTACTGAGGTTCTGCTGAGGTTCTACTGAGGTTCTGCTGAGGTTCTACTGAGGTTCTGCTGAGGTTCTGTTGAGGTTCTGCTGACTTCCTGCTTCCTGTCAGATCATTCTTGAGGTTCTGAACTCGACTGGACTCCCATGTTCTGAAACGAATCTCCGTTCAGATCTGGACTTTAGTTTCTGAACTAAAAGAAACTGAAGTCTTTTAGTAGAACCCAGCAGAACCGGAACTGATTGGACCGATCAGGAGAATTTCATCCTGGCTGTTGAACCCACACCAGCTGGTGGTTCTGTTTGTTCTTTTGGACCTTAAACGACCCGCACATCACTGGAAAAACAGCTGCAAGTGTTTCTAATGTGTCACCATGGTAACCGGATCGCTGAAGGACCCCGTTGGACCAGCGGTTCTGGTTCTGGAACCGGACCGGGTCGGCGGTGGGTTTTATGAGATGTGCTGAGAATCCGGTCCAATTAGCTGCTGATGTTAGTGGAACAAAGTTCTGCTGCAGATCCAGAGGACCCGGTTCCTCTGACCCGGTTCTTCATGAACGTTCTGCAGCTCCGTTACGGTGAAAATCTTCTTCAAGCCGTAATAAAATAATTACGGTCTGATTTTTATTTCCACATTAAAACTCGTTAATGTGGAAATAAAAACTCGTTTTGCGATATTTGCTCCTGTGAACGATGATAAATGCGACTTTTTCTATCTGGACGTCAAGCTGAGCAGTGGAGTGAATGTGAGAAGCGCTGCCCCCTGCTGGTTGGAGTTGGCATCGCTAAAAACAACGTTTCTGACCATTTCTGTGGAAAATGTGCAATAAACGCGTGAAAAGAGCGGAGAATCTGCTGATGTGTGAATCACCTGCTGGTCTCTGACGCACTGGATCTCATGTCTGTCTCCGACATGCGGCAGCAGGACCTGCTGCAGCTCTGCCACCTGGACCAGACGGAACCAGAACCAACACAAACCCAGAGAAACAGTGAAAACCATAACAATCCTGATAACATTCATTTTGACACACAGAATAAAACTTTCTTTTGTTTTTCATCATGGAGGCAAAACATAAAATCAGCTCCAAAAGAGAAAAAGATCATTACATTTTAACATTTAATAAACCTTTTTTTGTCTCTGCAGCATCTATTTAATCTATTTCATGTTTTGCGGGTCGATGTCGCTAATCTGATGTGAGCCGGTGGTGAAGCGGTTTCACCTTGTACAGTCGCTCACAGGACGGAGTGATTCCTGCTTCCGCCAGCATCCTGCAGCACAAAACAAACTCATTATTTCACTTCATCATTTCAGAGAAACATTTATGAACGTTTTATTTTTAGTTTATTGCTAAAATGAGGCTGCCAGTGTAATCTGCACGGCGGCCACAAGGGGCGCTGCAGCGACGCTCACTTGTAGAGATCAAACTGACGGCGCAGCTTCAGGCAGATCTGGAAAAACTTGAGAGGAGAGTTGAATCCTTCAACACACGCGGCGCAGGAGCCGTGTTTCAGCCACTCCTCCTTCCTGCCACACCAATCAGATCATGGAGTAGAAGCAGCCTTTAATGCCCCGTAAAGTTCACACACACAAAGTTCTTACAGCGTTTTTACAACATGTTATAAAGAAGAATAACAAAAAGTGTAAAACACTACAACAGAAAAATCAGATAAAAAATATCTGATCACAAGGAATGTTCAGTTTAGTTGGATGAATATAAATCATGAGATTAATTGGAAATATTCCCTCATTTCATGAAGCAATGAGAAAATATTAATTTGAAGCATATAAACAAAAAAGAATGAAGCTAAAATTAAAACCTGGTTATGAGAAAAACCAGATTTTTGATCTGCGCTTCGAAAATAAACTGAATTAAAGTAAAATACATTTATTTCCTGTTTCCTGTGTTTACATCAGAAAGTCAGAGTCTGAACAATAAACTATAATTAAGAGGAATATTTCATGGTAGAGCTGCATGACACCGCCCTCTACAGGAAGAGACAGGAACTGCAGAAACTCCGCCTCCTTCAGACCGGAAGTGGAATTACAGAAACGTACCAGAAATGGAAACACGGTTTGGTTTTCAGCAGCGATGGCCAGAAGTCCTTCAGCTCCTCCTCCACCTCCTGGAACATAAATCAGAAGTTTTACAGAAGCATCGCCCTCTTCCTGTAGGGGGCGATGCTTGGAGGACGTCTGGGAATCACCTGGAGGTCAGAGGTGAAGATGGGCCAGCAGGTGCAGCAGGACTGGGCGTGGAGAGGCCTGGAATGGAGCAAACGGGAACATCAGCTTCCTGACCGACGGATCGTTTCTAAATCCATTCATTCATAAAGCGACAGACAGGAAGTGAGTCGGCTGGTACCAGAGGCCGTGGATGGTCCAGCTGCTGATGTTCTCAGGAATCGTGCACTGAGTCTCTTTGAACAAGGACTGATGGAAACAAACAGTTAGCAGGAATATCATGTTTCTGACAGTGTGAGCAACTTCCTGTCCCGCATCAGTGTCTGACCTCACAGATGAACCGAGTCCTAATTTCACTCAAAGCTTTTCTCAGCGGGATTAATATGAAATAAATGTTAAATCTCTCTGACACCATGAACGTTTCATCTTTTCTCAGTCGTCATCAGATCAGTTTGTTTTTCTTTCCTTCTTTATTTCTGATTCTGTTTGGGAACCGGAAGGAGCTCAGATCACAGTGATGACGTGGTGATGACGTCACGCACCTGGCAGAAACCCCCCGGCCACTGCAGGGTGAACAACATGCATGTCCAGCTGCAGCTGCGCGGCAGCAGCTCGGCGCTGTGGCGGCCATATTTGTAGTTCTCCCTCATTTCCTGTTGCGTCACGGAGCCGCGAGGGAGCAGCAGGAAGAGAAGAGCCGGACTCAGAGTGACCAGCAGGGGCAGCACTGAGCGGGACATCTGGGTCTGAAAGTATCACACAGGTTCGGGTCTGTGGAAGGGAAGGCAGTGAGCCGGTGGGGGCGCTAGAGAGCCGAGACCAGACGAAGCATCAGAAACATGAGAACCAGCTTTGATTCTCTGACAGGATGTGGAAATATTATACATGTTTAAAGGTTTTATCCAAAGCTGATCGACTTGTTTCATTAGAAATCTGCTTCACTTCCCTTCAGAAACAAACTTCTGGATTAAATCAAAACATTTTGAGTCTAAATCTGCAGAAGTTTGAATAAAAGAAGAAAACAAAGCTTCACGTTTCCCTGAATGTGTTGAACTCACCGATCTGCGTCTCCGTCGGCTGGAAATGAAGAAGTGAGACGATTCTCCTCCGCAGCAGCTCAGAGCCCAGCGGGGGCCGGAAGCAGCTATAACTATAAAAACACCTTTCAGTCACACTTCCTCAGAAACCAGAATCCAGGGGCTGAACCGGGTCCAGCCTCCAGAACCAGCAGAACCAGCAGAACCTCCGTTTTCCTTCCCTGCAGACTAGCAGCAGCGACTCTGGTGGTGGTTTGGATGTTTGGATGGATTTTAAATCCAGTGACGTTTCCATCGTTTCCCCAAACTGAGGAAATTAGTGTCAAACGTTTGTGCTGCTGTCATTTCAGAGACATTAATAAAAACGTTTCCAGAGGTCATCAGAGGTCATGAGGGGTCATATGGGGGCATCAGGGGTCATCAGGGGTCGACCAGCCCTCCTACATTTATGAAATCAAACTAAATTTCTGTTGCACAAACTGCAGAGTTTATTGATTTTGGTACAAACTAACATTTGACACCAACAGGTTTGGGGATTGTGGGAGACAGGGAGGAGCTTGACCTCTTGACCTCTTGACCTCTAAACTTAGATTAATATATAATAGCAAGAAAGTTTGAACACAAAACGATTTCACCAGCTTGAAAAGTCCAAACGTGCTGCAGACCAGCAGAACCCGGCCGGTACCACTGCTGCCCGGCAGCATGAAGGCTGTGAATCCCAGTCTGCCTCAGTCCAGAACCAGAACCAGAACCAGACCCAGAACCGGAACCGGAACCAGACCCAGAACCAGAACCAGAACCAGAACCAGAACCAGACCCAGAACCAGAACCAGAACCAGAACCAGAACCAGAACCAGAACCAGAACCAGACCCAGAACCAGAACCAGAACCAGAGCGGTTCTCTCTCTGTGGCAGCCATGTTGTTGTCAGCTGAGCTGCAGGCAGTAAATATCTCCAGCAGGGAGTGTGTGTGTGTGTGTGTGTGTGTGTGTGTGTGTGTGTGTGTGAGTGTGTGTGTGTGTGTGTGTGAGTGTGTGTGTGAGTGTGTGTGTGTGTGTGTGTGTGTGTGTGAGTGTGTGTGTGTGTGTGTGTGTGTGAGTGTGTGTGTGTGTGTGTGTGTGTGTGTGTGTGTGTGTGTGTCCTTGTGAAGGTGACGCAGCAGCAGCTCGACATGAATCGTCTCCTGGTGAGCCTGGTTCTTCTTCTCCTGTTTTTCTGTCTTGTGATCGGTTTGAGGTGAACTTTGACCCGGTTAGAGGCAGAGCGGCTCTGCCTCGGACACACCTGCTGCTGACCTGCTGGGCCGAGTGCAGCGCCGCACGTCCGCCATGACGGCGGCGCTGCAGCCTGTGTTGCTGCAGCTTGTGTTGCTGCAGCCTGTGTTGCTGCAGCTTGTGTTGCTGCAGCCTGTGTTGCTGCAGCCTGTGTTGCTGCAGCTTGTGTTGCTGCAGCTTGTGTTGCTGCAGCCTGTGTTGCTGCAGCCTGTGTTGCTGCAGCTTGTGTTGCTGCAGCCTGTGTTGCTGCAGCTTGTGTTGCTGCAGCAACACAGGCTGCAGCCTGTGTTGCTGCAGCCTGTGTTGCTGCAGCTGTGTTGCTGCAGCCTGTGTTGCTGCAGCCTGTGTTGCTGCAGCCTGTGTTGCTGCAGCTTGTGTTGCTGCAGCTTGTGTTGCTGCAGCCTGTGTTGCTGCAGCCTGTGTTGCTGCAGCTTGTGTTGCTGCAGCTTGTGTTGCTGCAGCCTGTGTTGCTGCAGCCTGTGTTGCTGCAGCTTGTGTTGCTGCAGCCTGTGTTGCTGCAGCTTGTGTTGCTGCAGCTTGTGTTGCTGCAGCCTGTGTTGCTGCAGCCTGTGTTGCTGCAGCCTGTGTTGCTGCAGCCTGTGTTGCTGCAGCTTGTGTTGCTGCAGCCTGTGTTGCTGCAGCCTGTGTTGCTGCAGCTTGTGTTGCTGCAGCCTGTGTTGCTGCAGCTTGTGTTGCTGCAGCAACACAGGCTGCAGCTTGTGTTGCTGCAGCCTGTGTTGCTGCAGCTTGTGTTGCTGCAGCCTGTGTTGCTGCAGCCTGTGTTGCTGCAGCTTGTGTTGCTGCAGCCTGTGTTGCTGCAGCCTGTGTTGCTGCAGCTTGTGTTGCTGCAGCCTGTGTTGCTGCAGCCTGTGTTGCTGCAGCTTGTGTTGCTGCAGCCTGTGTTGCTGCAGCCTGTGTTGCTGCAGCTTGTGTTGCTGCAGCAACACACTCGCAGGGAAACATCCCTGCTGCCTTTTCTGGATTCGTGTCTTTTATTTTCTGCATGATGATGAAATATTTCATGTTTTTCTCCATATTTGCTAAAATTCTGGCCATTTTTTCGTAAACATTTCAACGGCAGCAGGACGGCTCCAGGAATTAGCCTGTCCCCTTCCTGTGGGTCCTCCTCCCCCTCCATCTGTGTCACGGTGCGAACGGAACCAGAACCGGTCCGGACTCCAGGGACCCATCAGTCAGCAGAGAGGGTCATGACCCTCCATCCAGGACTGCTACAGGTCAAAGGTCATGAAAGCAGCTCTGCAGACCCCACACATGCTGGACATGAACCGCTTAAAGCTCCACCTCCAGGGCGGCGCCACCGGGTCGGTCCCGGCCCGCAGCATGATGCTGCAGCCTCACGTTTTCTTCTTCACGCCTGAATTTTCATGAAAACTTTAATGAAGCAGAAACTTCACTGGAAATGATTTTCTGCTCCTGCAGAATCCACAGGAACCGGACCGTATTCTGACCCGGTTCAGGTTCTGTAGCTCCGACCCGGTCCAGAACCTTCGGGGTTAACGCTGTTAATCTGTGTTTTCAGATCAAAGTTCGTCATAAATCCTTTATGAATAACTAAAACGGTTTATTGGGAAAAAAGTTAATTTATTTCTAAAGATCTTTTTCTGAATTTCTCCACCTGAATGACCTTTAACCCCGTGAGACCCAGTTCTGGTTCTGGTCAGCTGATGACCAACAGCTGTTTTGTTTGTTTTGTCCTTTAGGACGAGTTCTGCTCTCTGATTGGTTCTGGTGTCGTGTTACTGCGACAGGATTGGCTCTGGTGCAGGAAGTCCCGCCCCCATCTGTCCAGTCTGACCTTCCTGTGAACAGAGAGACGTTCAGGTTCTTAAAGAGACAGTGTAGGTTTTCCTCCAGCTTGACCTAGTCAAAGCCCAGCTCTCTTCAGGACTGGACTTTGACTAGGCCAAATTCAGTTCAGTTCTAGAAAAGTTCATCCAGATTAGATCCGATCTGGAAATAATACCTAAACAGGACAAGAAGAACCAGAACCAGAACATGAACAGAACCAGAACAGAACCAGAACATGAACAGAACCAGAACAGAACCAGAACCAGAACCAGAACCAGAACATGAACAGAACCAGAACCAGAACATGAACCAGAACCGGAACATGAACATGAACAGAACCAGAACCAGAACCAGAACATGAACAGAACCAGAACAGAACCAGAACATGAACAGAACCAGAACAGAACCAGAACATGAACAGAACCAGAACCAGAACCAGAACATGAACAGAACCAGAACCAGAACAGAACCAGAACCAGAACCAGAACATGAACAGAACCAGAACCAGAACATGAACAGAACCAGAACAGAACCAGAACATGAACCAGAACCGGAACATGAACAGAACCAGAACCTGAACAGAACCAGAACATGAACAGAACCAGAACCTGAACAGAACCAGAACCTGAACAGAACCAGAATGGATTAGAACTCTGTCCGTCTGGCTCGGATGAATCCAGAACCGGAGCTCAGATTATTCCAGAATAAATAATCTGGATTATTATTTATCGTCCTGAAGGGAAAACAAACGATTCAAAAGAGGAAAAATGAAAAAATTACAAAAATACAAAATCTGACAGGAAAATGTTTCATTTCCTGGAAGCGACAGAAACAGAAACGGCTCTGATTGGTCCCTGGATTCCCCTCCGCAGGTCACAGATCAGTTATTGATCAGCTATTAGAGAACCGGCAGAACATTTAGCATGTTTGGGAAAAGCTGATTAGTGCGGCTGAACCTGGATTCTGTTTCCTGGTTTTCCTTGGTCCTCAGATTCTCCGCGTTTTAACCGCGTTTCCGTTTCCAGAACCTTCCCGTGGCGGCGGTCCGGGCCTTCAGCAGCTCCAGCAGAACCCTGAAGAACAAAGTTCCTGAGGCGCAGAAACTCTTCCAGGTGGGAGTCCGACCGACCGGACCGCAAGACCCGGCAACAGAACCATCAGAGCCGATCAGTTTAACCGGGTCGGGTCGAGAGGAACCGGGAAATATTCTGAGTGACCCGTTTTCACCACAGATGAGGCTCCTAAACTACCAGTTACCATGGTGATCAGGCCTACTGGTTGCCATGGAGACGGCTGCTCTTCCAGCCCAAAATGAAGAGTTGGACTCATTTCTGGGTCTGGCAGTAATGATAGATTATTGATCACCAGGATGAAGATGTAAATATTTGTCTCAGGGTCAAAGTGAGTTTTTCAGGTTTCCACATTCAGGAAGGTTTGAAAGAGTCACTTTGTTTAACCGTCGAGTTCAAACATTAACTGCTTCAGTTAAAATCAGTAACTACCTATGACCTCAGTTTGACCTCAGTGTGACCTCAGTGTGACCTCAGTTTGACCTCAGTGTGACCTCAGTGTGACCTCAGTGTGACCTCAGTATGACCTCAGTTTGACCTCAGTTTGACCTCAGTGTGACCTCAGTGTGACCTCAGTTTGACCTCAGTTTGACCTCAGTTTGACCTCAGTGTGACCTCAGTATGACCTCAGTGTGACCTCAGTTTGACCTCAGTGTGACCTCAGTGTGACCTCAGTGTGACCTCAGTGTGACCTCAGTTTGACCTCAGTGTGACCTCAGTTTGACCTCAGTGTGACCTCAGTTTGACCTCAGTTTGACCTCAGTGTGACCTCAGTTTGACCTCAGTGTGACCTCAGTTTGACCTCAGTGTGACCTCAGTGTGACCTCAGTGTGACCTCAGTTTGACCTCAGTTTGACCTCAGTGTGACCTCAGTTTGACCTCAGTGTGACCTCAGTGTGACCTCAGTTTGACCTCAGTTTGACCTCAGTGTGACCTCAGTTTGACCTCAGTGTGACCTCAGTGTGACCTCAGTTTGACCTCAGTGTGACCTCAGTTTGACCTCAGTGTGACCTCAGTGTGACCTCAGTTTGACCTCAGTTTGACCTCAGTTTGACCTCAGTGTGACCTCAGTTTGACCTCAGTGTGACCTCAGTTTGACCTCAGTGTGACCTCAGTGTGACCTCAGTTTGACCTCAGTGTGACCTCAGTTTGACCTCAGTGTGACCTCAGTGTGACCTCAGTGTGACCTCAGTGTGACCTCAGTGTGACCTCAGTTTGACCTCAGTGTGACCTCAGTGTGACCTCAGTTTGACCTCAGTGTGACCTCAGTGTGACCTCAGTTTGACCTCAGTGTGACCTCAGTGTGACCTCAGTGTGACCTCAGTGTGACCTCAGTGTGACCTCAGTGTGACCTCAGTTTGACCTCAGTGTGACCTCAGTGTGACCTCAGTGTGACCTCAGTGTGACCTCAGTTTGACCTCAGTATGACCTCAGTGTGACCTCAGTTTGACCTCAGTGTGACCTCAGTGTGACCTCAGTGTGACCTCAGTGTGACCTCAGTTTGACCTGAGTGTGACCTCAGTGTGACCTCAGTTTGACCTGAGTGTGACCTCAGTGTGACCTCAGTTTGACCCAGGCTCCGTTTCCTCCTTCCTGTCGCTGTGACCCCGGTGACCTGCAGGAGGCGCTGTGGGGTCGACATGCAGTTCGATTCTAATGTTTTATTTCACACCTTGATGGCACTAAATGAAACCTAAACTCTCAACATGACTTTTAAGCTTCTGACCCGTTTGTAGCAGGAAGTTGACCAATCGTCAACTTCCTGCTAAAGGAGCGGACGGACGCTCCGATTGGCTGAAGCTGCTCTGCTTCTGTTCTTTAGCAAACTGAGCCGCAGGTTTGAATCCTGCAGCTTTTTGTCTGCTTGTACTAAAAACATGTCAGAAATAAAGACTTATCCTGTGGTTTCCATGGTTACAGGAAGACAACGGGCTGCCGGTCCATATCAAAGGAGGAACCAGCGATGTTCTGCTGTACCGGGCCACCATGTTGCTGACTGTCGCAGGTAAGAGCCAATCACAGGCTAGATTAAAAAATACAACGATATTAAACAACAGTTAAAATGGTTACATGTTTTAAAAAGGGTAGACAGAGTTATTTATTTGAAAAAGACAAAAATAAAACTTAAATATGGAGCAGGACCAGGAAGTGGTGATGGTTTAGTTTTCTGATCAATTGGTTACTAAACTAATCATTAGCAGCAGAAGATGTGATGCGTTTATGAACATGAGTTTCATCTGGACCTTATCGGGTTGGACCAGAACCAGGCTGAAGGCCGGAGCGGCTCAGAAAGCTGCAGCACTGAGGCCTCCTGGCCAGCAGGGGTCACTGTCTGGCAGCAGCGCTGAAGGAGAAACAGGCGCCATGTTCTGCTTCCTTCCAGGTGGAGGTTGCTATGGCAACCACCTTTCTGAGCACTGCTGCAGATCCCCAATAATGTTGGTTAATTAAAGAGAAAGAAACAGAGACTCATATTTAAAGTCATATTTTCACCATGTTACTTGTTTTAGGAAGCAGCCAGATTCTTCTTCTACTCATCTCTGTCCTCTGCAGGAACCTGCTACTCCATCTACTGGCTGCTTGTTGCCTCCATGCCCAAGAAGAAGCAGTGAGATGATCTGCGACATGCAGCGCTGAGCTGAAGCTAGCCTTCATCTCTGCAGCGCAGCAATGCTAAGCTGAAGCTAGCCTTCATCTCTGCAGCGCAGCAATGCTAAGCTGAAGCTAGCCTTCATCTCTGCAGCGCTAAGCTGAAGCTAGCCTTCATCTCTGCAGCGCTAAACTGAAGCTAGCCTTCATCTCTGCAGCGCTAAGCTGAAGCTAGCCTTCATCTCTGCAGCGCTAAGCTGAAGCTAGCCTTCATCTCTGCAGCGCTAAGCTGAAGCTAGCCTTCATCTCTGCAGCGCAGCAATGCTAAGCTGAAGCTAGCCTTCATCTCTGCAGCGCAGCAATGCTAAGCTGAAGCTAGCCTTCATCTCTGCAGCGCTAAGCTGAAGCTAGCCTTCATCTCTGCAGCGCTAAGCTGAAGCTAGCCTTCATCTCTGCAGCGCAGCAATGCTAAGCTGAAGCTAGCCTTCATCTCTGCAGCGCTAAGCTGAAGCTAGCCTTCATCTCTGCAACGCTAAGCTGAAGCTAGCCTTCATCTCTGCAATGCTAAGCTGAAGCTAGCCTTCATCTCTGCAATGCTAAGCTGAAGCTAGCCTTCATCTCTGCAGCGCTAAGCTGAAGCTAGCCTTCATCTCTGCAACGCTAAGCTGAAGCTAGCCTTCATCTCTGCAGCGCTAAGCTGAAGCTAGCCTTCATCTCTGCAACGCTAAGCTGAAGCTAGCCTTCATCTCTGCAGCGCTAAGCTGAAGCTAGCCTTCATCTCTGCAACGCTAAGCTGAAGCTAGCCTTCATCTCTGCAGCGCAGCAATGCTAAGCTGAAGCTAGCCTTCATCTCTGCAGCGCAGCAATGCTAAGCTGAAGCTAGCCTTCATCTCTGCAGCGCTAAGCTGAAGCTAGCCTTCATCTCTGCAGCGCTAAACTGAAGCTAGCCTTCATCTCTGCAGCGCAGCAATGCTAAGCTGAAGCTAGCCTTCATCTCTGCAGCGCTAAGCTGAAGCTAGCCTTCATCTCTGCAACGCTAAGCTGAAGCTAGCCTTCATCTCTGCAACGCTAAGCTGAAGCTAGCCTTCATCTCTGCAGCGCTAAGCTGAAGCTAGCCTTCATCTCTGCAGCGCTAAGCTGAAGCTAGCCTTCATCTCTGCAACGCTAAGCTGAAGCTAGCCTTCATCTCTGCAGCGCTAAGCTGAAGCTAGCCTTCATCTCTGCAATGCTAAGCTGAAGCTAGCCTTCATCTCTGCAACGCTAAGCTGAAGCTAGCCTTCATCTCTGCAATGCTAAGCTGAAGCTAGCCTTCATCTCTGCGATGCTAAGCTGAAGCTAGCCTTCATCTCTGCGATGCTAAGCTGAAGCTAGCCTTCATCTCTGCGATGCTAAGCCGAAGCTAGCCTTCATCTCTGCAACGCTAAGCTGAAGCTAGCCTTCATCTCTGCAGCGCAGCAATGCTAAACTGAAGCTAGCCTTCATCTCTGCGATGCTAAGCTGAAGCTAGCCTTCATCTCTGCGATGCTAAGCTGAAGCTAGCCTTCATCTCTGCAGCGCTAAGCTGAAGCTAGCCTTCATCTCTGCAGCGCTAAACTGAAGCTAGCCTTCATCTCTGCAGCGCAGCAATGCTAAGCTGAAGCTAGCCTTCATCTCTGCAGCGCAGCAATGCTAAGCTGAAGCTAGCCTTCATCTCTGCAGCGCTAAGCCGAAGCTAGCCTTCATCTCTGCAGCGCAGCAATGCTAAGCTGAAGCTAGCCTTCATCTCTGCGATGCTAAGCTGAAGCTAGCCTTCATCTCTGCAATGCTAAGCTGAAGCTAGCCTTCATCTCTGCGATGCTAAGCTGAAGCTAGCCTTCATCTCTGCGATGCTAAGCTGAAGCTAGCCTTCATCTCTGCGATGCTAAGCTGAAGCTAGCCTTCATCTCTGCGATGCTAAGCTGAAGCTAGCCTTCATCTCTGCGATGCTAAGCTGAAGCTAGCCTTCATCTCTGCGATGCTAAGCCGAAGCTAGCCTTCATCTCTGCAACGCTAAGCTGAAGCTAGCCTTCATCTCTGCAACGCTAAGCTGAAGCTAGCCTTCATCTCTGCAGCGCTAAACTGAAGCTAGCCTTCATCTCTGCAGCGCAGCAATGCTAAGCTGAAGCTAGCCTTCATCTCTGCAGCGCAGCAATGCTAAGCTGAAGCTAGCCTTCATCTCTGCAGCGCTGATGCTCGTCTGAAAGCAGGAGGAAATAAAGTTGCTCAGTTTCTCTGTTTCTGTTTGGTTTCTGTTCAGTCAGCAGGAAAAACTCAAATTTCAAACTCCTACAAATTTATCAAGGTTCTTTGCTCTACAAGCCACAAAAACCCTCAACATGACCGACTGAAGTTAAAAGTCAGGAGTTCTGCTAAACAATGAAATTGAATAAAAGTAAGAAATATTGTAAAAGTTGTTTCTTTACATATTTTGTAGCATTAGCCCAGAAGCTAAGCCTGGAAAAGTTTGGAAACCTTCAAACAATCAGGGTCATGTGACAGGAAGTTAGGATTATAAACTTCCTGCTGGAGGATTCTTCCCGTTAGCGGCGAGTTTTTCCTCTCCACTGCGGCTGCATGCATGCTGGGTATGAGGGATCGCTATAGAGTCAAAAGCTGCAAGTGACTTCCTGCTGCTGCCCCCTGCTGGTCAGGAGGAGTGAATGCTGAAAGTCAAAGACGGCAATCCTTAGAAACTTCCATCCATTTTCCTGCACCCTTGTCCCTCAGTGGGGTCGGGGCGTACCGGGCGAGAGGCGGGGTCACCCTGGACAGGTCACCAGTCTGTCTCAGGGCAACACAGAGACACACAGGACACACACTCATGCACACACACACACACACACACCTAGGGGCAATTTAGACAGACCAGTTAACCTGACAGTCATGTTTCTGGACTGTGGGAGGAAACCAGAGTACCTGGAGAAAACCCACCATGCAGGGAGAACATGGAGACTCCATACAGAAAGACCGGGAATCGAACCCAGAACCTTCTTGCTGCAAGGCAGCAGCTCTACCTACTGCGCCACTGTGCAGCCCTCTTAGAAACTTTAATATGCATAATTATGTGATCTAACTGTGCAGTTCATTAACTAGCATCAGATGAAATCTGGTCATGAAGATCTGAAATGATTTTTTGTGAAGTTCCTGGAGGTGAAAGTTTAAATGAACTGATGTGGAGAATCAGATTTCAGTTTGCTTCACGTGTTTCGATGATTCTCACCCTTAATGAGTAGAAACGTACCAACTGTGGCGCCCCCTAGCAGCTCTCAGGAGCATAGCAGCGATCTGCACAAAGCTTTCCATGACTAAATATAGAAGTCGCCTTCATGCCGTTCCCTGATTTGGAGATGAATTCATCGTTCTGAGACTTTGGGGACAGATGTTCTCAGAACTTCATCGGTCTGAGTGTTGGTGACCCACGTTTGGCTCCTTCAGCCCAACAAACGCGGCGCCGTTCAGATTCTCCTTCACATATCAGCGTTAAACAACGACACAGGCAGCTGTGCAGTCAGTCGTTTGTCTTTATCACATCAACACGTTTGGTTCTGTCGTTTCCATCCACTTCTATTCATGTTTTATTCATTCCATAAACCATATTTCTCCCTAAATTTTCATTTTCTTTTCCAAATCAGAGCCCATTACACTTTAAATCAACCCAAAGCAAAGTTTAAAATCAATGTTTAATCGTTGTTACAGTGAATCTGTTTGGCTTCGTGTCAGACAGCAGTTCTTTCTACACTCTGCAGGAAAAGACGTGAAAAACAGTTTTAAGATCATTTCACAGCAAACAGGAGAAAATAATGATGTTAAAAACTGTGAATGATAGGGATTTTTTGGTATTATCATTTTGTTGTTACTTTAGTTCATATTCAGTTTAAAGTGTTCACTTCTTTAAACTGTATGTGTGAACTGACCTGGGGGTCACAGCTGCCTGTTCATCTTCAGGTGAAACAGTTTGACCGAGATTTGAACCGGGCTCAGGCCGTAGATCAGATATCGCATCTGGAACTGGGTTGCTAGTTGTTTAGGTAAATTGTTTTACGACCTTTGCTGTTTTTCCTCTGCTGTCTATCTTGCCTATCCTCCCTCTTTGAAGTCTGAAAATAAAAGACAAGCTGAACCCAAAGATCTTCAGACGCTCTGTGAACAGCTCGGAGGAGCAATTGATAGAGTCTTCTCCTTTGCAAAGGCTTTGTCATGAAATTCATATACGTTGTCTGTGGTTCTTTTATGTAGGTTCTAGGAAAATACCTATCAGTGATTATATTTACCAGGAGATGTTCTGGCTGCAGGTTCGTCTTTAATGAAACATAAAGGATTGTTCTCTCAGCCGCTTCGTCTTCAGACATTTTGGTTTAAAAGTTTAAATCTGCAGATATTTGTGGAAACGAGCCGCTGATGTCCTGAAGCTGCTCTGACCACTAATACAAGAACATTTAGCTTTTTATTTAATGTCTCACTGATGTGATGAAGAATCTTTAGCAGAGGAATTCGTCCCCCGGCACCGATGGGGCCCGTGTCCGTCTGGACTTTATTGGTCTCATTACAGCAGCAAACTCAAAAGAATAAAGTTTAAGTTAATGACAGACAGCAGAATATATAAGAGTACAAAAATAAAAGTGTTTATGCTACAGTGCAACAGGCACCGACCCGGTTTATAGAATCCAGTGAAGGTCAGTTGAGCAGAGGGACTCAGACCGGCTCCGGTTCCGGTTCCGGTTAAGGCTCCGGCCTCCGGCTCCTCCGGGCTCCGGCTCCTCCGGTTCCGGTTCCGGTTAAGGCTCCGGCCTCCGGCTCCTGGTTCCGGCTCCTCCGGTTCCGGTTCCGGGCTCTGGACTCCGGCCTCCCGGGCTCCTCCAGGCTCCGGCTCCTCTGGTTCCGGTTCCGGTTCCGGCTCCTCCGGCGCCTCCGGGCTTTGGCCTCCGGTTCCGGTCCGGTTCCGGCTCTGGGCTCTGGACTCCAGGCTGCAGCTGCTTTGGCAAACAGACGTTTGAATTTTCTTCCTTTTTTAATGAATGTGTTTCTTAAACATTGCACTTTATATAAAACTCATATCAGAGGAAATTCATTATAATTTGGGGATTTTTATGAACATTAACGTACATTTGAAAATGATGACGTTGTTCTTCTGCTTGAAGCCCCGTGACGGGGTCTCCTCGGCCAGAAAGCAGGGGTCTGAGCTCCCATTGGCTCAGATTTCAGCAGTGGTGGAGAAAGTACTCAAAAAATGTACTTAAGTAAAAGTCAAAGTACCACATTAACATTTTACTTAAGTAAAAGTAAAAAAGTCCTGGCTTTTAAAAATACTTAAGTATTAAAAGTAAAAGTACTCGCTGAATGCATCACCTAATCGCTAATATCAGTAAGTGTACCGATCGTATTTAATTTTAATACATCAGAAATGTGCCATTTTAATTAACACTACCACAGATTAAACATGTTCTTATTGTGTTTATTCTCTGTAACAGTTTAGACTTAGATATGTGATTCTATGAATCATAATTTCAGGGATGGAAACATTTTGTCTCCTGTCCTAACAGCATGAACTTCATTAGTCACATTTATTTAGAAAGAAATCCAACTGAAAGGGGATGTAAAGAAGGTGAGGGCGGGGTGGAGGACATGCAACCAAGGAGCCATGTAGCAGAGTTGTAGTCAAGACCACCGAACCCAAGACCAGCGCCCCGCGCTAAATGACACAATAACATTAAGTTTACCTATCAAAATTGGTTTTCAGATTGATCTGAAAGATCCACATTCCCATAAAAACACCTAGATATTAAATAGAGCTGAAATATATTTAACCAGTATCAATTAAAACTCACTTCATTCTGTTTTGCTTTCATCGCTGTGCTACAATCCGCAGAGGTCTCCTGCCATCCCTAGAAAAATAACGCCCTGGGCGGTTGCCCATATTGCCCATGTCAGAAACCACAACTGAAACATCGCAATTAACGGTAAATATCGTTCAACTATGAACACTGTCCAACGGCGCAACAGGTAACCAAGCAGAAGGACCACAGTGACTGTTCTCACCCTCCCACTGCAATGTTTGCCACCATGACAGGAGACAAAATCAATCAATGAGCAATGAGCATGCTCTGTGTTCATACGTTCAACTTTTACTTATTCAGCGATTATAAATGTCTATATATATATATATATATATATATATATATATATATATATATATATATATATATATATATATATATATATATATATATATATATATATATAGCTACCGCAGTGTACACAAGAACAAAGAACGGCTCTCAGTGAGGCTTCAGTCCTTAGGACTTAGTAAAGATCCGTCCAGAAGAATCGGATCGTTCCTGAATGTCATATCACTAAATTGCACTTTGGTACCAGCGTTGTCCCATATATGCAACACCTCAGTCAACACCTCCACACAATAATTCAGCGCATGAATGACAACTTTTTTTCATCAGATGCAACATGTGTCTCAGTACAGCTAGCTTAGCTAGCATCACGTCCACAGATCTTACCTTTCTTTAAGCTTTCCTTCCAAGTGACGCTAAAAGTTGGACCAAGTTCCACCGTCTGTGAAAGCGAAGCTGCTGATTTTACATGTCGCCATATCTATGATTTATGCAGCTATTATATTACTGACATTAGACAGACATCTCCTCCCGCTCAGAGGAAACCACTGCGCATGTCTGGAGCTCCGCAGCGAGTAAAGGTGGAGCCGATGGGTGACAACAGACACTACGTCACGTTATTGCTGGGATTTTACGGCGCCACCTTAAATCCCTGAACTTCACATTTTAACGGAAGAAAAGAGCAACGAGACTTGGATGTAACGAGTAACGCGAGAGTTTGTAGAAATGTAGTGAAGTAGAAAGTACAGATACTTACTGTAAAATGTAGTGGAGTAAAAGTAGAAAGTCCCCATTATTAAATCTACTTAAGTAAAGTACAGATACACGAAAACTGTACTTAAGTACAGTAACGAAGTACATGTACTTCGTTACTTCCCACCACTGGATTTCAGCATCATTTCCTCCATCAGACCTCAGGATGAAGCCGCACCCTGCCAGCTGTTCCTCACCCCGCCCACTTCCGGTTCTCTGCTGCTGGCCACGCCCACCCGGTTTACCACGTTTCCTCCCAGAACCTCCCGGGTCCATCAGGAGAAGTTCTGCTCCTGGTGGACCAGCAGCTCTAGTTTGGTTCTTTATGAAAGCTGATCCTGAATCTGTGTCATTCTGCTGGTTCTGCTGGTTCCGGTTCTGGTCATGATGTCTCTGAACAGACTGAAGGAACCAGATCCGGATCTTCACGTCCACAGGAAGCAGCTCAGCTGAGTCCAGGCTGCTGGGAGGCTTTTCACTTTCATTGGTTCCAATACTGATGCTGCGCTGATGTGATTCTGCTTCTGAGCTTATTTTAGCTGCGTTGTGTTTGGAGGGCTCCCCCTAGTGGTGGCTGGCCGTGTTGACAGGATGTCTTCTGACTGAACTGATTGTTTCAATAAAAACCAACCTGAACAGCAACGAGGCGCCTGGTTCACTGTGGATTACTGCCAACCACCAGGAGGGGGCGCTGTAATGACAAGTCTGTACAATGAGAACTGTTACAGACTTCAGACAACGTTTGTCCAGTTTTACAGCTTGTTTGGGACTCTGGATATTATATATATATATATATAAATCCCTTCTCACCCTCCGCTGGCTTCATCCTCTGTTTCATCCTCTGTTTCATCCTCTCTTTCATCCTCTGTTTCATCCTCTGTTTCATCCTCTCTTTCATCCTCTGTTTCATCCTCTGTTTCATCCTCTGTTTCATCCTCTGTTTCATCCTCTGTTTCATCCTCTGTTTCATCCTCTGTTTCATCCTCTGTTTCATCCTCTGTTTCATCCTCTGTTTCATCCTCTGTTTCATCCTCTGTTTCTCTGTTTCATCCTCTGTTTCATCCTCTGTTTCATCCTCTGTTTCATCCTCTGTTTCATCCTCTGTTTCATCCTCTCCTTCTCTCTTTCATCCTCTGTTTCTCTGTTTCATCCTCTGTTTCATCCTCTGTTTCATCCTCTGTTTCATCCTCTGTTTCATCCTCTGTTTCCTGTTTCATCCTCTGTTTCATCCTCTGTTTCATCCTCTGTTTCATCCTCTGTTTCATCCTCTGTTTCATCCTCTGTTTCATCCTCTGTTTCATCCTCTGTTTCATCCTCTGTTTCATCCTCTGTTTCATCCTCTGTTTCATCCTCTCTTTCATCCTCTGTTTCATCCTCTGTTTCATCCTCTGTTTCATCCTCTGTTTCATCCTCTCTTTCATCCTCTGTTTCATCCTCTGTTTCATCCTCTGTTTCATCCTCTGTTTCATCCTCTGTTTCATCCTCTGTTTCATCCTCTGTTTCATCCTCTGAGCTCTGTCCTCCACCAGAGGAGCTTCAGGTTCTCCTCCAGGATCCTGGCTGTGCCTAGAACTGCACATCTCTGGGCTCAGATGTCTGATGTTGTTCCTGGGATATAAATATATACATATAAATAAATTCTTTCCGCCTCTTAATGGGAAACTTCATGGAGCGTTTTGGACCAGGATCCTGTCCAGAACCCTGCAGAACTGAGTCCAGCAGGAACCTGTGGCTCCTGTCAGCTGAAGGTCCAGATTAATGAATCCGGAGGGTTTGCTCTCGTTGTGGCCCAGATGTTGTAAAACTGAGAAAACTTCAACAGGTCCAACTCAGAGGGGAGGTTCAGATGTCATAACATCCCTCAGTTTGGGGTCATGACCTCTGACCTCTGCAGGTCAGGTCCAGGCTGCCTGGCTTCCTGTTTCTCCACTTAGTCTGGAGGCAGAACTGATGGCTGCCTGTGTTGAAGCGCCACCTTGTGGTGAGTTGGGCTCTTGTTCATCATGTCTATGGGGTCACCAGCTCCAGCCCTGATTGGCTGCTGCCGTCCTGCAGCTTTACATGCACCTGTCCTCAAACACACCTGGATCAGAAAACCTGCTGGTTACCAGCCTGTTGCAGAGCAGAATGAATGCTGGGAACTCAGAGCTGCTTCTAAACGCTGCAGGATGTGAGGACAGGAGGACAGGAGGCCTGGAGGACTGGAGGCCTGGAGGCCTGGAGGCCTGGACGCCTGGAGGACTGGAGGCCTGGAGGCCTGGAGGACTGGAGGACTGGAGGCCTGGAGGACTGGAGGACTGGAGGCCTGGAGGACTGGAGGACTGGAGGCCTGGAGGACTGGAGGCCTGGAGGCCTGGAGGCCTGGAGGCCTGGAGGACTGGAGGCCTGGAGGCCTGGAGGACTGGAGGACTGGAGGCCTGGAGGCCTGGAGGACAGGAGGCCTGGAGGCCTGGAGGACTGGAGGACTGGAGGCCTGGAGGACTGGAGGACTGGAGGCCTGGAGGCCTGGAGGACTGGAGGACTGGAGGCCTGGAGGACTGGAGGCCTGGAGGACTGGAGGACTGGAGGCCTGGAGGCCTGGAGGACTGGAGGCCTGGAGGACTGGAGGCCTGGAGGCCTGGAGGACTGGAGGACTGGAGGCCTGGAGGACAGGAGGCCTGGAGGACTGGAGGACAGGAGGACTGGAGGCCTGGAGGACTGGAGGCCAGGAGGCCTGGAGGACAGGAGGCCTGGAGACCTGGAGGACTGGAGGACTGGAGGCCTGGAGGACAGGAGGCCTGGAGGCCTGGAGGACTGGAGGACTGGAGGACTGGAGGACTGGAGGACTGGAGGCCTGGAGGACTGGAGGACAGGAGGCCTGGAGGCCTGGAGGCCTGGAGGCCTGGAGGCCTGGAGGACTGGAGGCCTGGAGGACTGGAGGACTGGAGGACTGGAGGCCTGGAGGCCTGGAGGACTGGAGGACTGGAGGCCTGGAGGCCTGGAGGACTGGAGGACTGGAGGCCTGGAGGACTGGAGGCCTGGAGGACTGGAGGACTGGAGGACTGGAGGCCGGGAGGACTGGAGGCCAGGAGGCCTGGAGGACTGGAGGCCAGGAGGCCTGGAGGACAGGAGGCCTGGAGACCTGGAGGGCTGGAGGACTGGAGGACTGGAGGACTGGAGGCCTGGAGGACTGGAGGACTGGAGGACTGGAGGCCTGGAGGCCTGGAGGACTGGAGGCCTGGAGGCCTGGAGGACTGGAGGCCTGGAGGACTGGAGGACTGGAGGCCTGGAGGCCTGGAGGACTGGAGGCCTGGAGGCCTGGAGGACTGGAGGACTGGAGGCCTGGAGGCCTGGAGGCCTGGAGGACTGGAGGCCTGGAGGCCTGGAGGACTGGAGGACTGGAGGCCTGGAGGACTGGAGGCCTGGAGGACTGGAGGACTGGAGGCCTGGAGGCCTGGAGGACTGGAGGACTGGAGGCCTGGAGGACTGGAGGCCTGGAGGACTGGAGGACTGGAGGACAGGAGGCCTGGAGGCCTGGAGGACTGGAGGCCTGGAGGACTGGAGGACAGGAGGCCTGGAGACCTGGAGGACTGGAGGACTGGAGGCCTGGAGGCCTGGAGGACAGGAGGCCTGGAGACCTGGAGGACTGGAGGACTGGAGGCCTGGAGGCCTGGAGGACTGGAGGCCAGGAGGCCTGGAGGACAGGAGGCCTGGAGACCTGGAGGACTGGAGGACTGGAGGCCTGGAGGACAGGAGGCCTGGAGACCTGGAGGACTGGAGGACTGGAGGCCTGGAGGACAGGAGGCCTGGAGACCTGGAGGACTGGAGGACTGGAGGCCTGGAGGCCTGGAGGACAGGAGGCCTGGAGACCTGGAGGACTGGAGGACTGGAGGCCTGGAGGACAGGAGGCCTGGAGACCTGGAGGACTGGAGGACTGGAGGCCTGGAGGACAGGAGGACTGGAGGCCTGGAGGACTGGAGGACTGGAGGCCTGGAGGCCTGGAGGACTGGAGGCCTGGAGGCCTGGAGGACTGGAGGCCTGGAGGCCTGGAGGACTGGAGGACTGGAGGCCTGGAGGCCTGGAGGACAGGAGGCCTGGAGGCCTGGAGGCCTGGAGGCCTGGAGGACTGGAGGACTGGAGGCCTGGAGGCCTGGAGGACTGGAGGCCTGGAGGACTGGAGGCCTGGAGGACTGGAGGACTGGAGGACTGGAGGCCTGGAGGCCTGGAGGCCTGGAGGACTGGAGGCCTGGAGGCCTGGAGGACTGGAGGACTGGAGGCCTGGAGGACTGGAGGCCTGGAGGACTGGAGGACTGGAGGACTGGAGGCCTGGAGGACTGGAGGCCTGGAGGACTGGAGGCCTGGAGGACTGGAGGCCTGGAGGACTGGAGGACTGGAGGCCTGGAGGCCTGGAGGACTGGAGGCCTGGAGGCCTGGAGGACTGGAGGCCTGGAGGCCTGGAGGACTGGAGGCCTGGAGGACTGGAGGACTGGAGGCCTGGAGGACTGGAGGACTGGAGGCCTGGAGGCCTGGAGGACTGGAGGCCTGGAGGCCTGGAGGACTGGAGGCCTGGAGGACTGGAGGACTGGAGGCCTGGAGGCCTGGAGGACAGGAGGCCTGGAGGACTGGAGGACAGGAGGACAGGAGGACTGGAGGCCTGGAGGACTGGAGGACAGGAGGCCTGGAGGCCTGGAGGACTGGAGGCCTGGAGGCCTGGAGGACAGGAGGCCTGGAGGCCTGGAGGACTGGAGGACTGGAGGCCTGGAGGCCTGGAGGACAGGAGGCCTGGAGGCCTGGAGGACTGGAGGACTGGAGGCCTGGAGGCCTGGAGGACTGGAGGACTGGAGGCCTGGAGGCCTGGAGGACTGGAGGACTGGAGGCCTGGAGGACAGGAGGCCTGGAGGACTGGAGGACTGGAGGACTGGAGGCCTGGAGGACTGGAGGACTGGAGGACTGGAGGCCTGGAGGCCTGGAGGACTGGAGGACTGGAGGCCTGGAGGACTGGAGGCCTGGAGGACTGGAGGACTGGAGGACTGGAGGCCTGGAGGACTGGAGGCCTGGAGGACTGGAGGCCTGGAGGACTGGAGGACTGGAGGACTGGAGGCCTGGAGGACTGGAGGCCTGGAGGCCTGGAGGACTGGAGGCCTGGAGGCCTGGAGGCCTGGAGGACTGGAGGACTGGAGGCCTGGAGGACTGGAGGCCTGGAGGACTGGAGGCCTGGAGGACTGGAGGACTGGAGGACTGGAGGACTGGAGGCCTGGAGGCCTGGAGGACTGGAGGCCTGGAGGACTGGAGGCCTGGAGGACTGGAGGCCTGGAGGCCTGGAGGACTGGAGGACTGGAGGACTGGAGGCCTGGAGGACTGGAGGCCTGGAGGACTGGAGGACTGGAGGCCTGGAGGCCTGGAGGACAGGAGGCCTGGAGGACTGGAGGCCTGGAGGCCTGGAGGCCTGGAGGACTGGAGGACTGGAGGCCTGGAGGACTGGAGGCCTGGAGGACTGGAGGACTGGAGGCCTGGAGGACTGGAGGACTGGAGGACTGGAGGCCTGGAGGACTGGAGGCCTGGAGGACTGGAGGCCTGGAGGACTGGAGGACTGGAGGCCTGGAGGACTGGAGGCCTGGAGGACTGGAGGACTGGAGGACAGGAGGCCTGGAGGCCTGGAGGACTGGAGGCCTGGAGGACTGGAGGCCTGGAGGACTGGAGGACTGGAGGACAGGAGGCCTGGAGGACTGGAGGACTGGAGGCCTGGAGGACGGGAGGCCTGGAGGACTGGAGGACTGGAGGACTGGAGGACAGGAGGACTGGAGGACAGAAGGACTGGAGGACAGGAGGCCTGGAGGACAGGAGGCCTGGAGGACAGGAGCTCTGGAGGACAGGAGGTCTGGAGGACTGGAGGACAGGAGGACTGGAGGACAGGAGGACAGGAGCTCTGGAGGACAGGAGGACTGGAGGACTGGAGGACTGGAGCTCTGGAGGACAGGAGCTCTGGAGGACAGGAGCTCTGGAGGACTGGAGGCCTGGAGGACTGGAGGACAGGAGGACAGGAGGACTGGAGGACAGGAGGACTGGAGGACTGGAGGACAGGAGGACTGGAGGACAGGAGGCCTGGAGGACTGGAGGACAGGAGGACAGGAGGCCTGGAGGACAGGAGGACTGGAGGACAGGAGGACTGGAGGACTGGAGGACAGGAGGACTGGAGGACTGGAGGACAGGAGGACTGGAGGACAGGAGGACTGGAGGACTGGAGGCCTGGAGGACTGGAGGACAGGAGGACAGGAGGCCTGGAGGACAGGAGGACTGGAGGACAGGAGGACTGGAGGACTGGAGGCCTGGAGGACTGGAGGACAGGAGGACAGGAGGCCTGGAGGACTGGAGGACAGGAGGACTGGAGGACTGGAGGACTGGAGGACTGGAGGACAGGAGGACTGGAGGACTGGAGGACTGGAGGACAGGAGGACAGGAGGCCTGGAGGACAGGAGGACTGGAGGACAGGAGGACTGGAGGACTGGAGGACAGGAGGACTGGAGGACTGGAGGACAGGAGGCCTGGAGGACAGGAGGCCTGGAGGACTGGAGGCCTGGAGGACTGGAGGACAGGAGGCCTGGAGGACAGGAGGACTGGAGGACTGGAGGCCTGGAGGACTGGAGGACAGGAGGACAGGAGGACTGGAGGACTGGAGGCCTGGAGGCCTGGAGGGCTGGAGGACTGGAGGCCTGGAGGACAGGAGGCCTGGAGGACAGGAGGCCTGGAGGACTGGAGGCCTGGAGGACAGGAGGACTGGAGGCCTGGAGGACAGGAGGCCTGGAGGACTGGAGGCCTGGAGGACTGGAGGACAGGAGGACTGGAGGACTGGAGGACTGGAGGACTGGAGGACTGGAGGACAGGAGGCCTGGAGGACTGGAGGCCTGGAGGACTGGAGGACAGGAGGACAGGAGGCCTGGAGGACAGGAGGACTGGAGGACTGGAGGACTGGAGGACTGGAGGACTGGAGGACAGGAGGACTGGAGGACTGGAGGCCTGGAGGACTGGAGGACAGGAGGACAGGAGGCCTGGAGGACAGGAGGACTGGAGGACAGGAGGACTGGAGGACTGGAGGCCTGGAGGACTGGAGGACAGGAGGACTGGAGGCCTGGAGGACTGGAGGACAGGAGGACTGGAGGACTGGAGGACTGGAGGACTGGAGGACAGGAGGACTGGAGGACTGGAGGACTGGAGGACAGGAGGACAGGAGGCCTGGAGGACAGGAGGACTGGAGGACAGGAGGACTGGAGGACTGGAGGACAGGAGGACTGGAGGACTGGAGGACAGGAGGCCTGGAGGACAGGAGGCCTGGAGGACTGGAGGCCTGGAGGACTGGAGGACTGGAGGCCTGGAGGACAGGAGGACTGGAGGCCTGGAGGACTGGAGGACAGGAGGACTGGAGGCCTGGAGGACTGGAGGACAGGAGGCCTGGAGGACAGGAGGACTGGAGGCCTGGAGGCCTGGAGGACTGGAGGACAGGAGGCCTGGAGGACAGGAGGACTGGAGGCCTGGAGGACAGGAGGACTGGAGGACTGGAGGACTGGAGGACTGGAGGCCTGGAGGACAGGAGGACTGGAGGCCTGGAGGACAGGAGGACTGGAGGCCTGGAGGACTGGAGGACTGGAGGACTGGAGGCCTGGAGGACTGGAGGACTGGAGGCCTGGAGGACTGGAGGACTGGAGGCCTGGAGGCCTGGAGGACTGGAGGACTGGAGGCCTGGAGGCCTGGAGGACTGGAGGACTGGAGTTGGTGACTCCTGATGGAAAGGAGACCTTCCTGTCGTCTGAACAGAATATGTAGATTTCATTCTGAAGTGTTTAGAGTTGCTAAAATAAAGCCTCTGATCAGAACCAGTTTTTCATCGTCAGTCTGATACCAGAGCAGCTTTCTGCCATTCACTTCACCTCACAGAGCTGAGCGGAAAGTTAACGTGGTAAAGATTTACATGTTGGGACCAAACAGAAGGAAACTGTCATGTAAAGTTCAGTTAACACAATTTAATTGTTCTTTATTGTGAATGTAAGAGAAAATGTAGATTTAACACAGATTTTAACTCTTTAAAGTGTCAGATATCAAATCTACTGGAGTTAATAATTTAACACTAATTCAGTGTTAGATCTTAATATTAACTCTCAGAGTACTTCTTTAACTTCTTAAGAGTTATTTGTAATTAATATTAAATAGGTACTTTGTTGTTTTGAACTTTTAAAAATTATTTGGAAAATTAACATTTAATAAAGAGGCAATAATTTCCTCAAATGCATTTATTTCAAAATATGGACCATAATTACAAAACATATTACAACATGGAATAATGTTCATGTTTCACATGTAGCTTATTAAAAGGTTAACATATCAGCTGTGCTTAAAACATTTATCTTCAATACCATAAGCATGAAATTGTTCAAAGTACAAGGTGGAGAAAGTAAAGCAAGAAGTTCATGTGATATGATAGAGTTCAATTTCTTTTAACAGGTAGATTACAGGATATTACATAACAGACCAACCTGATGATCAGATCCATCATTTCTGACCCAGTTTCTGTTGATAAGACCCAGTTCCTCTCTGACTCCACCAGAGATGTCCACCAGAGAGATGTCCACCAGAGAGATGTCCACCAGAGAGATGTCCACCAGAGAGACGTCCACCAGAGAGACGTCCACCAGAGAGATGTCCACCAGAGAGATGTCCACCAGAGAGACGTCCACCAGAGAGACGTCCACCAGAGAGACGTCCACCAGAGAGATGTCCACCAGAGAGATGTCCACCAGAGAGACGTCCACCAGAGAGATGTCCACCAGAGAGATGTCCACCAGAGAGACGTCCACCAGAGAGATGTCCACCAGAGAGATGTCCACCAGAGAGATGTCCACCAGAGAGACGTCCACCAGAGAGATGTCCACCAGAGAGATGTCCACCAGAGAGATGTCCACCAGAGAGATGTCCACCAGAGAGATGTCCACCAGAGAGACGTCCACCAGAGAGACGTCCACTCACTGACAGGTTGTCTCCATGTTGTTCTGTTCGTGACGTTTGGTCAGAGACACCAACATGCTCCTCTACTGCATCAGACAGTCTTCAGTCTCTGAGTCGGACAGTCAGTGTTGGTCTCTGGATCATAACAAACAGAAACATAACAATGAGGAACGAAGGAATACATTTTACTACAACTCTAACAACAAGCCTCCATTACAGACATGTAGAGTTTTAGAGATATTAACACTTATAATCATTTTTGGAGCTTGAATCTTTGAAGAATCCATGGAGGGATCAGGAGGGGGAGGTTAGGCTGGAGATTCATCCTCAACCAGACTGGATCTAATATATACAAAAGTCAATAAAAGGATTAAAACATCCTGCAACACGTATATAAGACACAACAGTGGGAATAATGCTATCAATGTGGAAAAGCCTTTTACATTTTTTCAAAGGAAAGAAATCGATAGAAAGGTTGATAAATCTGACCGATATGCATGTAAACGTTCAACATCATGAAAAAACACACTGCAGATTATTACGGATCTGTTCAAGTTAGACAAGAATTTGATTAAATGTTCACCGGCTCATATTTTCCAACACTTATACTCCGCTAACATTCGGCATGCTAAGCTAAAAATGCTAACATTCGGCATGCTAAGCTAAATATGCTAACATTCGGCATGCTAAGCTAAATATGCTAACATTCGGCATGCTAAGCTAAATATGCTAACATTCGGCATGCTAAGCTAAATATGCTAACATTCGGCATGCTAAGCTAAATATGCTAACATTCGGCATGCTACGCTAAACATGCTAACGCCGAGCCGTGTGGCGAACGTGACGTCCATCATACAGGTTGAGCTCAACTCAAAATTATAGTTATAAACCATCTCAGAAACAAATAACTTACCAAGTGCAGTAAATAACTCAGACATGTGGAAAGTAAATAATCCTGAAATGACTTTGCTGCTGTCGCTTTGTGGGAATCTGTGATTCTGGGGCGAGTCAGTGAATTAACTCCTTCAGTGTTAATTCACTGAAGAGTGTTAGAGTGTAACACTGTTCAGTGTTAGAGTGTAACGGTTGGTATTAATGAGCCTCCAGTGGTCAATCAGGTTTTGATGAAATCCTTTATTCTGGAGAGTAAAACCAATAAATCAGCCTCTTCAAACCTCCTGCAGCGCAGAACAACGCGGTCTACTAACTTTTTTTTTTTTTTTAATCTCACAAAAATCATAAACAAGAGAAAAACGCCACCTGGTGGCCGCAGCGACACAATACAGCGGGACAGAGTTAAATAAACAGATAAAAACAATAACTTAAAATAAAAACACAAACCTGGAGCAGAAGAGTAAAAACAATAATCTGCCTCCTCTTCACTCCCTGAACTCAATGTGAGAATAAAAACAATGTTCAGCCGAACTGGGCGGGATTAGCACCAAAATAAAAGAAAATTATAATAAAACTGGTTATAAAACCCACAATGATGGTCAAAACTGCAAAATAACACATTAACAAACAGCAATAAACATCACGTGGTAAAACTTCAACATAAACAACATCCTACAGAAAACAAACAGCGCTGACCAGAACAACCGAGCTACGGAAGCCCAGGGGACACAAACGAGGCAGAGTGCAGAAAGGCGAAACAACAAATAAAGATAACTAAATAAGATCAAATTCACAAATTCTCAATATGAAATTAGAAATTATAATTTAAAAAAGTACATTTGTAACTCTGTTACAAGAGCCGCTGGTGGAGTTAAGAAGTAAAGAGTTATTGATTCTATTTTAACAGCTCTAGATTTGATACGGAAACATTTTGTTTTAACACTGGATTTTAACTACTAATAATTTACACCCAGAGTTACATAAACAGAATGTGACTCTATGAGTGTAAAATCAACTCTGCTTTTGCACAAAGTCTACTAACACCAAAACATTTAACACTTTTGAATTTGCTGTGAAGAAATGTAAGAGTAGAAGAAGAAATGAAAACAGAACTTAAAGAAATAGTCAAGCTCAGAGTTTTCATGGAAGCAGGAGTAACCAGAGACATGAGGAGGACTGCTGGCACAAACTGGCACAAAGCAGCAAAGACCAATTATTTAATCAGTTATTTTTCATTTGTTGGTTAAACATGTTTAGGCAGATCCTGTCCTACACACTCCGGGGCAGCAGGTGGCGGTATGCACCTCATGGCGGCATTCTGGTCCACTATTAAACACAAAGAAGCTGCCGAAGACGAAGAAGATGGAGAAGAAGGAGAAGAAGGAGAAGAAGGAGCGCCGTCCTTCGCGTTTTGTCGGGTTTCTGTCCACGGAGCAGCAGCGGGAGAGTTAATGAAGCTGTAAGACAGAAACAGCAGCAGTTGGTGAACTCTGGAAAGAAGAGAAACGGTTCGAGGCTGAGCTGGAGCTGCTCAGTAGCTGTTAAAGGAAAGTTTGGAGAGAGAAAAGCTAGCAGAGATGTGGAGACAGCAGGTCAAACAGCGGCTGGATGCAGCAGAGGAGCAGGAGGTGGATTATAATCCGCTGGACCGGCTCCACAGATTAGGTCTGTATGCTTCTATCAGCTCTGGATGCTTAGCTGCAGCTTTACGCACCCAGAGAGCAGAGCTACGCTGCTCAGGCTGCTCGGCTCTGCTGGAGTGATACGTCAGCGCGGCCGCCATGTTGTGAGTGGCAGGTTGGACACCAACAGAAGAAGTTGGCATTCTCTTTTAACATAAGATCGGCTTCAGCCCACTTTCATTCCAGATATCTGAAATTAGATTGACTGGATATATTATTAGTTAATTAAGATACATATAAAAATATATTGTCTAGGAAAATGATAACTCTTAATTACGTAAATGCTAAATTACATTAGATTTACCGTTAAGTTAAATCTTAACTTAAAAGTTAGATTAAGTTAACAGTTAAGTTAGATTACAATCAAAAGTTGTATGGAGACTTTTGATTCAAGAGGGGAGCATTTTGAAAATGACGCCATTCAAGACATTTTGATGTAAATACCAGCAGAAGACAGAAACCAGACTGAAGTATCTCTGTTATTATGACAGAAGCTCCGCCCACAAACACACTGACTGTGTGTGTTTGGCACCAAGGGACACAAAAAGTAAATCAGGTTTAATCACAGCTTGAGACAGGCAGGTGGTTCTGATGAAGTACCGTCTGCTCTGTGGTCCTCGGTGTAAATGGACCTGCTTTATGCATCGATTCATTGTTTTGAACCCAAACTGCAACGGCCTGATGACAGGCAGGGGTTTTCATGGTGTCGCCTCTGTGTTCCAGTGTTCCCTGAAGATGTTCAGAAGCTGCTGGTTAAAGAAGAACAGAGTCCGGACCCGGACCCGGAGGACCCGCTGCCCGTCCACGTAAAGGAGGAGGAGGAGGAGCGCCGGATCGGTCCGGAGGAAGACGACCTGGATGACGACACCGACGCCACCAGGTTTCCAGTCATCAAAGTTATCGTTAAGAGTGAGGATGAGGAAGATGAGCCTCTGTTGTCACGGCTCCTTGAAGACCAGATGGAGAACGGAGACGTTCCCAGCAGCAGCTCAGCGGAGCAGATGAAAGCAGAGACGGATGAAGAGGATGATGAAGGAGCCGAATCCAGCAGGATTCACGCCGACTCCTCCAACTCTTCAGAGACTGAGGTCAGCGATGAAGAGGATGATGGTGTGGCGCATCCCGACTCCCAGAGGAGCCTCCCGACAGACGTTGGTTCTGAAACCACAGACAAAGAGTGGAAGGAGAGCGGCGCTCCAGAGCCCCGGAGTGGAAGCGCCATGACAGTGAAGTGTTTCATCTGTGATGACTGTGGGAAAACCTTTAAAAAGAAACATTACCTCAACGAGCACATCAGGAGCCACACGGGGGAGAGACCGTTCGGCTGTCCCGTCTGCGGACAGCGGTTCAGTCTGAAGAAATGTCTGAACGTTCACGTGAGGAACCACTCTGGGGAGAAACCGTTCTGTTGTGACGTCTGCGGACAGCGGTTCAGCCTGAAGCGAACGCTGAACGATCACCAGAGAATCCACACGGGGGAGAAACCGTTCAGTTGTGATGTTTGTGGGCAGAGCTTCAGCCTGAAGAAGACTTTAAATGACCACCAGAGAATCCACACGGGGCAGAAACCGTTCAGCTGCGACGTCTGCGGGCAGACCTTCAGCCTGAAGACCACTTTAAACAGACACATCCAGATCCACACCGGACAGAAGGCGTTTCGCTGTGACCTCTGTGGTCAGAGGTTCAGACAGAAATCCACTTTGAACCGACACATGACGATCCACACAGGACAGGAAACGTATCCCTGTGAGGTCTGTGAACAGAAATTTGAGCGAAAGACGCATCTAAACATTCACATGAGAGTCCATGCAGGGCAGCAGGCGTTCTGCTGCGACGTCTGCGGACAGAGGTTTGACCGCAAGTCCAACCTGAACATCCACCAGAGGATCCACACCGGACAGAAACCGTACTGCTGCGGCTTCTGTGGCCAAAGGTTTGGCAGGAAGTCCAATTTGAACCGACACATGAGGATCCACACAGGGGAGAAATCCTTCTGCTGCGAGTTCTGCGAACAAAGGTTCAGCCTGAAGACGAGCTTAAACGACCACCTGAGGATCCACACGGGAGAGAAACCTTTCTTCTGTGACGTCTGTGGTCAGAGATTCCGACAAAAGTCGACTTTAAATATTCACATGAAGATCCACACCAGGCAGAAGTAAAGTTCTGCTTGTGAGGAATCATCCGGCTGACGGGCGGAGCTGCTCACAGCCAGAGCTTCTCCTGGTGTGGGAACGCTCCGGCATCCTGCGGGTTCCTGTTCCCTCCCTGGTTTCTCACAGCTGAATCAAGTGATGGTTCATCAGCAGAACCTCAGAGGTCGTTGAACCGTTTCAGCTACTGGTTGGAGCAGAAACGTGTAAAACCCAGAGGACACCCTACGGTCCAACACGATTCTCTACTATCCAGCTGCAGAGGAATATTTCTATATTCTGATATAATCGTCAAGCTTCACCATCGTGATGAAGTTCCCACAGTTTGTGGGAACTTCATGTCATTTCAACATGTCTTCATTTCCAAAACCCTCTGGAGTCTCAACCGTCGGGTTTTTCTGCAGAACATGCAGAGAAATATTTTTCACTTAAAGCTTAAAAAGCTTAAACTCAGAATGTGTGTGTGTGTGTGTGTGTGTGTGTGTGTGTGTGTGTGTGTGTGTGTGTGTGTGTGTGTGTGTGTGTGTGTGTGTGTGTGTGTAAGTTTCTTATCTTTGTTCATGAATGAATCTGGTGCATGAAATGGTTTTGCCAAAGTCGTTTAGGAAAAGAAAAACAATATATGAGAAATTATGTCAAGGAAAACTAACCGTCCAGAAGGAAAGTTAATAATTACACTTGTTCTGTTTTCTGAAGACGATGGAAAAGGAGCTGAACGATTCTGAGTGAATAAATCTGTTCTGTAAAGGAGTTCTGGGTTTTGTCTTTGGTCCAGTTGAGAGGGAGCGATAACTAACCAGAACGGTCAGGTGATCATCCAAGTTGTTTAACTGTCAGTAATGATCTGCTAACCAAACGTTGAAACTGGTCAGAACCACAGCAGAAGAAGCAACATGGCCGCCGGACCGTCCTCCTCCTCAGCAGCTGCCTTCCTCCTTTGGTCCCTGAGTTTTTACATCATCATCCTCATCCTCCATCTTTTCAAACGTTCTGCTCCTTACTGAACAAGGCTGGGGGTTGAGGAAGCTAACTGTTGGTTAGCTAGTCCATCTACTCCACCATCACCTCAATAACCGTAATGGGCAGATGGCTCGACTCCACTGACCGACAGGTTGGGTCGGTAGAACATTTTAGGGTCTGCTGTATTCAGCAAAACGGTTCCACCTCCAGTTGGACTCCGGCTGGGCAGGTTGGACCCCAACGGTGTCGGTACTGTGAGGACAAACATGACACACTGTTCCGTCCCCAGTGAGAGTCTGGTGCTGTGAGAAGCCAGTAGCTCCACTGTATCCAGACCGAACCGTTGATCTGTGGACCCACACACGGTCCAGGAACCGATCCGGGCCGTACCGCTCGGTGGAAACCAGGCATCGGTCTTCACACCGCGGGGGCCAAACTCCAGTTCCTCAGGGCCGTTAACCGCCAGGTGATTGTTCTTGTTGCTTGTAGAAACTGGTCTGTTTTCAGGCCTGCTTCTGCGTTGCCCCGGTAACTAGCCGCACCTGCTCAGGTAAGACTGAGTAATGAGCTTCATAACAAACTGTTCCAAACCAAACATTTTAGAAATGAAGCCAAAAACACCACCAGGTACTGACATGTTGACTTCAGCAGACGTTTTAGTGACGGGTGTAAATAAACCCGGGCAGAGGCTCGCCAAGGTCAACGCTAAGGCCTCGTTTCCACTGTGACCGACTCACCGCACCGTTCAGTTGAAGGCCTAGAGGTCAACGGTGTCTCAGGGTGGACATGCTGATTGACTGGAGGACAGAAATGTGTCCCTGCTAATATGACAGCATGCTGGTGTTTGGGTTGAACCCACCTGCTCACCTCCCTCTGGATGTGAAAAGACTCCTGAATGTGATCGGTCATGAAATGTCTCACCGAACCGAACCGAACCGCTCAGTGGAAACGAGGCTGTGGGGTCCGGACCCCCCCAATCTAGGAAAAGTCTAGAATTGTCCCCCCCAAAGAAATCATGAAAGAAACCCTTGTATTTAAACAATATACATATAAAAATGCAATAGAAACAAAGAACGAAGTAAATCTGTCATTCATCTAAGAAAAACAATAAGAATTTTTAGGTTCCCCCCCTGTTAGAACAATGGTTCAGTCCAAAGTGTAGGAGGAGCAACAACAGCGCTGAACGGCACAGGCTCCGTTAGAGCCGCTAATGGAGGAGCTAGCTGTTAGCTGTTAGCTGTTAGCTGTGGCTCTGCAGCACTAGCATAAACCCTCCGCTTAGTAAATGCTTACAGCAAAAGACATGAGACACGTTTTATTTACTTTCACGGATCAATAGAGTGAAACACATTGACAATAAACATCGTTATTTCATTACTTTGGCTGAATCATCATAAACTGATACATTATGCCTTGGAAATCAAAACTAGCTAAACTGCTACATCGCTTTCATAGACTTGGCTCCTTTTTCTGTCGAAGGGAGCCAATATTTCAGTTATATTTAGCTCTCTAACACTTTAATAAGAGTTTATTTCAGTTATATTTAGTTCTCTAACACTTTAATAAGAGTTTGAAACGGGAGCGGATGAGTGTTAGCATTAGCATTAGCTAACAGCTCAGTATGAGAGCAGAGGGGCGACTGCAGCTGGCAGTAAAACAATAAAATATGTCTTTATTTCTTACCATCTTCAACATGGAGCCTTTAAAACACAAAATAAAATCTGAATATTTTTCTAGAAAACTGGTGGTTTAAGTTATGATGCTTCCCAAATATCCAATTCCTACATATTTATAAGTTTTAACATGAAAAGACCCCAAAAATAAAAGTTTAAAGCAACTTAAGTTATAATTTAAATAACATGACTTGTACTGAGAACCACAGCAATAAATCAATATTTATGAGGAATTTTATTAACCCTCCTGTTATGTTGCGGGTCAATTTGACCCGTTTCAAAGTTTAAAGATTTTTTAAAAATAGAAGTATTTTTTTCTGCATAGGGTTAGAGTTTGTTAACCCACCATTCTCTACCTGTGTAAGAAAAAAACAGCCTCCAATGGGAGAGTAAACCAGCTAGCAGCAGCTTTAGCCACAGTTAGGAAACATAAACATCGCTGCCTGTCAGTGCTGTAACGTTAAAAGGTTCACTTTCTGTATCGACTTTAATAAAACAGTATTTACATGTTAGATAGCCGTTATTACTCATTGTTAATCCACCATTCTCTAACACTATGTAATAAACAGCCTCAGCCTATTAAACAGTTAGAAGCTAAAAACAGTTACTACGTGTTGACTAAACTTCACCATTTATATAAATGAGTAACAATGTTTACATTTATTTTCCTGCCTTTGATACAAACGTCAATGTATTTTAAACAACCACAACAATCTTTTATTTAATTATTAAGGTTCATATGATTCCTTTTTACTAAAGTCAGTAAATGTTTCCTGTCGGCTGTAAGATTTTGGAGCCGCGCCTGAAGGCAGCACCGGGTCCCGCTCGCTCTCCTTCCAACGTCATCACATTACGTCACTGAGCTTCGCGCTCTTTTCTCTCAGCTTCCTCGAAGTCGAACGCGTGTTGTCATGGTGATTCTTCAGAAGGAGCGCTCTACCGCCACCTGGTGACCAAATGGAGACACGTCACTTAAAAATGACAATATTGTCATCAATATTAGGGAATATTTACTTAAAATAAGCTCATACTTCTTGCTAAAATTTATTTCTAAGTTATTTTAGTCTTTTTAAGTGTACTAAGATATTCCACAAGAAACTGCACAGAAATACGAGGTAATATTTTGTGTTTTTGCAGTGTAAGATTTGTTTTATAGGATTTCTCCAACCAGAATGGGATTTAAATGAACTTCACAAAAACATGAAGGTTTTGCTATCAAGTTTTGTTTTATTTCTAACTGACACTATATATATATAATAGTTTTTGTTTTGTCACTTGTTCAAAAGACATTATATCATTTGAAGGTTTGTTTGTTAAACTTGCAAAACTACAAAATGCAAATTGTGACAATAAAGTCCCTGCAGATCTGGTTTGACTTTAAGTTTTGGAGCCTTTTGAAAACCTGCATGAATGAAGCATCATTTAAACCGTCTGACATCCTGAACCCGTTTCCAACGGTCGGATTCATCATCAGGGATCTTTGGGCTGCACTTGGTCTGGTTCCTCACCTGGACCGTCTGCATTGGGAGGCATGAAGCCCCAGCAGCACAACTCCTAGGATCACTGGGACACTCAAACCCCACCACCACGATAAGGTGGCAGCCCATGGAGGGGATGTGTGTGTGTGTGTGTGTGTGTGTGTGTGTGTGTGTGTGTGTGTGTGTGTGTGTGTGTGTGTGTGTGTGTGTCTGCAGACGACTCATATCCCAACAACACAAAAGCTTTATATTTATTACAAAGTATTCATCTAAGAATCGATTTCTTCCTGAAATGAAATAATTTCTCATTAAATTCTCTGTTTTCATACTTTGATGGATTTTTCTTCTTTCTTCTCTTTCCTACAGTTTTTCATGTTAAGTTGCATTTTTTGTGAGGTTTGTTATCTTATCTTGGATCCGTTATTCTAAAACATCACACAGTAACTTTAATCTTTGATAAAACCTGTTTGCTTCTTATAACAAACAAACCAGATGTAACAAGTTTGGGCTTCTTCAGGGTCCGAACTGAAAAGGTCCAAACGTGTTAAATCAGCTTTATGTTTGGTATAAAACAGGATTTATCAAAGGTAAATGGACTGAACTCGTGAAGAGCCTTGCTGGACACACTGACCACTCAAAGCGCTTCACACTACAGTCGCATTTACACGCCGACATGCAGGTCGGGGGGCAGCGTGCTGCCAGGTGCCCCACCCCGGGGCAACTCAGCATGTGGCTGGCTGAGGAAGCTGGAATCGAACTTAAAACCCTCTGGTCACAAGACGACCACTGTACCACAGAGCCACAGCCGCCCTGAAAAAGCCACTGCATGATGCTTCTGCTAATCTGCTTTAAAACACAGATTTAAACTAACGAGCTGCAATTCAACACAAAGTGAGCAGAAAAGGCAAAACTAAAGGACAAACCATGAAAACACAAGTACAGCGAAAATAAACAGAAATCATTAGAATACAAGAAGAATTTAGACTCTTCAATCAATACGTTGGCATAAACGTGGAGCTGTGTGTCGCTGGGGCATCGAACCGCCTGCCGCTGGAGCAGCGAAGGGAAAAGTTGGGCTAATTCAATCTGGAGTTTCTTTTGGGGGCGATTTACAGCGACCAACTGACCTGACCCACATGTTTTGGGAGATGTGGGGGGAAACCGGAGTACCCGGAGAAAACCCACGCAGACACGGGGAGAACATGCAAACTCCACACAGACCCTCTCTGTGAAGGCGCAGCGCTACCCGCTGCACCACCGTGCCGCCCATGTTTTTTTCCAAATGGGTTGGGAAGGGATCTTTTTTCTACTTTGGCAGTCGGGGGGAACGGAGCGTCGCACGGCGCCCCGTTCATAACCCAAATTATTCTTCACCCTGATCTTGACTCTCTTCTGTCTTTGGTTGTTTTTTTACTTCTTCAGGCGAAAGAAGTTTCTGACTCTTTTCCAGACAGAATTCCTGGATTTTTTCTTCTTACCATCCTGGAGGGTTTGAGTTTTATCCAAACCCTCCAGGATGGTTTCTGCAGGGATCTCTGCTTCTTCTGCTTCTTCTGTTTCTTCTTCTTCTGCTTCTTCTTCTGCTTCTTCTGTTTCTTCTTCTTCTTCTGCCGATTCCAGACCAGAGGAACAACCTGGACATGTTTCTGCAGAGAATTCCTCCTCTGGAAAATCCTCTAGGCTCAGAGATCTGATCTGGCTGACATGAATCTCATAGTTTTCCTCTTCTTGGAAATGTCCCTTTTCAGCTCTTGGAGTTTCAGGCATCAGGTCTTCTTTTTCCAGCTCTTCCACACAGATGATCTCCTGCTGGTTCTTGACAGCCTGTTTCACTGCAGACACTTCAGAATCATTCCGGCTGATCAGCTCCTGGTGCAAAGATGTGAAAGTCTCCAACTCAGCCTGAGACTCTCTTTCCTTCTGATGCAGGAAGTGAATCTCATTGGCTGAGTTTTCTAGGAGGACGGCATTAGTTGTCCTCAGTCTGTCCATCAGCGCCTCGTCCTCCTCCGACTTCTGCAGAAAAGCGTTTTTCTGCTCAATGACCAGGAGCTGCAGGTTTTCTACCTGCTGGTGCAGCATGGCAGAAAACCTGTGGTGTAACTCCCGCACAAGCCTCTGTTTCATGTCGTTGTTAGAAAGAGCCGCTTCCTGCTCCCTCAGCTTCTGGGACGATGTTTGGAGCTGCTGCTGTAGTCCCAGGATGTCTTCGTCATACCTGCCTTGCAGCTCCTCGTACGAAACGTGAAGCCGATCCAGGTCACTCAGCAGCAGATTCTCCATCTTGAGCATGACTGTTTTCTCTCTCAGCATTTTCTGGGAGAGCTCCTCCTTCTCGGCTCTGAGATGTTTAATGAGCTTAAGGTTCTCATTGGTTGCTTTTTGCTTGGCGTCTTCCTGATCGGTCACCATCTGCCGGTATGTTTCTATGTCTGCTTGTAGTCCTGAAACCTGGCTGTCATACTTGCACATTAGATCGTTGTGGGAACGTTTGGTCTGCTCCAGGTCTTGTTCCAGATGTTTCTGACGGTCCTGCAGGAAATCGATCTTTTCTGACATGGTTTGAATCATGTCATCCTTCTCAGCCGTCATGTTCTCCAGGAGCCGTTGTTGCTCCCTGAGCTTCTCTACACAAATCCTTTGTGTCTCGGCCTCCTGCCTCATGAGAGAAACATCGGCTTCGTACCTACAGTTCAGCTCCACGTACGAAGTCTTTACTTGGTCCAGTTCTTCTTGGACCGTCTGACTTTTCTTCCTCTCAGCCTGCATTTCAGCCACAAATGACTCCTGGCTGAGGATGTGGGCCACCTTCAGCTCCACGAAGTCCTGCTGCAAGGACTTCTTCTTCTTGCCCTTCATGTCGTTGTTGACCTTTGACGCAATGGCCGCAGCGTTAAGGACTGCTGGGTCACTGAACTTCTCTACTCTCTCAAGTTCCCTCATTGCCTCCTTGTTCTTGTTAATGAAAGTTTCCTTGAGAGCTTTCTGTCTTTTCAACTGGAGTTTGGTCTCTTCCAGTTCTGCCTCCAGGTGGGCCAGTTTCTGGTGGTCTTCGTACCTTCCGGCTCTCTCCATCTCCAGAAGGGAGCGCAGTCGTTGGAATTCCCCGTGAAAGGCGTTCGGGTCCGCAGGAGGGAACCGGCCTTGGGGGTTTTGCTGGGCTCCCCTTGTCGTGGAGTGATGGGGCCCCATCACTCCACTCTGGTATCTCGGTGCACGATGTGACATGTTCTCCGAAATCCGATCAATAAAAATCGTTGCTTCGTAAAGTACCTGAACGGTCGCTTCGAGAGGGCTCTGCCAATGTCTGAACGGGTCAGTGATATTGCAAGCAATGACAAATATGCAGATTTGTGTTGCATACAATTCTGCAGGCGATGACATCACAGACCTCTTTGCCAGTGACATCACAGACCTCTTTGCCAGTGACATCACAGACCTCTTTGCCAGTGACATCACAGACCTCTTTGCCAGTGACATCACAGAGTCTTCCTTTGCTGTGACATCATTCCACCACCAACTATCTCACTCTTTAGTCTTGTTCACATTCAAATAGTCCATGTTTCACTTGTTTTTATTCCATATTTAAACTCATTTCCATTTTGGACCTGATCAAAAATCTAAAGTTCTTAGAAATTTTCAATTTCAGCAAATAAATCAAAGTAAAACTAACCTGTTTTGCATAACTTTAAACCACAGAGTCTGTCCATTTTCACACGTCGATGATACAAATCTAAACTTGAAGCGATTTCAGAAAAACTTTAAATGCCTTCAGAAAGTTTGCATTACCATCAATATCTCTTTAAACATCAAATCTTTACTGTTTAGAGTCTAAATGTAAAAAAACTAAATTTAAGATTTTTGCCTGTTGTTTAAAATGTTTTGTACCTTTTATCACTCTAATATGCAGCTTTCAGAAATACATGACCAACTACACAAACAGATAAAAGATATATTATCATATGAACACTAATTATGCAAAACAAAAAACACAGGGATCATTTTCTTTATGTAGCAACAGAGACTAGCAGCATTATGATTATTACTATCATTATTGAACTAGGTGAGTTATTAAAACAGACCCTTATTGACAGACAGACAGTAGTTTCTGCCTTTAAAACCACAAAATAAAATCTGAATATTTTTCTAGAAAACTGGTGCTTTAAGTTATGATGCTTCCCAAATATTCAGTTCCTACATATTTATAAGTTTTAACATGAAACCACCCCAAAAATAAAAGTTATAATTTAAATAACATGACTTGTACTGAGAACCACTGCAATAAATCAATATTTATGAGGATTTTTATTAAGTGGAGTTACTTATTAAAGCTTGTTTCCATTTAGAGCCTCAGGTTGTTGTGAAGGTGGAGCAGAGATCAGGTCTGTGAACCAAATCTCAGTTTGACTCTCTGGGTCTCAGCAGGTTGTTTACTCAGAAAAACACTTTCGTTATTCATTACTAGTCATTTTATATGGTGCAGCTTGAACAAAAAATTTAAACCACATTTTACTGTAACTTTGCTGACCCCCAAAAATTGCTCTTAAAAAATGTCCCTGTTCATGGGTCCCCCCCCCCTGATAATGAGATGGGATCTATGCTCTAGCATCAAACATCTGGGGAGTCAAACAGAAAGTTCTGCTGCAACGTTTCACAGGTTAGACTTTAATGCTCTGTGAGCCACAATCATTGGAAGAAATGAAGGTTTTTGTCATGTTTCACTCTGGATTCTGCGCTGCAGCCATGTTGGGTCCCAGGATGAGCCTCTTTGTCCTGGACCAGCAGCAGGTGGGACTCGTTAGGAACCAGCCGCCCCACCAGGTGAAATCTTTTCTTCTTCTTCTTCTTCCAGAGGCTTTACTCCAGGAAGCGAACGCTCATCTTGTGATCGATGTTCACTTTCTCCAGCGACTGGAGACAAAGAACACTTTAAACCAAAGGTCAGGGGTCATCAGCTTATTTAATGTCTGAAGGATAAGTACTAATTTTTTTCCTGTGACTGATATGTTTTATTTAGTATCTGCAAACTGGCTCCATCCTCCAAACCACCAGGGGGAGTCGTCCAACAATGACATGGAGCCAAACCCTCAGTACGGCGAGAAGTCCAGAACAAAGATGGAGGAAGAAAGAAAATGTGTTGCGCTTTGTGTCTTCTAACATGTCGGCTTTTACAATATTATATAAAGGCAGCAGCATTACCTACTCCAGACTCCCCCTAGTGGTCTGGAGGACTTGCTTTATGTGGAGTTTGCAGTTTTTTCTGTTTTGCTTTTCCAGCATTTTCCCTTTTGCCTCCTGTGGCGGTTGCAGCTTTTTGTTTTGCATTTGTTTGTTTTGCAGTTTGCATCATTCATATGTTCGCAGTGTTTCCACATGTCGCCCATCTGGAAGATGCTACTGCAATCAGAACTGTGATCGGTCAGCTGCTTATCAGTTCATCGTAAGAATACTGATCGATCAACTTAACTCATGAATTGATCAGTGCACCTCTAAAGTGGCTGAATCATGATGCACGTCTCACCTCAACAGTGTAAAATGTGTCCTGACTCTTCAGACTGCAGACGCTTTTAAATCCATCACATTTCTGGTTTAGTTCCATAAATGGAAATGACACAAATCACATTTTCTCTGTATGTTCAGCGAGCACCTCGCCATCCCCTCCTGATGGAGGAGGAGCCCCACCGCCACATGCTGAGGTTCTGGGAGCCGAACCGGACCCACCTTCCTGAACTCGTCGAAGCAGATGGCGTGGTCCCGGTCCAGGTCGGCCTCCTGGATGGCGCGCTCCGCGATGCTCTGCAGCTGCTCCTCCGTCACCTGCAGCCCCAGCATCTCCCTCAGCACCTGCTGGATGAAGCCGGGTCAGAACCGGAACCACGATTCTGGTGAAGGCTGCATGTTCTCCTGTTTTAATTCTGCAGTTTGTAACTTTTTACTGTCATGACAGTTTGATATGAGGCAGATTATCTGTGAAAAACATCGAGCCAGAATTAACTAGAAACAACCAATCAGAGCCAGGAGGCGGGGCTTAGCGCTGTCAATCACCCTTCCTGACAGCAGAGTCTGTCATGAATGCTAGGCTAGTTAGCATGGCCACCAATAAACAGTATTCCTGTAACAGTAAGCTGTTTCTCCACTATTAGCAAATTTAGCAGTGAGTACATGGGATTGATTGGCAGCGCTAAGCCCCTCCTCCTGACTCTTATTGGTTGTTTTTCTGCATTGTTCAGACAGCAGTAACAGGCCAGAGGGGAGATCAGTCTGTTGTCATAACTCATAAATAAAACGTTTCAAAATAAAAGCACTGCAGCTTCAGTTTCCTGTTTACAGCTCTGAGTGTTTGTCGGGTCGACCTGCAGCAGCTCGGTTCTGGAGATCTTCCCGTCTCGGTCCCGGTCGTACAGCTGGAAGGCAACTGAGGAGGGACATTTCCTCAATCACGGCTGCATTTCCAGGAAGATTCAGAGAAAATGAGAAACCCAGACTGACATTTGAGTTTCCGGTTCCGGCTGTTGGCCGGCTCCGGCTGCTCGCCGCCTCGGGTCCGGTTTTTCTCCGTGGGCCGGAAGTGAGCCAGAACCCGGACAAACGAGGGAAAGTCCACCGTTTCCTGCCTGCAGAGAGGAAGGAAGGCTGAATGCTCCTGACTTCCTGCTCAGACGGTAACCTGAGCAGAGATCCGGTTCTGTACCCCGGCTGGAAAAACGCTCCAACGATTCGGTCTCCCATGGGATTCTCGGACAGCTCCGCCTCCAAGTCCTCGGACCTGAGAGCCAAACAGAACCGACCTGAGCAGCCGAGTTACTTTGGTCTCCTGTCAAAAACAGCAGCAGGATTAAAAAGAAACAACTTCATGTGATCCAAACAGGTTTTCTGATGTTAAACTCCTCAGATTATCGTTCATCCCTCAGATCAGACGATTCTCTGCTGCAGAGATTCTGGTTTATAGCCGACATCACAGGGGTCAAAGTTCATAGCAGGTCATTCAATTTAAAATACTCTAGTGAGTCCAGATACTCTGGTTCTGATGGAGGAGCAGGCGCCCAGCGAACGCCTGCTCCTCCATCAGAACCGCGCAGAGTTTGGGTCAGAAATGGACCCGGGTTTGGATCAGAACCGGACCGTCCTGCTGACCCACCTGAGGTGTCCTCTGCTGTCTTTGTCCAGGAACTGGAACCGCTGATGGAGACGGAGGAGGACGGCTGCAGAGACTGGAATCACAGAGGGTAGATGAATGTGGGCCCCATACGGGATTAGCTCTGACCGTTCTGGACTGTTCTGGTTCCGACCCAGATTCAGGAGAACCCGTTCGGTTCTTTGATTCAGTTTGATGTGAAAATTCAACCAATAAATCAATAAATACTAAATCAGAATATTGACGGACATATTAGAGTAATGACACCGTGTGGCCGCCGGGGGGCGCTGTGCCGACCCCTGCTGACATTATGGCAAGACTCACTGGTTGTACAAATATATGACCAATGGACTTGCCATACAGCTGCTGAAGTCATCAGTTTATTACAAACGTCCTGAAATTCAGCGATGTTTCTCATAAACTCCTGATCTTTAGACGCTAAACCTGAAATAATGTCAAATAATTCTGTTTTCTGAGACTCATCAGAAAACGTTTTATCTTCCTGTCCAGCGTCTCTGTCAGGGAGGACAGCAGATAAACGATGATTCAGCAGGATCACACACACACACACACACACACACACACACACACACACACACACACACACACACACACACACACACACACACACACACACACACACACACGTAAAGAAAACAAAACTAACTGAACTCTTGTTCACCGGCAGATTATTTCACTTGTAACATTTCCTCATGTTTAATCTGATACTTTTATTTTATTCATGTTTAAAACCGACTTCAAACACAAACTTCTTTATCTGAAAGTTACTTGAAGTTTGTTTTTTTCTTATTTTAAACGTTATTTTAAAAATACTTTAGTTTCTGCAGTGAATCACCAGAATGAATCGGTTCAGACCTGAAGTTCACAGATTCTGATTATTTTCTCACGAAGACAAAAGTCAATAATTTCTGAAAACAACTTTTATGTTTCGGAAAAAGTCGATATTTTAAACCTTTTTAGCAAAAAGAGGTTTTTATTCCGCGCTGATCCTCAGAACGAGACCTTTTCCCTCAGCTCCGTGTCAATTCATCCCAGAACCGAACCGGACCGTCCAGAACCGAACCGGACCGACCGTCCAGAACCGAACCGTCCAGAACCAAACCGTCCAGAACCAAACCGGACCGTCCAGAACCGAACCGTCCAGAACCAAACCGTCCAGAACCAGACCGGACCGTCCAGAACCGAACCGTCCAGAACCAAACCGAACCGTCCAGAACCAGACCGGACCGAACCGTCCAGAACCAAACCGTCCAGAACCAAACCGAACCGTCCAGAACCAGACCGGACTGTCCAGAACCAAACCGAACCGTCCAGAACCAAACCGTCCAGAACCGGACCGTCCAGAACCGGACCGTCCAGAACCGAACCGGACCGTCCACAACGCTCAGCCTCACATCCGGTTTCCTGCAGGAGCTGCTGTCCGTCCGGGACGCGCCTCAGGCTGGAGCGGCTGGAGCCCATCTTGCTGCCTGCGGCCGCCTGCTGTGCTACTGCAGGCGGGCTGCTCAGCCAATCACGTCTCAGCAGACAAATCCACCCAGTTTCCAACAGAGATAAGTAAGTACACCCTTAAAGGCGTCTTCTGGTTTTGCTGATCAGTGAACTTAAAATCCAGAAAAGATTCTTCCAGAACAGGAACTTAGTTTTTATTCCTACTTTGATTCAGAACTTTTACACATTTAGAGGATTTTAAACTCATTTAGTAAAAACTGTTCAGACTCCTGTTCTTCCAAACCAGATCAGGAATCAGACCAGAGGATGTTCCTGATGCCGACCAGGAGCATCTAGTTTACCTAGATCAACATTATTAGATTCTTATGTTTCTTTCCTTGTTGTTTTGCTTGTATTTCTTTTTAAATCCTGTGAAGCTGTTTGTGTCGCCTTGTTCCTGAAAATGTGCTGTATAAATAAAATAACCTTCAAAACTTTAACATCAGACAAACGGAGCTGATGAAACGCAGAAAGTTGGATTTAAACCATCATTTCATCTATTAAAGGAAAAACTGAAAAATGAATTCAGTCCTCGAACCGACAGGAAGATTTTCAGCTTTTTATAGGAATAAAAGTTTAATTTCATGACATGAAGAAGCCGGTGGCTTCAGTCAGCAGAACCTCAGCAGAACCTCAGCAGAACCTCAGCAGAACCTCAGCAGGACCCGGACCCTCACCTGGACCAGAACCGCTCCATCAGAGCACCAGCCACCCGACCTGCAGGTCCAAAAGAACCAGAACATCTGAAGCTCTGCAGGTCGGAGGTCAGGATGCAGCAATGAAGAGACAAAATGACCTAAACAAAGTCCCTCATTGTGAGAATAAAGCACTAAAGACTTTATTCTCATAATTTATTCTTTTATTTTTGTTCTGACCCTCCATCAGAGTATTTACAGCTGCGATCAATAACTGATCAGAACCCCATGATGAGTCCGGCTGCTGCCGCCCTCAGCTGCCACCAGGTGGCGCCGTTTCCCCAGACATCAGATCCTCTTCCTCTGGTTTCCTTCAGGTTCATGTTCGGCCAGCAGCAGCTGACGGATGTTTTCACTTCAACACAAATGTTTCCAGATTAGAAACATCTGCAGAGCCGTCCGTCCTCCCGGTACCAGGAGTAACGGCTCCGGTCCGTTTGTTGTCCGGAACCGTTTAGATAATCAAATAAAAGTCGTTGTTACAGAACTTTGGAGTTTTATTACTAATTATCGGCTCTCTCCCTTTGGACTCGGCTCCGTTTACGACCATAAACTCCCTCAGCTGAGTTGGCAGAGAGTCAAAGTTTTCACATTCCTCCGTAAACAACAGCGGTCCAATCAGCAGCTCCGGTTTCCCTCCGTGAACAACAGCGGTCCAATCAGCAGCTCCGGTTTCCCTCCGTGAACAACAGCGGTCCAATCAGCAGCTCCGGTTTCCCTCCGTAAACAACAGCGGTCCAATCAGCAGCTCCGGTTTACGGCCGAAGCTGCTGCAGTTTATAATGAACACATGAAATACATTAAGTTTCCACAACGCCTGAAGCAGCAGAGCGTTTCTGGGTCCAGACTCCAGAACCAGAACTAGAACCGGCCCAGTCTCCAGAACCGGCCCAGACTCCAGAACCCGGTTTCCCACCATCTTGGTGAAACGTCCTGGAAGGCAGCAGATGTTGATCTTTTTATTCATGTTTTGAAGAATATGACAGTTTGATGTAAACATTTGAAATAACTTCTTCAATTTGACAAAAAAAAAAAAAAAAAGTTTATTCTGCACTGAGACGGTTTTTGGTTTTTCTGAAAGTGTCAAAGACGGAAACATCTACAGAAAAAGTTCCAACGTAACGAATGCTGAGCCTTACCACAGGCACCAAACTCACAGTCCACATCTGCTAGCTAGCAGCTCCCACTTCCTGTTAGCAGCTCCCACTTCCTGTTAGCAGCCTCTACTTCCTGTTAGCAGCCTCTACTTCCTGTTAGCAGCCTCCACTTCCTGTTAGCAGCTCCCACTTCCTGTTAGCAGCTCCCACTTCCTGTTAGCAGCTCCCACTTCCTGTTAGCAGCCTCTACTTCCTGTTAGCAGCCTCTACTTCCTGTTAGCAGCTCCCACTTCCTGTTAGCAGCTCCCACTTCCTGTTAGCAGCTCCCACTTCCTGTTAGCAGCCTCTACTTCCTGTTAGCAGCTCCCACTTCCTGTTAGCAGCCTCTACTTCCTGTTAGCAGCTCCCACTTCCTGTTAGCAGCTCCCACTTCCTGTTAGCAGCTCCCACTTCCTGTTAGCAGCTCCCACTTCCTGTTAGCAGCCTCTACTTCCTGTTAGCAGCCTCTACTTCCTGTTAGCAGCTCCCACTTCCTGTTAGCAGCCTCTACTTCCTGTTAGCAGCTCCCACTTCCTGTTAGCAGCCTCCACTTCCTGTTAGCAGCTCCCACTTCCTGTTAGCAGCCTCCACTTCCTGTTAGCAGCCTCTACTTCCTGTTAGCAGCCTCCACTTCCTGTTAGCAGCTCCCACTTCCTGTTAGCAGCCTCCACTTCCTGTTAGCAGCCTCTACTTCCTGTTAGCAGCCTCCACTTCCTGTTAGCAGCCTCCACTTCCTGTTAGCAGCCTCTACTTCCTGTTAGCAGCCTCCACTTCCTACTTATTCCAGCCATGTAGCGTCAGCTTGTGATGACATCACGCTGCGCAGTCCAACCAGCAGATGGAAACATAATCAACTCATATTTTTTATTTCTGTTTTGTGAATTTTAAAAATGGACTTTAAATGTTTCTGGTGGTTGGAAGGAAACAGAACATCAGGCAGAGCAGCTGCTCCGATCCCGCAGCATGACACCACCTCTGTCCAGCAGAGCCTGGCTGCAGGGTTGGGTGGTCCGGTCCACCGGTCCACCGGTCCACCGGGTCCAGGTCCTGTCAGCTGGATCGGGTTCTTGATGCACAACGTCCTCCAGATTCCTTCAGTTTGAATCTGGAAACTTTGAAGATTTTCTCTTGATTCTCAAAATCTTCGATTTGACAAAAACAGTTTTAGAAAAATCTGTTTACTTTTTTTTTTTTGTAGATATGTTTATTAATTTTTGTTTAATAGAAACAACAACATAGCACAAACACAAAGAAAAAGAAAAAAAAAACAAACAAACCAAAAAAACAAGAGCTCAACAGACCAGTCCATAAGAGACATAAAAGAAAAGATAAGACAGGGGGGTGGGGGGCACACATGTCTCCCACAATGTAACGATCACACCTAGGCATTTATAAAAGCTCGAGACAAGATGGTGGATACGTGTCCTTCAGCATAGTCCAGGAAGGGCTTCCATATCCGGACAGAAGTGTCTTAGAGTGGATGAGACATGTTAGGAGGTCCAGAGGTATATATTCCAAAACAAGTTTCTTCCACCCAAAAATAGTAGGAGATTTATTGGAGATCCACTGTAACAGAATATTCTTTCTAGCACAGAAAGTTTTGATTTTGAATATGTTTATTTGGGAGACCCAGGAGAAGAGATACTGGATCAAGATCGATATTAGTTTTGATAATTTTCCTTATCTCAGCCAGAATTGATTCCCAATATAACTGGAGTTTAATGCATGACCAAAGACAGTGTGTGAGGGTTGCCTTCGTATATCTCGCATTTAGGGCACAGGGAAGAGGACCCTGGTTTAAACTTAGAGACCCGATTTGGGGCCAGGTGAGCTCTATGTAATCATTTGAGAGTGATTACAAATAGACATTTTTCTGGCAGAGTTCCATATACTGTTCCACATTTCATCAGTGACCTCGATGCCCAGCTCATCTCCCCAGGCCTGGGCCAGTGATAAGTGATTCCTATGACCTTTCAATGTTTTGTAGCAAACACTGAGCGACTCAACACGAGTACTGGTACGCAGTCTTTCAACACCCGAAACCTCAGAGTCCCTGAGTAAAGTTGTTTCTTTTTGATAAAGTCTCTCAGCTGGAAGAAACAGAAGAGATTATTTTTCCCCACTCCGAAGGTTTCCACAACTTGACATGAGGATCCCTTCCTTAAAAAGACAACCTAAAGAGGAGATGCCCTTATCCACCCATTCCCCAAAACCCGCATCCGACATACCCGGAAGGAAATCGGGGTTTCGAAAAAAGGCTGTGAGTGAGGATGTCCTCCCGTCCTCCAGGCCTTGACTGTATTCACAGTAATTGGGTTGTTGCAAAATGTATTTATTGTTTTCATACTTTTAAGAAAAAGCAAGCTTTTAAGAGGGCAGTCGCATAACGAGGCTTCTACATCTAGCCAGACTGCGGATGGGTTATCAGATATCCATTCTCAAGCGTATAGAATAAGAGAACTTGATATTTTTTTAAGTCTGGGAGATCTAAGCCTCCCATGTCTCTTGGTAGCTGTAATGTTGACATTTTTATAAATGCCCTTCTTTTGGCCCAGATAAAGGAACCAAACCAACTCTTCAGTTTTTGGATCCACTTTTGAGTAAATAAAATAGGAATCATCCTGATTGGGTATAACAAGCGAGGAAGAATGTTCATCTTAAGAAGCGAGATTCTGCCCAGCCAAGATATGGGAAGTTTGTTTTAAACATCTGGTCAAAGGAAGGTGTAACAGATATACCGAGATATTTAAATCCTGCAGGGGACCATTTAAAGGGGGAACTAGGGATATGAAGTTGTCCACCAAGAGGCATGGCCTCGGATTTGGAGAAGTTTATTTTATATCCCGAGAATGAGCCAAACTGGTGAATGATTGTGATGACTCTTTCGACCGAAGTGGCAGGTCTGGAAAGAAACAACAAGACATCATCGGCATATAAAGAGATTTTATGAGTCCCCCGATCAGTGTTGATACCCATAATAGCGGGATCACTACGAATTGCTTCGGCCAGAGGTTTGATTGCAAGGGTGAATAGAAGAGGGGAAAGGGGGCAGCCCTGCCTATTTCCCCTTCCCACCTCAAAATTATTAGACCTAAGCCCAAAGGACGACTGTATAGGACTTTTATCCAGCTGATAAAGTTGGGGCCCAGACCAAATTGGCGCAAAGTATAGAAAAGAAATGGCCACTCCACACGGTCGAACGCCTTTTCTGCATCCAAGGAGACTATAAGACCATCCATCGCGCGCCGCTGACACAGCTGGATCACGTTCAAAAGACGTCTGAGGTTATTACAGGAATTACGCCCCTTGATAAAACCTGTCTGGTCCATCCCTATCACAAGGGGTAGAATGTTTTCCAGGCGTTTTGCTAAAATTTTGGACAATATTTTTAGATCAACATTAAGTAGTGAGATGGGTCTGTAAGAGCCACAGTTTTCTGGAGGTTTTGATTTCTTAATGTAGCGTAGTTGAATCTGCGTTGTGTCTTGTGAAAATAACAGCCAGACAACAGCTGAGCTGAAGGCACTTTTAATGCTCCTGCATCCAAACAGCAGAAAATAGTGGTCAAAACAGGCCTTTTCTGATCAGTGCTCCACAGCGCCTGTTTAACCATGAACAGGACTATTTTCAGCACATGGATGTAGCATTTTCATTAGCAATGTTTCATGAAGTATAAGAGCAGCTAAATGTCTGCCAACACGGTTCTAGCACTGTTTAGCAAGGTTTGAGTGCCCCAAAGCACATTATCTACAAAAACATATTACTTATACTTAAAATGCACTTATTAAACACAGAGAACAAAACTTCATACCTTCTCCCACGGAACCGAACAGAAAGAGCGCGACGGAGAGCGTGGGAAAACCTTTCATGAACTATAACCCGTTAAGTTTTCTCCTTAAACCCCGAATTAACACCCAAAACAACAATATATGAACTCAATATGTTCAATAGTAGAGAAAACAATTCACATTTTCATTCACAACACACCACATTTAAATAGAAATAATAATTTTGAAACAGGAAGTTACCCGCTGTTTTGCAATGGATTTGCCGTCTTTTCAAAATAAAAGCTACCAGTGCTCATACGAGTTCCCACCGGAATAGCTTATCACTTGACAATCTAGTGTAACAACATCACACTGCTACATTAAGAATCAAGGATATATTTGCTTCTCGGAGGGAAGGGGGGAGAACACCTGAACTAAGTGAATCATTCAGCATGGCTAAGTAGGGCTTAGATAGCAGATCCATAAATGTTTTATAAAATTCTGAAGTGAGCCCATCTGGGCCTGGTGCCTTCCCTCCCTGGAGAGATCTGATGGCTCTTTCCACATCTACCTCTGATATTTCTGCATTTAGGTCATTTTTTTTGTCCTCTGGTAAAATGGGCAGCTTAATTTTGGAGAAAAACGTCTCCATTGAAGATTGAGAGTTATCACATCGCTCAGATTGGTACAGATTTTTGTAAAAAATCAAAGAAAATTGCATTTATTTTCTCTGGATTCGTAGAACACGAACCCTTCTGGTCAGAAATTGAGGCAATTGATTGGGAGGACTTTCGCGCTCTTACAAGATAGGAAAGGTATCTACCCGGTTTATCCCCATGTTCAAACAATCTTTGTTTAGCAAATTTAACTTTGTCTGTAGCGTTCTGTGTCAATATTGTGTTCAACGAACACCGAATAGCATTAAGCTCTCCCAGCTTGGGCTGCGAGGGTTTTTTGATATACTCTTTCTTTCCAATATGTCCTGTTGTTCTGCAATTCTTCGTTTTTTGCTGCACATGTATGATATTATTAATCCTCTACTAAATGCCTTGGCTGTGTCCCAAAGCAAGGAAGGGCTGCTAGCGGAGGGAGAATTGATAGCGAGGAATTGTTTGAGTTCTGTTCGAAAATACTCCCCAAATTTTTCATCTTTTAAAATTAAAGGATTTAGTCTCCAGTGATTTGACCGAATCTTAGCATTTTTAACGGAATAATTTAGATACACTGCAGCATGATCGGATATAACAATGTGTCCTATTTTGCATGAGGCAACTTGTCCTAACGTAATTTTAGATGTGTTTACATTTAACACTTTCTCTGTGATTTCCTGGGATTATGAAACTTTTCAGAACCGGATCGCTGGAGGAAGGTTGTGTAATGTAACGGTCGCCGTGCCGATCGGGTTTTGAGTTTACTGGAATCTCTTCCTCGTCACTTTCAGCCTGTGCGGTTATTTCCAGAACAAAGACCAGGAATGTGGAGGCGGCAGGCGACACGTGGGCGGGATGAGAGCTGACAGGTGGAGGAAAAGCGACGCGTGGCGCGGTGGAGCAGCGGTTCCACCACCACTCGGTTACACGGGCTGGAGATCCACAGAGATGCTTTTAAAGAGCAGAAACCCCATAAAACCACAGAACCTGATCAGAACCTGATCGGACCGGATCAGAACCTGATCAGAACCTGATCAGAACCTGATCAGAACCTGATCAGAACCTGATCGGAACCTGATCGGACCGGATCACAGAACGGATCAGGAAAAGAACAGCAGACAGAAAAACGTTTCATTTGATACACAAACAGAGAGAAACGACCTCCAAGAGACCTGAAGGTCAAAGGTCACAAATCAAGATACAAGGGGACAGAGGGACAGAGGGACAGGAGGACAGGGGACGGGGGGATAATGAATAATGACTTTGTTTGTGTCAGAGGACGGCTGATGCTGATTGGACGGTTTGTTTTCCTGTGTTGCATCATCGGTCAGATCCTCCTGCTGCCGCGCTGAACATCCGACCTGAAGGTCAGAGGTCAGGGAGCAGAGACAAAGTCCCGCCCACTCTGAGAGACTGATGGATTAATAACTGACACAGTTGCAGTGCATAAACATGTGTGTGTGTGAGTGTGTGTGTGTGTGTGTGTGTGTGTGTGTGTGTGTGTTGGCGGAGCGCCAGCAGCAAGCAGTCTTGTGACCCGACCTGAACCGGGCCGACCTGCTTGCATTCAGACTGAAACAGAAACGTCTGATAAGGATCAGATCTGATCTGAGGTCAGTTTCAGGAGGAGGAGGAGGAGGAGGAGGAAGATGGCGCTGGACGGAGGAAACGTCCTAAACAGTCAGTTGGTCGCAGCCTTCATCAGATCTTCATCAAACCTCCAGCATCACAGATCAAACTGAGGAGGAGGAGGAGGAGGAGGAGGAAGAGGAGGAGGAGGAGGAGGAGGAGGAGGAGGACCCCACTGCGTCCAGGCCGAGACCCAAAACTCCAGCAGTGAACTCCGTGTTGCAACCAGGAGCAGAACTTTTTTCTGCTGATAATCTGGATGATTGAGCAGGAAGCAGAAAACTCGGCTCGTCAACAGGAAGTCCATTTCTCTGAATGAAATCGCTGAGCTGGCAAACAGGAAGCAGCTCCAGGTTCAACTGGCTGAAAATAAACCAGCATCAGGGGAAAGAAGGAGCTTTTAGGACGAGAGGTGGAAAATCCTCAGGAAATGAGGAACGAGAATCTGCCTGTAGGCGGCGCTGTCTGCCCTACAGAAGCACCTCAAGGCCTAGTTAGCTGGGTGTTAGCTTGCTAGCTACTGCAACCAGCGCCAAACGCACACCTCCAGACTGCGCAGGCCTCGGCTGCGCTGGTTGCTAGGAGACTGAAGGAAGTTTAATGTTTGCTTTTTTTTAAACGATTTCCCACTTTTCCCACAATTTCAGGCGCGGCGTTACGGACGAGGAGGAGCAGCTCGTCTTCCTGTCCACGACGAAGCCCCGCCCCTCTGCTTCCTGTCGAGTCAGGGCGGCAGGCGTTCCCCAGCGATGACATCACGGCTTCAGGTAGAAGCTGATTGGCTAACAGCTCAACGTCTCCAGAGTCAAACATCCAGGAAGTCGATTCGGTTTGTAGATGATTCATGACGATGAAGGTCTCGGCCGCAGGTGGAGTCCAAACAACACGATGACTTTAAGACGTTTCGTTCAAAGACTCACTGAGATCATCAGAGCGAAGGGAAGCAGCTGCTGCTCTCTGGAGTTCAGATTATAAAGTTTACATGTGGAACCTGAAACTAGTGCAGCTTTAAGTTTATGAGAAAACTGCAGGGTTCTTGAAGTGATGCGACTCTCAGGCAGGACGGCGTAGCATTAGCATGCTAACAGTGAAACAAGCTCAAACTCACAGACACATTTACAGGCCTGATGTGAGGCTGGAGCTTCAATTCACATCGTTTTACTAAGTTATTAAGATAAACAGAAAGTCTTTTATTATGAAGAGAAGGAACCCAGGAACTCGGCCCTGTGGGACTCCGGTGTCCTTTCAATCTGCAGAATGATGCTAAAACCTGAACAGAGTTGCTAACAGACAAAAGAAGCAAAAGAGAAAGTGTTGGAGATTCTTTATCAGAACCAGGTAAGTTTGTTCTCTGGTCTGTTATCAGTGATTACGACACGTTAACGACACGTTAACGACACGTTAACGACACGTTAACGACACGTTAACGACACGTTAACGACACGTTAACGACACGTTAACGACACGTTAACGACACGTTAACGACACGTTAACGACACGTTAACGACACGTTAACGACACGTTAACGAAACGTTAACGACACGTTAACGACACGTTAACGACACGTTAACGACACGTTAACGACACGTTAAGGACACGTTAACGACACGTTAACGACACGTTAACGACACGTTAACGACACGTTAACGACACGTTAACGACACGTTAACGACACGTTAACGACACGTTAACGAAACGTTAACGAAACGTTAAGGACACGTTAACGACACATTAACGAAACGTTAACGAAACGTTAAGGACACGTTAACGACACATTAACGAAACGTTAACGAAACGTTAAGGACACGTTAACGACACGTTAACGAAACGTTAACGACACGTTAACGACACGTTAACGACACGTTAACGACACGTTTCCTGGCAGAGTCGCTGCTCTTCCACATAAATCTGCACGCAGAGTTTTCCCTGAAACCGTTTATTGTGTAACTGCAGCAGATACACATCAGATGAAAACTTTTCTTATCTGCTGCAGCCTCGCTGCCGGTGACGCTCTTCCCTTCCTGGTCCGGAGTTTCCGTTTTCCTGGTCTCTGAGGGATTTTCCGCTCAGTTTCACCGTGAGCTCAGCGCTCAGCGGACCTTCTGGGACCGTTAGTCCAGACTTCCTGCTCTTCCGGCTCCTGGACGGACAATCGGCGACTCTTTGTCCATGAAGGTCGACCTCATGGACAGGAGAGTCCGATGCCTTTGTTTCCAGGGTTTTGTTGTTTTGCCGAAAATGCTGACGGCTCTGAAGAAGAGGAGGATGATGAAGATGCGTCAAACTGAAAGTTGCTGCTGATTTTCTCTGAACCGTTTAGTTTGAAGATCAGATCCAACGATAAAACCCAAAACAAACAACGACTTCCTGGCAGGGGGAGGAAACCAGAACCAGAACCAGAACCAGAACCAGAACCAGAGACCGACTGGAGCAGAACTGAGCCAGGAATATTGTTGATGTTGATGAAAAGTAGAAAGTGAGCAGCAGGTGGTTGACCTCTGATGACCCTGGAGACGTTTTTTTTTTAACGTCTTTAAAACGAATGAAAATCTTTGCTGCACCAACGTTTGAGAGGAATTTCATGAAATGTGAAGAAGGTGGGCTGAGTTTGTCCTCCCGCCGTAGCAGCATGACTACAGAAGCAGCTCAGGATGACCCCAGAATGAGAAGCTTTCCATTGTTTGCTGAAACAGCTGCAGATTTTTACCGTTTCGGCTTCGTTCTCATTTTTTAAATAGTTCCTGGAAAAGTTTGAGTTTCAGGGAACTTCCTGCTTGTTTCTCCTTCTGCTTCCAGTTTCTGCAGAGTTCTGATGGAGCGCTGAGGTGGATCCGCTTCTTCAGGAAAACGGGTCGGACAGATCGGTCCGATCAGACGGATCCGACCGATACATCTGATCCGTCTGATCCGTCGGTTCGCTGATTTTTGCCCCAGAAATAAATTCAGGTCTTAAAATCTGAAATAAAAAACCCCAAAGTAGAAGCTGGAGCAGCTCGGGTTCTGGAAGGTTCTGGAAGGTTCTGCAGGGTCAGTAATAGTTCCTCCAACCGGTCTCTGTGTGTTTTATGGACCCGTCCGCCTCCGGCCCGGTCGCTCGCTGCGTGTGGTTCTGTTGGCGCCATCAGAACCCGGCCTCCAGGCTGACGGGATGGACCCGACCCGGCCCGGCCCGGAGAGGTTCTCCCTTCCTGGAATGATATTTTTGGAGCCGTTCCTGATGAACTGCTGCTGCTAAACATGTGACATAAAGTGAAAGTGGTTCTGAAAGCAGGATCAATAATTCACCGTAATCCCAACATGAACTCGCCGAGCGAAGATCAGCCTCTGGAACCGGCTGCCGTTTCCTTGAACTGGACCGGGTCCAACAGGCGGCAGCAGAACCGGATGTTTGTCAAACGCTCGGCTGAAAGTCCCGACTCAAACCGCCGGGGTTGAACCCGGAGTCCCGACGGGCCGAGAGCCGCTGCCAAGACAAACACGGAGCCTGAAGCCGGTCCGATCGGATCACTTTGATTCTCTGCCGGGTTCTGAACTCGGCCCGATTTCATGAAAAGACAGAACATTTTTTACGCAGTTCGAATCAAGCTGGTGTTTTTAGGGCCTATTCAAAGTATTCACACCCTCATTCAGACCAAATTATACCGAGACATAAAAGATGTAAACTCTGAAGCGCCGCTCAGCTGAGGTCCGAAGCTTCATGGTGGCAAAGAGAAAACTGTGTGGAAGGAAGAACTGAGAGACGACACAAAGCACGGCGGTGGCAGCATCATGCCTTAAAACAGCAGAAAAATGATATTTTCACTTATTCATATATTTATTTTAATGTATTATTTTGTAGGAATCAGTTTTGATATGAAATTGTTATTTTCCTAAAGATCCAAGAGGTGAAAGGTCAAAGTTTGGAGCTTCTCCATCTGATCTGCATCTGTGACTCATCAGAACCAGGCGAACCCTAACCCATGCTGAGTTTCCATCGTTTCTGGAAAACCAGATGATTCTTTTCCCGCCGGTTTTCCTGAGCTGCTCTGGAATTCTCTGGGATTCTCTGGGATTCTCAGGAACCCTGTTAATGAGCCGTTCTCAGTCATATTTGCTCATCAGCAGAAAAGACCCTCCTGCCGCCCGGACAGGCCGCCGCGTCGATCCGGTTTGTTCTGGGATCGGGAAGCAGCTCCGCGTGTTTCCTGACTCTGATCGCGACATTCCAGCTCCGCGTCAGTTTCCTGTCAGCTCCCAGTCGCTGCTGCTTCCTGGACGGCGTTCCAGGGACCTGGGGGTAATTCCAGCGCACCTGCACAGGTAACCCGGAGTTTTCCTCCGTTTCCTGCCAGGTGTTCAGGTTTCGGCTGTTCAGAGGAATTTAAATGTTCTAAATTCTTCTTGTTTGAATATTCTGAATGTTTTGTGGCGACATGTTGGACCTGATTCTGCTTCACCTGCAGCAAAAAACAACATTTTTGTTCTTTGTTCCGTTTTTCAGCCAAACTGGCTAAAAGCTGCAGAATCGCTGCAGGTGCAGCTGCTGCAGTCAGTGTTGCAGCGGCAGTGAAACAGTTTGTGTTTCTGGCTTCAGTTTCAGCTCAGAGCCTGGAGCCAAACCACCTGCTGGCTCCGCCCCCTGCGCCTCACCTGCCCGGCCGGCTGCCAGAGCCGCTGAGTCATGATGCACCTGAGGCGACAGCCGCCTCGCTCTCACTGGCCCCGCCCCCGAAGCGCTCCTCCTGTCAGCTGTGGTCGCTCACCTGTGCGTGAAAGTGAAAGTCTGGGTGGATCAATCCCAGAATCCTTTGCTGCTGCACAGATGGCGGCCGAGTCAGAGACACATGAGACTCCTGACTGCTTTTCATCTGATAACTGATGATTGATCAATAATCATCTGATCAATAATCATCTGATCAATAATCATCTGATCAATAATCATCTGAACGTGACGGAGAAGAGAAGAGTCCGTTCTGCAGAACCTCTGAGTCAGATCAACGACCCGGTACTGGATGATGTTCTGGTACCAGATGATGACCCGGTACTGGATGAACGGCCCGGTACCGGATGATGACCCGGTACCAGATGATGTTCCGGTACCGGGTCTCTGGTTGGGTCACTGGATGCTAACTGGTGTAAATTTCCATCAAACAGCAAAATGTTCTGCAAACATGATACAAACTATAAAACACAAAAAACAAACAGAAAAATCAGCAAAACAAACGTAAAAAGTAAAAATGTCAGAAACAGTAAAAACAGCAGCAGAACCAAAACGCAGCAGAGACCTCCAGGCCAGCAGGGGGCGCCAGGCCAGCAGAGACCTCCAGGCCAGCAGGGGGCGCCAGGCCAGCAGGGGGCGCCAGGCCAGCAGGGGGCGCCAGGCCAGCAGGGGGCGCCAGGCCAGCAGGGGGCGCCAGGCCAGCAGAGACCTCCAGGCCAGCAGGGGGCGCCAGGCCAGCAGAGACCTCCAGGCCAGCAGAGACCTCCAGGCCAGCAGGGGGCGCCAGGCCAGCAGGGGGCGCCAGGCCAGCAGAGACCGCCAGGCCAGCAGGGGGCGCCTGGAGCAGCTGCTGCTGCTCACACAGACATGCTGATGCTTTAGAATATTGTAGAAGACATGAAGCAAAACACATCCCTTCGTTTTTCTGGACATCCTGTCTTCATTGGTTCTGATGATCTCGTGATCGACTCCCCCTGGTGGCCTGGAGGATTTCTGCTTCGGGTCGACTTCTGTTAATATTTGCTGCATTTTTCTTCCTGAGTCCATTTCCTGCGTTTTTGTTTGCACTGGGCCGTTTTAGAGTTGGTGTGCTGAGCCGCCGTGAATGTTTCTGCTGTGATTCGTCTCAGAGCAGCTCCGGTCCGCAGACACGCAGCTTTCAGAGCCGGACCTGAAGCAGACTTCGGATCGGCTCAGTTCTTCCCTGCGATCCGACCGGGAAATACGAGGAGACAGCAGCATTTCCCTCCCGCCGCTCGGCCCATTAGCTCTGGAAGCCGAGGACGGAGACGTCGCTTCTCATCACGGGGGACAATGAAGACACGGAGGAATGTCGGCGTCACACCGAGTTCAGAGTCGATGAACTCGGTGTGACTCTGCTGCCTGTTGGCATCGCTGCCGTATTTTAACGGTAAAATCGGCTGCAGGAACCGAAAACACGCAGGAATCAAAAGTCCAGAAGTACTTTCAATCTAATTTCAGCCCAAAACAACCAAAATAAATCCTGACTGAACTGGAGCCGTGTTGGAGGAAGAGACTGGACTTGAAATGACTCGATGACTTAACAAAGCACAGCCGGCCCAAGGCAGAAGCAAACCGAACCGCCGTTTGGGCCATCAGGGTCTCCTGACTGAGCTGAGACCAGAGATGAAACTCGTCCCCACCATGAAAGAAAGAATAAAAGTCCAACAGGAAGTCTGAGCTGCCAGACTTCCTGTCGCTGATCGTCTGTCAGTGATGGACTCTTTAGCACCCAGGGCAGCAGGGGCAGCAGGGCAGCAGGGCAGCAGGGGCAGCAGGGCAGCAGGGCAGCAGGGGCAGCAGGGCAGCAGGGGCAGCAGGGCAGCAGGGCAGCAGGGGCAGCAGGGCAGCAGGGGCAGCAGGGCAGCAGGGGCAGCAGGGCAGCAGGGGCAGCAGGGGCAGCAGGGCAGCAGGGGCAGCAGGGCAGCAGGGGCAGCAGGGCAGCAGGGGCGTGAGTATTTATCTTGGTCCCTGTCTGGGTCAGAGGTCAGCTGGCTCTGTTAGAGATCAGGATGAAAATCTTTCCTGATAAATCCTGACGTGCCTCCTGCAGAAGCTGGCGCATGTCAGGGGATGAATCTCTTAGTGTTGGAGTCAAGACCACCTAACCGAGACCGAGTCGAGGCCACGACTGCCCCCCCCCGCCCCCCCCGCGCTGCACGACACGATAAAATGTGGAATATGATCAAAACTGCTTCTTAAAATGATCTGAGAAAATCATATTCCCATAAAAACATCGAGATACTAAAAACTTAGAGCAGAAATAAACCAATATCATCATCAATTCAAACTCTTTGTTCTGCTTTGCTTCATCTCTGAGCCACGATCCACTGAGTTCTGGTGCCATCCCTAACAGGATGACGCCCTGGGCGGTCGCCCATACTGCCCATGTCAGAAACCACAACTGTCTGCTGCATTAAACTCATGTTCTTGTGTTTTATTTATTCTCTAGTTAAATAAATATCAACGTGTATAATTCAATAAAATAATAATAGCTACTGCAGTGTACCAGAGCATTACGAGAACAAAGAACGGCTCTCAGTGAGGCTCCAGGCCTGTTGTTCTTAGTAAAGAGCCGTTCAGAAGAATCGGATCGTTCATGAATGTCACGTCTTTATGTTGCAGACTTTTGGTCACAGCGTTGTCCCATACATGCAACATGTCACTCAACACAACACAATAATTCAGTGCAGTGAGAGACGGCGTTCTTTCATATTAAACAGTTTGTGCCAGTGCAGCTAGCTTTGCTAGCATCACCTCACAGAGCTCATCTTTCTTTGAGCTTCTTTTCTAGGTGACGATAAAGTTAGTCGCCGTCTGTGAAAGCGAATCTGCTGCAGTTACATGTCGCCATGTCTGATTACATATGCAGTGGGATTATATTACTGACGATTAGATCAGAGGAAACCACTGCGCATGTCACTGAACCCGATTTAAACCTCTGAATCGGTCTGAGCCAGCGGGCCGCTGCTCAGACCAGCAGGGCTGCATAGCTCAGAGCCGCTCAGGCGTGATGCGACATGCTGCCACCTGAAGCCTCGGCAGGTTGGAGCTGAACTGTCCTGCAGCTGCGCTGCAGAGCTGCTAACGGCACCAGCTGAACCCAGGACTCGCAGACGGACCGGTAGGAGGAAGACTGAACGACGTTCCTCAGACAGAGATTCTCCATCTTCATGGAAACAACAGAAAGGAACAAAATTCTGGTGGAGGAACAACGATCATGAGCCCAGCACACATCCCTGAGGTTCCCAGTGATGATGATGATGATGCAAGGATTGAACGTTCAGCCTGAATCTGTGTTTCTCTGTTTTTCTGCTCTGGTTAAACCACAGCAGGTGATCCCATTAACTTCCTGCTGAGAAATCTGGAGTGACCAGAACCAATCATCACCTCCTGCTCTGCAACAGACTCACTTCAGCCATCAATCAGTTACAGCTAGAGTCACTTCTGTGGAACCATCTGTGCACAGGAGCCTGTTAGCTGCAGCTGAGCAGGAAGGAAGACCCTGTAGCTCTGATTTAATGAGAGACCACCACACTAACCTGCTGAACCACCACGCTAACCTGCTGAACCACCACGCTAACCTGCTGAACCACCACGCTAACCCTCTGAACTACCACGCTAACCCTCTGAACCACCACGCTAACCCTCTGAACCACCACGCTAACCCTCTGAACCACCACGCTAACCTGCTGAACCACCACGCTAACCCTCTGAACCACCACGCTAACCCTCTGAACCACCACGCTAACCCTCTGAACCACCATGCTAACCCTCTGAACCACCACGCTAACCCTCTGAACCACCACGCTAACCTGCTGAACCACCACGCTAACCCTCTGAACCACCACGCTAACCCTCTGAACCACCACGCTAACCCTCTGAACTACCACGCTAACCCTCTGAACCACCATGCTAACCCTCTGAACCACCACGCTAACCTGCTGAACCACCACGCTAACCCTCTGAACCACCATGCTAACCCTCTGAACCACCATGCTAACCGCTGAACCACCATGCTAACCCTCTGAACCACCACGCTAACCCTCTGAACCACCACGCTAACCCTCTGAACCACCACGCTAACCGCTGAACCACCATGCTAACCCTCTGAACCACCATGCTAACCCTCTGAACCACCATGCTAACCGCTGAACCACCATGCTAACCCTCTGAACCACCATGCTAACCCTCTGAACCACCACGCTAAGTGGACGTTACTGCGCTAACGTCCACTTACTGCGCTAACGTCCACTTACTGCGCTAACGTCCACTTACTGCGCTAACGTCCACTTACTGCGCTAACGTCCACTTACTGCGCTAACGTCCACTTACTGCGCTAACGTCCACTTACTGCGCTAACGTCCACTTACTGCGCTAACGTCCTGCCTGGAGGAGATCAAGACGTGGATGAACCAGAACTTTCTTCAGTTGAACTGCTCCATAACCGGCCTTACCGATCTGAACGCCTCACCAGGTTCGATCCTCGACTGATGAGTATTTTATTCTCAGGACAAGACGTTCCCATTTCCTCCGTTGTTACAAACCTTGGAGTTTGAATGGACTCTCATCTCATCTCACATTGAAAATCACATCAAGCTCCAGTTTAAAACCTGTTTTCAGGGATTTGCTGTTTCTCCTCGTTTCTTATTGTCTGACTTTAAATCCTGAAAACTTTTCTTTTCAGACGTGAGAACTCCGCTTTGAAATGACCGTCTTTTCTATTGTATTTGTTTTTCCGTTTGTTAATCTGACGTTACGTTGAACATGACTCCTGCACCTTCACGGCTTCATTCGCTTCACTGCCGCTTTGTAAAACACAGAAGAAGAAATGAGATCAAACGGTGGTGTGAACGTCTGTTAAAAATCCGTCATTCACATTTAGAGACGAGGTTCAGGCTGTTCATCCGAACATCTTCCTTCCTTTCAGCTCCGGACGCTCGACCCAACCTGACACGACAGGATGTGAGGTCAGAGGTCAGCGCTGGAACAGGGCGGGTCGGGAAGTGTCACAAGTCTTTAATGGGACGAAGTGAGACAGACGTGAAGAGGGACGAGAGGAAAACCTCCAGAGCAGCAGAGACAAAACGGACCTGAGGGAACATTTCAGTTCTGATGGTTCTGGATCACAGAGGAGAGAAATCCAGCAGAACATCAGAAGTTTACAGATCAGGACATGAAACGTTTCTCTCTGCTGAGGTTCTGTTGGGTCCAACTTGCTTTGACGAAACCGTCATCTTCATCGCTGGTTCTGGTGCCCCTCATCTTCCTCTCTTTGTCTCTGCTGCAGGTTCATAAAGTCCCACCTGACTTTTTCCTTCCACTGAACTTTCTGTGAGTTTGCTTGGTTACAGCATTCTGTGAACAAGCAGCTTCTCTGTCCCTCCTGGTGTCCATGTCTGTCCTCTGTCTGGACGCCCTTTGACCTCTGCGGTTTGGACTCAACCAGCGAATCAGGAGGTTAGAATGTTAAACTGAGTCTGAATGTTGGTTTTATTCTCTAATCACAATTAGAAGAAATAAAGTCTGGAAATATTTCGATATAATATAAATATAAACATGTTTTAAGTTTGGAGGATCCAGAGTTTCTGTTTCCATCCCGGTTACAGAAGAAAAAAACCCAAAAGGAAGCGATTCGTTCCCGGCATGTTCAGACCGAGCAGCAGCCACAGCAGGTCCGACTCCAGCGCCGGGTTAGAGGAACCGGTTCCTGTTCCTCACAGAGAACCGGGTCAGAGAGAACCGGGTCAGAGAGAACCGGGTCAGAGAACCGGGTCAGAGAGAACCGGGTCAGGAGCCGGGAAACGGCTAAGAACCAACAGTCAGCACTGATGCTAATGCTGCTGCTAATGTTGCTAATGCTGCTGCTAATGTTGCTGCTAATGTTGCTAATGGTTCTAACCTGGTTCTACGATCGGTTCTGTTCTCCACCGACCCAAACCCACAGAACTTTGATACCAAGCGGCGCCGGCGTCCTGCTTCCAGAGAACCAGGCACCGGTGGAAAAGCACCAAAGACCTGAAAGGCTGGATGTCTGCAGGACGTTTCCTGTTCAGACGTATCAAAGTTCTGTGGGTTTGGGTCGGTGGAGAACAGAACCGATCGTCTGAGAAAAGCAGAACATCTGAGTGAACTAACATAACTAACATCTATGGACTAGATTCTGTTTTTAGAGGGTTTATTGGCCTTTATTTGGTAGTTAATAGACAATAAGGTGGTAATGAGAGACGGGAGGAAAAGGACGGGAATCAAACCTGCGACAGCCGCGTCGAGGACTAAGGCTGAACCGCTGCACCACCCTGTTGAATTCTTTCTGTTACTTTATTTAGCCAAATACATGAAACATTTATTATTATATCGACCTTCCAACCAATCAGAGCTTCACGTCTGCTGGCAGCAGCTGCATCCAGAACCGGTTCTGACGGGTCGTTCTGGGCAGTAGCTGCATCCAGAACCGGTTCTGACGGGTCCGGTTCTGACGGGTCGTTCTGAGCAGCAGCTGCATCCAGAACCGGTTCTGACGGGTCGTTCTGGGCAGCAGCTGCATCCAGAACCGGTTCTGACGGGTCGTTCTGAGCAGCAGCTGCATCCAGAACCGGTTCTGACGGGTCGTTCTGGGCAGCAGCTGCATCCAGAACCGGTTCTGACGGGTGGTTCTGGGCAGCAGCTGCATCCAGAACCGGTTCTGACGGGTCGTTCTGGGCAGCAGCTGCATCCAGAACCGGTTCTGACGGGTCGTTCTGGGCAGCAGCTGCATCCAGAACCGGTTCTGACGGGTCGTTCTGGGCAGCAGCTGCATCCAGAACCGGTTCTGACGGGTCGTTCTGAGCAGCAGCTGCATCCAGAACCGGTTCTGACGGGTCGTTCTGAGCAGCAGCTGCATCCAGAACCGGTTCTGACGGGTCGTTCTGGGCAGCAGCTGCATCCAGAACCGGTTCTGACGGGTCGTTCTGAGCAGCAGCTGCATCCAGAACCGGTTCTGACGGGTCGTTCTGGGCAGCAGCTGCATCCAGAACCGGTTCTGACGGGTGGTTCTGGGCAGCAGCTGCATCCAGAACCGGTTCTGACGGGTCGTTCTGGGCAGCAGCTGCATCCAGAACCGGTTCTGACGGGTCGTTCTGGGCAGCAGCTGCATCCAGAACCGGTTCTGACGGGTCCGGTTCTGACGGGTCGTTCTGGGCAGCAGCTGCATCCAGAACCGGTTCTGACGGGTCGTTCTGGGCAGCAGCTGCATCCAGAACCGGTTCTGACGGGTCGTTCTGGGCAGCAGCTGCATCCAGAACCGGTTCTGACGGGTCCGGTTCTGACGGGTCGTTCTGAGCAGCAGCTGCATCCAGAACCGGTTCTGACGGGTCGTTCTGGGCAGCAGCTGCATCCAGAACCGGTTCTGACGGGTCGTTCTGGGCAGCAGCTGCATCCAGAACCGGTTCTGACGGGTCGTTCTGGGCAGCAGCTGCATCCAGAACCGGTTCTGACGGGTCCGGTTCTGACGGGTCGTTCTGGGCAGCAGCTGCATCCAGAACCGGTTCTGACGGGTCGTTCTGGGCAGCAGCTGCATCCAGAACCGGTTCTGACGGGTCGTTCTGGGCAGCAGCTGCATCCAGAACCGGTTCTGACGGGTCCGATGTGTTGATACGTTTCCGGCGAAGAGCTGGAATAAACACAACGACCATCTGCTGAGTTTAAATATTTACCCTGATTGGGCCCAACAGAACCTGAAACATCCAGAACCAAATCCATCCTCAGCACCAGAGACTTGAACCCGAAACATTTAATTCCACTAAAATATGAACTGATGTGCAAAATGGGCTCCAGATCAGATCACTGCTTTAAACTGGTCTGGTTCTGGTTCTGTTGGACTTTGGACCTTTACTGAGCATTGTGGGCGGAGCCTCATGTGGCGTTCAGGGTCAACATGGAAGAAAATAAGATGAGTGTGGGACTGGCTCTCTGTCTGTCACCCGGAGCCTGTTGCCACGGGAACCGGGGCGTTGCCACGGGAACCGGGTCGTTGCCATGGGAACCGGGGCGTTTCGGATCGCCCCCTGGCAGCAGGACGATGTGGCGACGGGACGGACAGCAGAGGGAATCGAACCTTCAGACGGTTTTTGTTTTTCCTCTTTGAAACATTTTCTGCTGAATCATCTGGACAGAAACGCTCATTAATGCTCTGCAGATGTTTACGAGGCTGAAAACGTTTGTTTTTCATCTGAAGTGAAGCTTCCAGCTTAGCATCATGAGGTCATGAGGTCATGAGGTCATGAGGTCATGAGGAACGAGTCCAGGTCTGAACTCGGGTCCAACTTTTATTGGCAAATAAAGCAGAGAAGGAAACAGGAAGGATGAAGGAAAACTAGCTAATCCAACAACAGCTGGAACCAACTGGAACCAGATGGAACCAACTGGTACCAGATGGAACCAACTGGAACCAGATGGAACCAACTGGAACCAGATGGAACCAACTGGAACCAGATGGAACCAGATGGAACCAACTGGAACCAACTGGAACCAGATGGAACCAGATGGAACCAACTGGAACCAGATGGAACCAACTGGAACCAACTGGTACCAGATGGAACCAACTGGAACAATATGGAACCAACTGGAACCAGATGGAACCAACTGGAACAATATGGAACCAACTGGAACCAGATGGAACCAACTGGAACCAACTGGAACCAGATGGAACCAACTGGAACAATATGGAACCAACTGGAACCAGATGGAACCAACTGGAACCAACTGGTACCAGATGGAACCAACTGGAACAATATGGAACCAACTGGAACCAGATGGAACCAACTGGAACAATATGGAACCAACTGGAACAATATGGAACCAACTGGTACCAGATGGAACCAACTGGAACCAGATGGAACCAACTGGAACCAGATGGAACCAACTGGAACAATATGGAACCAACTGGAACCAGATGGAACCAACTGGAACCAGATGGAACCAACTGGAACAATATGGAACCAACTGGTACCAGATGGAACCAACTGGAACCAGATGGAACCAACTGGAACAATATGGAACCAACTGGTACCAGATGGAACCAGATGGAACCAACTGGAACCAGATGGAACCAGATGGAACCAGATGGAACCAGATGGAACCAGATGGAACCAGATGGAACCAGATGGAACCAGCTGGAACCAGATGGAACCAACTGGAACCAGATGGAACCAACTGGAACCAGATGGAACCAACTGGAACCAGATGGAACCAACTGGAACCAGATGGAACCAACTGGAACAATATGGAACCAACTGGTACCAGATGGAACCAACTGGAACCAGATGGAACCAACTGGAACCAGATGGAACCAACTGGAACAATATGGAACCAACTGGAACCAGATGGAACCAACTGGAACCAGATGGAACCAACTGGAACAATATGGAACCAACTGGAACCAGATGGAACCAACTGGAACCAGATGGAACCAACTGGAACAATATGGAACCAACTGGTACCAGATGGAACCAGATGGAACCAACTGGAACCAGATGGAACCAGATGGAACCAGATGGAACCAGCTGGAACCAGATGGAACCAGATGGAACCAGATGGAACCAGCTGGAACCAGATGGAACCAACTGGAACCAGATGGAACCAGATGGAACCAGCTGGAACCAGATGGAACCAGCTGGAACCAGATGGAACCAGCTGGAACCAGATGGAACCAGCTGGAACCAGATGGAACCAGCCTTCTCTTCATGGGTCAAATCAGAGGCGACTTTGTTAAAATGTCACTAAAACTCCACAAAGATTCACTGATGGTTTGCTATAAATGTTCATTTGATGAATCCAGTTCTTCACACGCTGATGGTGCAGAGCTACTGGAGGAGCCACAGCCTGGTGGAGTCGAGGCTGGATGCCACCAGGACCTCTGACCCCACCAGCAACACAAC